>NC_081212.1:3089188-3393084 GCF_902713425.1 Acipenser ruthenus | reverse complement strand
CTGCTGTCCTCCCACACTATATCCCCTCACTCCTCTACGGGCTGCCCCATCTCCCTCCCCTCTCCCTCCTCTCTCTCCCCCTCCCCATCTCCCTTCCCCCACCCTCCTCTCTCTCTCCCTCCCCCATCTCCCTCCTCTCTCTCCACTCCCCCATCTCCCTCCCCTCTCCCACCTCTCTCTCCCCCTCCCCTCTCCCTCCTCCCCTCTCCCCCTCCCCCATCTCCCTCCTCTCTCTTCCCACTCCCCCATCTCCCTCCTCTCTCTCCCCAGGTTCAGATTCTTTCTCCAGCCCTGGCCCTCGCTTGATCAGCAGGGACTGGAAGGGGCTCCCTGGCCCGGTGGACGCGGTGATGGCTGCACGTCTCTACGTGGCTCCCAAGACCCAGACTGCCAGCTCTAAGAAAAGCTCCAAAGCCAGCAGGAAGCGTTCATACAAGCGCCGTCGAGGGAGGAAACAGAAGCACAGGCAGGATCGCTCCGTGTTCTGGGACCTCCAGGACCTGGGCGAGAACAGTGACCGCAGGCAGCAGCAGCGTCAGTGGCAGGGGTACGACTATGGCAGACCGGACTACGACAGACAGAGTTATCTAGAATTCATGGGTTCAGACGAGGACTACGACATGCTCCACAAGTGCCAGCCCATTCAGAGCATCTACTTTTTCATTAAAGGTATGTCTTGGGTAGTGCTGGCAGGGTCCAGCCCCTTGTTAGGGCTCTTAGTGGAGTGCACTGCAAGTCAGAAGCTGATCGGTTAATGACTAAAATACTGGGGGTTTAGCTCCCCTATAAGAAAAGAGAATCATTAACCATGTCAGGAACCAGGTCTCAATGATAATATTCTTGTTTTCTTTAAGATAAATATTACCGTGTGAATCTTCAGACCAAGAGGGTGGATATTGTATCGCCCCCGTACCCAAGATCCATCGCCAAATACTGGCTGGGCTGCCCAGAGAAAGGAGGAGCAGAGAGGAAGTGAAAACCATTATTATAATTCGCAGTGTATTATCAAACTCTGTGAATCTGGTACTTAATTGTGTGGAAGTAAGGCGTGATGATTATATGCCAATCAAGATATGCAAGGTGAATTGTGTTACTTCTGCTTTCCTGTATAACTTCCATACGCTGGGTGACGAGGTCCACTTTAGCAGGGCTTGCGCACTGGTAAACGCTTGCTGCAGTCTGTCAATTTGTGAAGCAGCTGTAATAAAAATGATCACTTTGCTGTAGTGTGGATAACTGTGTCTTTATTTTGAGAATTCCAATTTACAAGGCGTAAAATCAATTGGGAGTCCCTACAAAAAAAAAAGGGAAAACAGAGACAGTCGGGAGGCCCGGTACAGGCCTGCTCTCAGGACGGGTGTTTGGTCCTGTCAGGCTGCCGTCTCTCTGCGTTGCCATGGCGCTCGTGCTCCCTGGTCATGTGACGAGGGTGTTCCTTCTTGACCTGTGCTCTGAGCTCCTCCTGTCTGGGTAGGGAAGGCTCCGCTGTGGGGGAAAGGTAAAGCCCTTATAAAATACGTAAATCATTTCTATTAATGATTGAAACAAACCAAACACTGCACACTGGTCCCTTTTAACACACTGTAACTACAAAAGCATGCTGACTGCAGTTTGATTCTGGGTAGACAGCAACAGTGCTGGTATGTGAAAAGATTAATCTAAAAGGGATTGCATTTTTACTGCAGTGCAGTTCTGTTTAATGCAGGCACACTGTCCACACTCCTGCCCTCTCCAGTACTGGATGTAAGCTGCTGCTGCCTCATACCTTTCACCCTGCCGCGCCTGGGCTGTAGCACTGCCGTCTCCAGGTGAGGGGGGCTGGGGAGCGGAGGGGCTGAGGGCAGCACCCTGTCCTGTGATCTCTGGGGAGGGGTGCTGCCTGGCTGGGTGCGAGTCTCCTTCATGAGCTGAAAGCGGTTTGCGTAGCTGCCACTCGTTGCCTGGCTCCTTAGCAGAGGGGTACAGAAAAGAACACTGTCATCACAATGCACCGTGACCCATCCCTTACACAAAAGAGTAGTGCAGTGCAGTATGACTGGGTTTTAATCCCTGTTTAACACTGGATTTATTTATTTATTTGTTTTGCACATTTCTTCAGCACTGAAGGTTTCGCTACACAAGCGATCAAAGAATTGAAGCGCTCACTTTTTCCTCCGGGGCAGGATGGCGTCCACACTCTGCTGTTGATTCAATGCAGGCTGGGGCTGCTGCAAGCCGCCCTGGGGATCAGGAGGGTGCTTTGCTTTGTTTTCGTGGATGAAGAATTCAATTGGTGGCAGTTCGACCTGGAGCAAGAGACCAGAAGACTGATCCCGCAGGACAAACACAAAACAAGACAGCAGGAATTGCAGAGGGGCACTGTGTATTTACTGCTGTGATCCAGCAGGTGGCGCCAATACACTTATACTTGTGATTGTGATGTTTTCGTAATCTTTACTTAAAAGGTATAGTATACACCATGCATACATTTTTACATATTTAAGATCTTGCATCTTACATTAAGTTATCAAGGTTACCTAAAAAATCATATGGCAATCTCATTATTAATTTCTGTTATAGGTTCCTGAACTATGCATTTATAACATTCTACTGCTGGAAGTAGGGGCGCGCCTGTTGCTCTATTCAGTGACTACAATCTCCTATACACACCTGACTGTGCTGGTCGGTCAGGCTAGCCCCTCCCCTGGGCGGGTCTAGTTGATCATGTGGGAGGGGAATCAGAGGGGCGGGGTCTTCCACAGACACAAAGGGACGGGGTCTGGCGTACCATTCCGCGGGGTATAAGGCCTGTGTCCAATAGGAAAGCATTGATAGAATGGAATCCTTCACCCTAATCAAATTGTAGCTGTAAGACAGTACCTGTAAAGAGCTGTCAGAGGCACAGCCATGGCAGTGATGGCCAGGGTGACAGGGATAGACTGCAACCTGCTTCTGAAAGACATATAGATCCTATTTGAAAGTTAACAGTAGTTGTGCAGTTCCATTGCTGGACCAAAGTCTGGTACCATAAGAGATGGGGTCAGCCAAACTTCTAATCCCACTTACATGTCTGTGCAGAGGGGAGGAGAAGTGGGGGCACTGGCCACTGCTGCAGCTGCTCATGCTCTCAGTGGAGTGGCCTGATTGGGTGCTGATGGTCAGTGGGGAGGAAGAGATCACCCTGCAGAGGGAAAGAAAAGCCTGAGGAAGAGCTCCCACAATACCGTGCTTGTACCACGGGGCACTGCGGGAATCCTCCTACCTCTCGAGGTCCTCCAGTTTGCGCATCAGCCTCCCGTTCTCCTGCGACAGCATCTTCCTTGTCTGTCTGGAGCTCTCCCGACTGCTCAGCAGAGCGCTCCTCTCCTGCCTGTGCAGAGACACGTAGCGGGTTACAGCATCATCATCAACGTCATTATCATCATCATGATCATCACCATAATCATCATTATCATCACCATCGTCATCGTCATCATCATCATCATCATCATCATCATCACCATCATCGTCATCACCATCATCATCATCACCGTCATCGTCATCATCATCATCATCACCATCGTCATCTCAGGAGAGTGGTGTAGTATTAGGATGGGTAGCTGGATCATTAAGACAAGCCCCCTCATGTTCTCAGGAGAATGGTGTAGTATTAAGATGGGTAGCTGGATCATTAAGACAAGCCCCCTCATGTTCTCACCTCAGGGCATCGTTCTCCCTCATGAACTCCTGCAGCAGGTCGTACAGGCTGTGCTTGGGGAAGGGAGGGACTTTCTTCAGGGGCTCGGCCGGCTCCACTCCCCCGTGCTCGCTGCTGCAGGCTGGGGAGGGGGATCAGAGTGTTACCCTCAACAGAACCAGAAAACAACAAAACCGTTCATCAACAGATCCTACTTATTTACTGAAAACTCACCTGCGACAGGGAATTTAGTTTCAGATATAAACAGTAAAGAGCATTGCAGGCAACGACACAGTAAAGAACAACAACAAAGACCTACTGCTGCCACTTTCTCCGTTTTCCGGCCAGTGCTTCCTGCTGACCACAGGAAGTTGAAGCCGTTGCCGTAGAAAGAGGTTCTCCATCCGCAGGAACTTGATTTCTCTCTCCAGGCTGATCACCCGCCTCTCTTTCGAGTCCTGGGATGACAGCAAAGAATCCTGGGAAACTGAGGAGAGCCCTGTGCAAGACTCTCTCAGCAGTGAAGGATGTTAAAGAACATCAGCACAGTGAAATAATTCAGTCAATACATTCTTGGCAAAAATGTATTTGGTGCCCACATAACTTTGATATATCCTGTTGTGCTTCCTGAGGTCAGTTGCATCATCAGTAAAGTCTGTCAGGGTTTAGTTATTGACATGATTAAAAGTAATTTATATTAGGTGTTTTCTTCGCTATCTTTGAGGTTCCTTACCCGTTTAGCCACGGGTCTGTTCTTGATCCTTTTGGCCCTGCTGGCGTACCGTAGCGTGTTCATGGTCTCCTGCAGGTTCATGGTTGCCGGGGAGATGCAGGCAATCTGGCCACAAAAAGGCGGGATATCAATATAGCTGACCGGCCGCTTCACTAGCAGTAACAATATGGAATGTATTTTTTCATTTTTCGGACACGTTTTATACAAATTAATTTGTATTTGACAAAAAAAAGAGTATAGTAGTGGGGCAGCAGTGTGGAGTAGTGGTTAGGGCTCTGGACTCTTGACCGGAGGGTTGTGGGTTCAATCCCCAGTGGAGGACACTGCTGTTGTACCCTTGAGCAAGGTACTTTACCTAGATTGCTCCAGTAAAAACCCAACTGTATAAATGGGTAATTGTATGTAAAAATAATGTGATATCTGTATAATGTGAAATAATGTATAATGTGATATCTTGTAACAATTGTAAGTCGCCCTGGATAAGGGTGTCTGCTAAGAAATAAATAATAATAATAATATTAACATACATTTCAGGACTGGTACAACATTACTTTGAACTCCAGCCAATGGCAATGCTGATAGTCCAGCTTACCATGAGCGTGACCCCGGACCCTCCCAGCGAATCAGCTAGCAGCTTGGTGAGCTTGCTATCCCGGTACGGGATGTGCCCCTCCCTTTTGCGGGGGTCCACGAGGGCCGAGATGCAGTTCCCTGTGCAAGGAGAGATGGGAAGCACAAGCTATAGCGAATAGCAATACATCTGGCGTGCGATTTTCAATGTAAAATGCTTAACGGAATCACTGGTTAATAGAATCATCTGCTTAGTAAAATTACAAATTGGGTTCCCCTTCCCTTTGATGTTGTCATTGTCTTCCTTCAAGCAGTGCACCTTGATATCCCAAAAGATATGGGCTATCAGAACAAATGCAGTGCATTGAGACAAGACAGGATCAGACTTAGGATCTTACAATACAATACAGCAGTATGTTTTCTGTTATTTCATGCTTGAAATAACATGCAGCAATTAAATTTCATGCAGCAGTGTGGAGTAGTGGTTAGGGCTCTGGACTCTGGACCGGAGGGTTGTGGGTTCAATCCCCAGTGGGGGACACTGCTGTTGTACCCTTGAGCAAGGTACTTTACCTAGATTGCTCCAGTAAAAACCCAACTGTATAAATGGGTAATTGTATGTAAAATAATGTGATATCTGTATAATGTGAAATAATGTGATATCTTGTAACAATTGTAAGTCGCCCTGGATAAGGGTGTCTGCTAAGAAATAAATAAATAAAAATAAAATGAACCATCTTAATAGACTATGTTAGAAAAACCAAGGAGTACAAATTTGATCACATTAATTAATGATGATCTACCTTATAAATGACAACACTTTTTTTTACCGTGACGGATCTGCCTCTGTTTAATGTGTTGCCTATGTTTATTTGAAAGCCATTAAGAAGGCAGATTGTGTTTTGAGTTCTTTAAGCTGCAGTGTAACGGTGGTGGCTCTGAGGTTCTTGCACCCACCCAAGGTGAGGAGGCTGCGGTTGATGTTGCCCGCCTCCTCCATCAGCTCCCCAGAGGAGCCCGTCTCCTTCACCCGCTCACTCCCGGCCAGGTCCACCATGCACAGCTTGCCGTGTCTGGCCAGATACCCCCCTCTTCCATCAGGGTGAGCCTGCCGGTGCAAAGCAAACAGACTCAGACTGCACTGATAAACTGTGTGTCTAGGGTTAGCAGATTTCCATTCCATTCAAATGCTGCTCGGAAACAAAGGGAACACAGGTTTATCTGCAAACTAGGAACTTCATGGAATGAACATTCTATTCTGACATAAGCATGACATCATCCACAGAATTCTTGAAAATGTAAAACTTTTGTATATATCCAAAAGAATTCTTAATTTTTATTTCTATCTATATAGATCTATATCTATGTATATCTGTCTATCTCTCTCTCTCTCTCTCTAGATAGATAGATAGATAGATAGATAGATAGATAGATAGATAGATAGATAGATAGATGTCGCATATCTGCTGTTTGCGCTGTGAGGTTCTATGCTTGTTCAATCTCCCTCTCTCTCTCTCTCTCTCTCTCTCTCTCTCTCTCTCTCTCTCTCTCTCTCTCTCTCTCTATCTATAGATAGATAGATAGATAGATAGATAGATAGATAGATAGATAGATAGATAGATAGACAGATAGATAGATAGATAGATAGCTGTGAGGTTCTATGCTTGTTCTGTCTCACCACCTCGCTCTCGATGTACACAGTGAAGATGGAGTGGCTGCGGCTTGACTGCTGGTTCTGGGAGTGAGAGGAGGTCTGTCTGCTCCCGATACCTGAGGGAGAGGAGGGAGGAGGGGAGAGGGTGAGGCAGACAGGCAGGCAGAGAGACAGGCAGACAGAGAGACAGGCAGACAGACAGCGTTACCTCCCTCTAGCAGTGCCATGACGCTGTCCAGGCTCTCGAACTCCACGTTGGACAGGTTCTCCACATAGAAGCCGGTGTTTTTGGTCCAGCGGACGGTCAGCGAGTCGGTCAGGCCAGGGTTCAAGAGGTCACGTACCTGGAGAGGCAGGGAGAGAGGGAGAGAGGGAGGGAGGGAGAGAGGGGGTGAGTGCAGAACACAGCAACACAACTGGAGCCCCAGAGCACACTGCCCCAGTGAAAAAGCACCGGTCAAAAAGATATTATCAAGAGAACGTCCCTGGCTAGCAGCGTAAGGAATACTGCACCACAAACTTCCAATCCAAGCAGCTTCCTCAGTACCTCTCAGGGTGTCAGAACAGGGTTGCATGCAGTTTCACAATATAGCGTCAATTAACCCCTCTTACAGAACACAGGGCTTTCACTGACTCAGCTTAGGCACCCATACCCAGCTCAGATCCAGACCAGCTTAGCCCGCTTTACTGGTGATCAGCCGAGTACCTGCTCATTGTAGATCTCCAGGTAAGAGGCGCTGAGCACAAAGTCACCCTCCTTAGCCTGCACCTCGTCCAGGAGATAGGCGAACGATCTCTGCATCAGACCGTAGAAACTGCGCTCCCTCAGACCGTCCGAGAACTGGAGGACAAAATGGACAAGGCTGGTGTGTAGCAGCAGTGGAATAACACCCAGATCATGGAATAATGTAATGGGTAGTAGTTCCCAACAGGTGGTGCTGTGGAGCCACACAGAGAGGTCAGAGTGGATAAACCAGCCTGGATAGGGGTCAGGTTGAGAAGCTGCTCACCAGGGAGTGTGGACCCGTTATTGTGTAAGTCTTTCCAGATCCTGTCTGTCCGAAACCAAAGACTGTGCAGGAGAACCTGCAAGGGAAAGAAATGAATACTAATAACCCTGATATGAATAATAAGCGCTATCCTGGCAAACCTAGCTCTTTTTAATATTTGGTCCGGGTTCGAGACCGTGTTTTCGGACAGCCAGCTTTACCCATCAGCGGCGAGGTCGATGAGCCTCTTCACCCCGCACTGCTCGAAGACATCGTGCTGCGAACTCCCGGCTTCGAAAACCGCGTCAAAGGTGAAGGCCCGGTCCTGCACGCCATTGTTCACCTGCAAGGAAAAAACAAACTGGCTTACCTGTAAAACAAATTCAGTGCTCTGAAGAACACCAGCTGTGCTTGTGAAGAAGTCTTGAAGGCTCGGAAGAAACTTCCCCTCCAAAAGGGATAACTTAAACACAAAAAAATGTGTTTGACGTGTTTCAAGGACGAAGCCAGCCTCACTCACCAGTATGGTTCCCTGGCCAGGGCAGTACAGCACTCCCTGGTCCCCTTGACTGCGCTCCGTGTTGTTAAGAGGTCTCACCCTGACACACATACACACACACAGGGGAGACAGACATTATACAGCAAGGCTCCTGTTGTTGGAAGCGTCATACTTAACGCTGCATTCCATTCCTCTTCAAGTTATTGATTAATCAAATTACTACCTCAAGAATACAGCTTTTATTTTTTGGACTTCCTTTTTTTTTGCAAAGGCATAACAAAATGCAGTGGAGCATAACAAGGGTGAAACATTGAGGTACAATACATTAAAAAATAAAATACAAAGTGGTATGCTACGGTACAGCGGTAAATGCAAAGTATAAGCAGCTGCAAAAGTGTTCTACGTGCTTACCTGACAGCTACGAGGACACTGGACTCGTCACCTCCCGCATCCCCTCTCACATCCCCGCTCTCCAGCGGCTCTCTGGAACAGACGCACACAGCGGTTTGTATTGAGATTTTACAATTAGTCAGCTGCAGAGGGGGGAGAGCTACACAATTGCTCACTTCAGAAAATTCAGTTTTTTCAATGGTAGAAAACACATGTAAAAAAAGCCTGTTAAACAATTTTCTGAGCTGAAACAGCACTTTACTACCAGCAAACAGAACCAGTATATTACCACGGTTTCAAATACGTTGCCCTCAGGTCTTGATGAAGTTCAGTTAAGATCAGACTGCCACACCAAGTGCCTTAGCTTTGTCTTTGTTTAAATGCCTGATTCACATAACCTTGAGATTATTTTAGAAATTGTATTTCTATTACTATACTATAAAGTTATATTATATCCAGTTTCCTGGACAGCACACCCATGTCCGAGGGACTATTTGAACCCCTGTAGATATTACTGTACTAGCCCTCAGCTGCAGCCCGCCACAGAAATAAACACAGAAATAAGAGATGACAGCCACCTCATGTCCATTACCCAGAGGAGAAGAGAAACATCAGTTTTCAGTCTTGAAGAATGTGCTGTATGACTCCCAGGCAGCTCAAACGCTCAGTACCACATCCTTTGCTGTGTGCCCCCTCTCTCCCTCTCTCTCTCTCTCTATAACTCTCTCTCTCTCTATAACTCTCTCTCTCGCTCTCTCCTGAGTTAGCCCTACCTGCTGCACAGCACCTCAGTGACACAACAATCACTCAGAACTCTGGGAAGGCTGAGAGTTAACTCTTTAACTGCCAGCCAGCTGACAGCAAAGGATAGTCAGACTTTACATAACATTTTAACAGCATGCATATCTTATTTAATAGAAAAGGTAAAAGCAGTTAAAGTGTTAAACATTAAAATATTTCTCCGCTGACCGTTTCCTGCTCCCGCAGGTTCCAGACGGCTGGACGTAGCCTTGAGCTGCCAAACCCCCAGCCCCTGGTCACTCATTAACCACCCTGTTGCTTGGCCTCTTTGCTGGGCACTGCCAGGCGCTTTGAAATGGGTGCAGGAATGCAATGCTATGAATAGTACACTGATTATTCAGGGTAATTAATAACCTGCCCACAGACAAAAGAAGTCTTCTTTTTGATGTTAATTCATGTGTTATTTAACAATGTATCCGTGAACATTGGATCAGCTTTAAAGAAAGATCTAAACAGCATCTATGCAAAAACTGTGAAATAGCAGTTTTAAGTGCAACTAACTTCATTTGGTACCTCTTTACAGCTCGTGCAAGGACTTCAGCTCAATAACTAATAATGTGACCCTGCCTGGCATTGGTTTAGTTCCCATTAACAGGACCTCTACCTCATGTCAGATTGGGTCAGCGTTTGTCCTGATCACAGCATAAACTTGAAGACACCTCAAGGGATATTATTATTAAGCTCATTAACACTTCTTGCAATTTGTGCAGAGAGATAGGCAGAGGATCGGAATGAGAAATGCGCCGTTCAAGTTCATCCCGCACATGCTCGACTGGATTGAGATCCTGGGATGGTGGTTGCCATGGAAGATGCGCCTCAAGCAATTAGAACTCAGTCCTGACACAGTGGATGGGTGCATTGAGAAGTAGCTATAAGATAGCCATCAGAGTACAAGCGCAGAACACTTGGGTAGACACGTAACTGTGCTTGAGTAAACTTCAGCCTTCCAGAGTACTCAAGAGATCCAGGGAATCCCAGGAGAACATGTCCCACACCAGGGCCGATGCCAAATCCAATCCTAGTAATCTATCCTGGCAGAGAATTAAAAACAAATACAAAACTGTGAGTTATTTCCTTCTCAGTCTGGTATTGCAATCCTGTGCTTTGGGCTGGTAGGTCATAAAAAGTGATTGAAATCCCAAGTCCTTTGTGCATTGTTTATTAAAATAGCTATTGTGAAACGTTATTGACGAATTTATTAAAGCAAGACCTAACGCAGAAGGAATTTGACCGGTATTGTATTTTTTGTTATTATACACAATTGAATCACATGCGTTTTTTTTTTAGAGGGTTGAACTGAATTGTGAATTTCTAGTTAAATAAAGTACTCATAATAATACTAAAATGATGAGGTGCCAGCAATACATGCTAAACCCTGCATGCTTGCTATCTGAATCTTATCTGTCATCGATTTCATTGAAGACCTACATATAAAGCACTAAATGGCTTGGCGTTGGATTACCTAAGCGAGATTCTGTCCCTGTATAAACCTGTGCACACTTTCAGGTCAGCTAAAACTGGCCTTTTGTGCCTCCCAAAGGTAACATTGAAAAGGAGAGGAGAAGGTGCATGTAGTTAGAATGCCCCCAGATTGTGGAACTCATTGCTCTTTTCTATTAGAGACGCCACGACTACTACTGAACTACTGAACTACCAGGCAGATGTGTGCAGGGCACAAATGAACAACAACATAGAGAGGAAGTGGAAAAGTGGCGCAAGACGGTGATAAACACCCCTCAGGAAACTCAGATCTGCCGAAGGGAAACTCCTGTGAGCTCCACACGGACGCATCCTGAGGTTTAACTGCTGGACGGGCGGGGGACACAGTTCAAAGTGTCTTCCCAGTCACTCAGCTCTAACCTCTAGGCCACACTGCCTCCCTGACCCCTAGCCCCCAATGCGGCCGATCCCCTCGGCTCTATCTAGGGTAACCATGAGACCCCATGTGCACTAGGACAGTGTGGGACAGTGCAGGCTTTTCAACTCACACCCCAATGCATTCTGGTATTACCTGTCTCAGGTACCTTTCACAGCAGGACTACACTTACCAGAATGCATTGCGGTGTGAGTCGAAAAGCCTGAACTGTCCCAAACTGTCCTTGTGTACTTGGAGTCACATGGTAACCCTAGTTCTAACCACAAACCCAACCGTGTCCCAACCTCTCAGCTCTAACCACTAACCCAACCGTGTCCAGCCCATCAACTCAAACCACTGGCTCAAATGTTTAATTTTACCAGATTTTAAAGCAGTTCTCTGCTTTTTTACACTCTTGTAACCAGTAGAAAGCCCTTCCAGGAATTGGCCATGCCTACGCTAGGCTATACTCGGTTCCTTGGCTATTTGTAGCGCTCTGAAAGGTGAGGTTTTTATTCCTGTAATCACTGCTGAGTCAGGAGGGAGGAAACAAGAGAACAAACCCAGAGAGGAAACAGGCGGGGGCCTGATGTGGCAGATAAGCATCCTGAACAGGCCTTCAAATATCACAAAGCCAGCGTCCACACAAAACTGACAACCTCCAACACTGAGCCCTGTGTGTGTGTGTGCGTGTGCGTGTGCCCTTATAATAGAGTCCCAGCACAGTGCAATAAAGCTTAGTGAAAGCATTGTAAAGCCTAGAGAGAAATGGTAAAGCATATTAATAAACAGACAAACTATGGTGAGTGTGGTGGATTTTGTGAGACTTTTAGGTCAGGTTACATAAAGGAGTGTGTTTTTTTTGTATGTGAAAGAAACAAGAAACTGTTCATTTTAGTACCAAACGCTTCTGTGTTCCTAAATGGATTTTGTCACCGATTGTGACGTTGTAACTGGTTTAGTAAGATTACTCATTATTATTTCTCATGAAACAGTACAAATAGCACGTCAGAGCTCTGTACAATACTGTTGGCTTAGTCCTGAATTCTAAATATAAAGATCAATCACAACTATAAAGCACACAGTGACCCAGTGCTCGCAAAAAAAAGCCAGTGAGCTTGCTTTGTGTTTTATATTAATAAAGCCAATAAGTCATCTTGACTTGAGTGATCTTCAGATTAGGGAAGCCTGTTTATTAAGAGGCGGATGCATTTGGACGTTTTAGTGTTAAGATGAATCAATGTCATGCACAGTTTAAAGAAAAGGACATGTAGTCCTGGGCGTGAAATTGTGGCAGGGGCTCCTTTGTTCTGAGACTGTGACGCACAAGCAATAAATAACGGTGCAGCTATTAACCCTCCCACTGCACCCAGAAACCATTTACTGCTCCTCACAGGGGTGTACAGAAGGAGGATACAGGAATCACTACTTTTAATTCCCAAACTTGTATTTCCACTGTAAAAACAACTTGTGAAAAGTCTGTTCTGAAATATAGAATTTACTTAACTGTCTCTGAAGCCTTTCCTACAAAATGAATGCATAATAGGCGATCCCTGGTATGTATACATGGGAATGAATTAGTTATGATGTTAGTTCATTGGGTTACAGGACAGTATATGATGTACAAATAAGAAACATGTGTCCTGCTGACGGCCCTCAATTCCAAAACTCCGATGTCACAGGCATGACAAAATAGCTCTAAATTCTACAGTGACATCACTGGAAGTTACAGTAATGTATTTGCTGTAATGTGTTAAATGACCAGTAGATGGTGTAGGTGTATGTGCTCCATATTGTCCAGCTGGTAGATTAAAGCATTTAACCAATGTTGAGTAAACATATATACACACACATACAGAGATAATTGCATGATCATTATGTATTTGCATTTGATAAAAATGAATGAACCACAAAAATATACACTCCTTAGAAAAAAAATAGTACTAGTAAACGTAATTTGGTTTCTATGTTATAATCACAGCTGAAATCGTATCAGTCCTCCTGAGCCTAGCATGAATCTGGCACTGGATCTTGTTTAAAAAAAGCATTCCATTAAACCGCTTGACTCTACAAAATCCAACTATATATATATCCATATATTCCATTAAATCCACTTTAAAAGTGATTTTCTTATATTCTTATTTTTTGTATTCGTATCTGATGCCTATTTAAAGATCGTCACATTTTCATATTTGGGTGCCTCGTGGTCGCTGTCATTTTGGCTGGCTGTGCCCGGATAGTCCTGTTCTGTGCCCTCTTCTGGGTTCTGGTCACATGATTGGCTGCCCACCATCTCCAGCCCTTTTTCTGCTTCCTCTCCTGACATCATCACGCCATTCCTGAGAGTGGATGAGGAGGGAATCAGCGGCTCCTTTTCTGCAGCATCCTCCTGGACTCTGGCTACGGAACCCGTGGCATTTAAAGGCTTGACCTGGGTTCTAATCGGTTTCATAGGACTCTCATCGGAGGTTGAAGAGTCGGCTGCCCCTTGCTGCCAGAGGCCGGCCCTGGCTCCCAGCTTCCTCCTGGGCGGTTTGGAGATGCTGTCCCCCCTGCCTCTGGGTTTGCTGGCCTCATCCTTGTGCCGCTGAAGGCTTCCCAGCCTCCTCAAGACCGCCTGGACAGAACCCTCCTTGCTGGACTCAGCTGGAGGCTTGGAGAGGCATCCGGGTTTCCCCACCGTCACGTACACGGTAGAGATCGTCTCAGAGCTGCCCCGCTCGCCTGAAACCGTCTCCTCTGTAATCTGCTGCGGAGTGGCGTTTCTCTTGGCGTTGGACATCGTCCGTCTCCTGGCTGGTCTGGGGTGGCTTGCTGTCTCATCTGCCTGCTCCTCATTGGCTCCGAGGGTTTCTGTGCTCTCGTACAGTTGGCTGTCCTCGCCCCGTGGTGTCTCCTCCCCCTCCCCCTCTACTGTAGAGAGCTGTGATTGGATGGTGGAGAGCTTGGGGGTACCCCAGGGGGTTTTGGGCTTGCTGTTTATGTTAGGGGTCTCGGTGGTCCCGAACTTGGTGCCCTCGGCGAAGGAGACGGAGGGCCGCTTGGCCTTGGCGATGCTGGAGGTGCGGGGGATGGCGAAGGGCAGCGACACGTCCTCCTCGTTGAAGGCAGAGGCATCGGGGAAGATGTTGCACTTGGAGCTCATTTCTTGAAACTCCCCTCCGGCCACTGTGGAGATATCTGCCAAGGAAAACAAAGAGTTCCTGTCAATACATTTTCGTTAGGTTTTTGAATGCAAACAGCAGGGGCAGGTCTGAGATCGAGCTTACTAGATAGATCTGGGTTAGAGCTGGGAGTGGAAGCAGTGTGGCCTTGTAATTGTAATTGAGGGACTGGGAGGTCTAGTGGTAAGAGCTGAGGTAATAATGGTTAATAATGCAGAGCTTTGTGCTGTTTTACCTTCTTTAGGAGGGAGGCAGTAAACAGGCCCCCCGTCTTCGGTGTCGAAGGAGGAGAAGGAGTTCTCGGATACCCAGCCCGCAGAGGGGGGCTCGATGAAGCTGTGGTTGAAGGTAATCTCAGCATCGTGGTGGGACACTGCAGAGAAACAACGCCATTACAGCCTGCAACCACCGGGAGGCGCACTGCGCTATCATAAAATGCAAGTCCCTGCTCTTACCAGTGACCCGAGGCAGGGTAGAGGACCCCAAGGAGAAGCAGGGGATCGCTGAGCTCAGGTTCCCTAGAACCCCGTGGACATGGTGCTTCATTCGAGCCAAGGGACCCCCGTCAGCAACCGCCAGCCTGAATGATAATAAATCCTGGATAATAACAACTCACTGTTGAAGCAACAGAACGCAGAACCCCTCAGCATGATTGCAAACCCCATAACATAGTAAAGGAGATAGCAATTCAAATGAGATTTGAAGGCAGTTGCTCTTTAAATGAATCCAGGGATGACTGCAGACTCAGAAAGACGGCAGTGTTTTGAATAGAGGAGGGCCTCACCTGTCTTTGGGGTCGTGCTGGCTCCCTCCGCAGCAGCAGCAGCAGCAGCAGGTGAGCAGCAGCAGGATGAGGAGGAGGGGGATGAGGACTCCAGCGATGAGCGCGCCACGACCCCCCGACCCTGGAAAACAAGCAACAACTGTCATGTGAGTTTCCAGTCCAGACTCTCTCACTGTCATTGTATTACATAATGCAGTGGTTGTGTTGGTCATGCACTCACTGTAATGGCAGCCTCCAGTCACCAGGTGGCAGGAGTCTCCGTAGCAGTCACACGGGGTCGAGCAGTTTACTCCATAGAGTGCACCTGTGCAGGTAGCATTGCAGCTGGAGAGACACACAGCTATGTTAAAAAAAAATACTGTACTGCGACAATGCCTAGGTCTAAACACCTTCTAGTGCTTAGCATTACCTGTCGCCCTGGTAACCAGGCTCACAGATGCAGCTTCCTGTCACGTGATCACATTGTCCATGGTTACAGGGGGAGCACTGAAACCGGCACTGGGCTCCGTACAGCCCCTCAGGACACCGGGAGTCACACCTGCAGACAGACCAACAAGAAAGAGGGTCAGATAGGACTTTAAGAAGGCAAGGGGAGACATAACAGCATTCACAGAGTAGTGCAAAAAAAAAAAAAGAAATCGCTGGTATCCCCTAGGTGTGTCACCTGGGTCCGATCCAGCCCGGGTCACAGTGTGAGCAGTTTCCTGTCGTAGGGTCGCAGGGCTCCCCGTTCCTGCAGCGAGGGCACCCCATTTTGCAGCCATCTCCGTGGTAACCGTGCGGACAGATCTGGTCACAGCGGGTGCCGGTCCAGCCGGGCTCGCAGGCCGCACAGAACCCGTCCGTCGGGGAGCACGGCTGGGCTTGCTTGCACCGGCCACACCTGACAGAGAGAGAGGAGACATCAGTGCACAGGGGGCTCAGTACAGAGCAATAGGGAACAATCTACAACACTGCAACAATTGTGATAGATTCGAATGCAGGATGGATGCTAATGGGAATACTCAAAGCTTATGCTTACAACAGGGATGGAAATAAGACTCCTATTGCATAGCAGTTACACCCATTCCAGGTTTTACTACGAGCTTGATTAGAGACAGTGTGTAGAGGAAACAAGCTCAGGTGTTTCTCATTGAACTCGCAGTAAAACCAGGAATGGATCAGCCTGCAACTGCAATTGGGAAGCGTGCCCAGCTGCTAAAAAAAGATACAACGTGTAAACTGTGAATGCAGTTTGATGCGTAACATCCCCCAACGCTACCTGTTCTGGCACTGGTTGCCGTAGAAACCGGCGGAGCACCGCTCACTGCAGGTGGGGTTCTGGTACCCCGGCTGACAGACGCACCCCCCGCTGGTGGGGTCACACACCCCCCCGTGCCGGCAGTCACAGAGACGGTCACAGAGAGGCCCCCACCACCCCGCCTCGCACTGGCAGATGCCTGTGTCCTGGTCACAGGGGGAGTGGGGGCAGTTGCACAGCAAGCTGCACTTCTTGCCCCAGTAACCCTGGTGACACAGGCACCTCCCAGTGGCGGGGGCACAGCTGGAGCTGGCGGGTTGGCACTGGCACGGCTTGTTGCAGGCCGGTGCGAACCAGCCGGGCTCACAGGTGCAGTTCCCATGGAGGGGGTCGCAGCGGCCGTGCCTCCCGCACCGGCAGGCGTGCTGGCACAGGGAGCCCCAGCGGTTGGGGTTGCAGGTGCACTGGCCCGTCACGGGGTCACATCGCCCGTGGGGGTGGCACGCACAGAACTCCTTGCATTCGGGGCCCCAGTACATGGTGGGACAGCCTGTGTGGGAGGAACAGAAAGAGACATGCTTTAGCCTCTAGCATTAGCTGTGCCTGTCACTGCCTCTTTAGCCTAGGAGCTGCACCGTAGAGCTGCAGCTGTACTATACCAATATGCTGATCATGGCATGACAGTGCTGGATCTGTCAGGCTTAACACTGATTAAATAACGTTGCTGTGATGAGCAACGATGACTCACGGGTCTTGCAGTTCGGTCCGTAGTAACCATGCTTGCAGCGGCAGAACCCAGGCTTCACACACACCTCATCCTCCCCGCACGCGCTGGCTCCTTCACACAGGGCTGGGAAACAGCAACACCAGCTTACAACACACACATAAACACAATGCAAGAGGCAGCTATAGGGCTCTCTACTCCAGCATGCTTTGATGCTATCACTTATTAAGCGAAGGAAATGGCTAGTACACTGAAGACCATAGGGCTTGAGTATATAATATACGAGGTGTGTTTGAACATAACATGGAAGTCAATCAAGCAGTTACAATTCCAGCGGCTTTGGTTTTCATACTGCAATTCTGTACAGAAAAGCGGAAGGTGGATTTTTAGAGGTTGAATTCTGCATACACATTCCTATGACAGCCGTGCAATGACAAGCACGTTCATGGGATATTTTTTAGCAGCTTTCTGAAACACGCTGCAGAGTCCTATAGAAGCACCCGTCCTCTCTAGGAGAGTTATTCACTTTCCTGACTGTGCTCTGAGCTCCGATTGGGGCAGTACTGTTGGGGCGGCCCCTCTCCTCATCTCTCTTTCTCTGAATGAGGTTTGATACTCACGGACTGGGCAGTCTGTCCCCTGCTGCTTCCACCCAGGACAGCACCCCAGAGCTGCGGGCTCGCTGCGGCAAGGACAGAACGGCATCAGGAACATTTCAGTATTGACTCTAATAAAGGCATTGCATTGATGCCCATGTTTAGCAGATATGAAAGTACATCTAGGTACTTGCTGTTGGTACATCAGCTTCATTATTATTTATTTCTACTATTTGAGAAGCCAGAGTAAGGAGCAGAGCTACTGTACAGTGATCACCAGAATTTATTTTTTCAATAACAGAATATGCCACATTCACATTGAAACACATTGAAACTCAGCTAACATGTATTGTTGAATATATCTGTATGCTTGCATATATGTATATTAACCCTTTCATGCATTCAATAGTATAAAAATAGTTGAAAAAATGAGTTTTGGACCATTTTGTTCCATTGCTTTATATGGGGAAAAGTGGCATTGTCATAAAAGGCTATCATGTATTTGCGTCTTCCATATGTCCCCATATAAAGTTTTTTTGATCTGTCCCCCATGAGGTCCCCATGCATGAAAGGGTTAAAGCTGCATGTCACTAATGTTCAGACTCTTTCACTGCTGTATCCTCATTGCACAAATACAAACAGCTCTTCAGAGAACGGTACCTCTCTCCCTGACAGACGTTCCTTCCCTTCGGATCCAGCTCCTGGGAATCACAGGATAAAAAGCAGAACCACAACCAAAGACCGAATGGGAGAACCCTCATCCTGACCCAGCCCAGCTATCCTGCTCCCTGTACCAGATCAATCCCAGTTCAAACCCTGGGGTTTAAATCCAGTACAGGCGGTTATGTAGTCTGCGCTCTCTCTCTCTCTCTCTGACTGCCTCTCTGATTGTCTGGCTGTCCTCGTACCACTTCCTCTCCTTGCTTCCTGGGGAAGTGAGGGCCACTTCCTCCAATTCAAACTGGAGCACTGCCTCCTGGAGAGAGTCTCACAGCATGCTTGCTGTTCTCAAGACACTCGGTTCCTTCTGTTTTCTTTCTGAACGTCATCGCTCGTGGAATACGAGGCAGGCTATCTTTAATCGTTAACCTGTTGGCACTTCAGGTTCTCGATTACACATTCTCCAACAAAAATTCAAAAGAAAAAAAAAACGCACCGACATCATTTTTAATTAATGCAAACATGCATTTTAATTTATTTTATTTTATTGAGGTTTTTACAATAGGAAACACAGAACTGCCCAATACAACACATTACTGTTCATCACAGTAGTTCTACTGGATGTGATCCAAATTCACAGACCCTGATTAGCATTTATCTTGGATTACGTAATTCAGTGCTAATCAAGGAACTGTGAAACCAGCTGTACAGCTGTATTAAACACAAGAAATGGCCACGCTGTCATATTATATTCTCAAGGCTGCAGTTATGGAGACGCATGTTTTCTCTCTGTGTTTTTAAAGTTCTCATGTGTGGCTTCAAACTCTGATCTCTGTTCCATCCCATTCTTGTCTAACAATTTCATTCCGGTCCATACATTCCCATTAGCATTTTTGGAGCCCACTGTACTGTACTGTACAGTAAACAGAAAACCAACAGCATGTTCCAACAACTGCAGCACACTGCCTCCTTGTGGAGAAAAGGTAATACTGATTCTTACTCAATTCGTTTTTAACAGGTGTGTGATAGTGGACTGATTTTACAAACTCTATGTATATATATATACATGTATTCTTTTTAGCCTAACATTATTCATACATTTCTACATATTTACAGTTAGAAAAAAAGTAATGGGGAAATTCAACACAGTACAGATCAACTATTTGACCTCCAAATTGGGTTCATGACAATTAACTGCATCAAATTCAAGGCAGGATCTTAACCAAGCAAGTGATAAAAAAAATTAAAAAAAACACACACACACACATTCCCTCCCCTTTATAGTGCTTTCACTGCATGCCACTCCAATGAGAGCTAAGTGATCTCACAATTTTTTTTGGTTATAAAAGACCTAGTGGACAGAAAAATATACACTTTTTTTTAAAACTCTGAATAATATACATCTATAAACATTATATACACATGTACAGTAGAATTCCTCATTTGGGTGAGCTGGCTTCTGTGTTGGGAGACTGCAGTGCTTCTGTGTTGGGAGACTGCATTGCTTCTGTGTTGGGAGACTGCAGTGCTTCTGTGTTGGGAGACTGCATTGCTTCTGTGTTGGGAGACTGCATTGCTTCTGTGTTGGGAGACTGCATTGCTTCTGTGTTCAGAGACTGCAGTGCTGCTGTGTTCAGAGACTGCAGTGCTTCTGTGTTGGGAGACTGCAGTGCTTCTGTGTTGGGAGACTGCAGTGCTTCTGTGTTGGGAGACTGCAGTGCTTCTGTGTTGGGAGACTGCATTGCTTCTGTGTTGGGAGACTGCATTGCTGCTGTGTTCAGAGACTGCAGTGCTTCTGTGTTGGGAGACTGCAGTGCTTCTGTGTTGGGAGACTGCATTGCTTCTGTGTTGGGAGACTGCATTGCTTCTGTGTTGGGAGACTGCATTGCTTCTGTGTTGGGAGACTGCATTGCTGCTGTGTTGGGAGACTGCATTGCTGCTGTGTTCAGAGACTGCATTGCTTCTGTGTTGGGAGACTGCAGTGCTTCTGTGTTGGGAGACTGCATTGCTTCTGTGTTGGGAGACTGCAGTGCTTCTGTGTTGGGAGACTGCATTGCTTCTGTGTTGGGAGACTGCATTGCTTCTGTGTTGGGAGACTGCATTGCTTCTGTGTTGGGAGACTGCATTGCTTCTGTGTTGGGAGACTGCATTGCTTCTGTGTTGGGAGACTGCAGTGCTTCTGTGTTGGGAGACTGCATTGCTTCTGTGTTGGGAGACTGCATTGCTTCTTCTGCTCCTATGATTTCCCATGATCCCGTGGGCTGCTTCGGCTCAGGAGATCTCTTCCCACTTCCGTGTCGGGATTGGATTCCAAACCTGAGCAGGGGAGAGGGTGCCAGTGAGTGTCACATTGCCTTCTTTGGCTTAGCGTGCTGGATAATCACTAAAGGCACGTCTTGCAGGAATGTGCACGCATTGTTCCAATTGTAGGGGCATGTTTCAATAACCCATCATTCAGAACAACGCACAACAAGGACATGAAAACCAACAGCCGTGCAAATGTATTGCATACAAACCACAAGCCCTATTGCAATTCATGAATGATGTGCTTGCAGTGCTTGTGGATTTGCAGTGTTCAGATATATGGAAGTCACATCCTATAGACTTGCTATGACTGACTCAAAGTGACAACATAGTCTATTGCTGCTATTTTAATACTGCCCCCTTCCACTTACAGGTTTCTGATCCGGGATTCTGCAGGCTTGCCGTCAGTACAGTCCGTCCCAGTCTCCCTCCCAGAGAGGAAGGATCCTCGCTCCTCCTCGTCACTGCAGAGAACAGACAAACACAGCCCTGTATCACTGCACAGTCCTGCAGCCAGCCCTCACACACACACACACACAGAGCCACCAGGGCCCTCCGACCCACATAGAACGCTTGCAGCTTGAGCAATCCCTGACATGCACTCAGTAATATATACAAGCTGCATCTCCCTGTTACAAGTCAGTGTGTTAAACAGGCATTCAGTTGGCGTAGGCTTCCATTGGAAGAATTAGAGACAGTCCTGATTGAGGTAACAGATATCTCCAGAACATACCTCCTGACAGACTTTCCACTGTGACCCTACACTACCGATAGCACTGCAGAGCCTCTAGACTTGCATTCCACAATGCACCACTCAGACTCCAGCTTTCCTACCTGCTGCACTCTCCCTCCGGGATGCCCAGCATCTTGGCTTTGATCTTCCTCCTCTGCTTATTGATGGCAGCGCTGACCGCCTCCATGAGGAAGCCAGGGCAGCGTTCATCGTTCAGGATCTCCCTGCCGGAGGACACAGAGAGGGGTCAGCAACACGCAGAGGGGTCAGCGACACGCAGAGTGGTCAGCAACACGCAGACAACACACAGAGGGGTCAGCAACACGCAGAGGGGTCAGCGACACGCAGAGGGGTCAGCGACACGCAGACAACACACAGAGGGGTCAGCAACACGCAGAGGGGTCAGCAACACGCAGAGGGGTCAGCCACACGCAGAGGGGTCAGCCACACGCAGAAGGTGCTTCTCCTTCTAATTGCGTGCAGTTTGTAAAGAGCCCAGCAGGGCGGCGCTCACCTCTGGTAGTAGCACAGCTCCTCCTGCACCAGGAAGAGGTTGGCTTTGAGTTCGTTCCTCTCCACCAGGATCTGCTTCACTTCCTGTTTGGTGAAGCAGGGTCGGTTGGGGTCCTTCAGGTCGATCACCATTTTATTAGTGAGGTCAATCTCCGTATTCTTCAGAACCACCTGGGAAAAAAACACGCGGTCAGCAACCAAAAAAAACCACATCCTTGTGTTTGCAGGCAAGTCAGCCCCCTAGTGGCCATACGAACAGACACTGTAAACGTGTTTCCAATTATAATCATGTAACAAGTCCAATTTTGCACGGTCCCTGAGAAGGACAGACAAAAAGGCAGGGCATTTGACAGACAAGAAAGGGATGTAGTGCTGATTATATTCCTTCAGCTCCACTCTCCTGCTTTCTCCTCATTCAGTCTCTCAAGAGACACCCCAAGCACTGCTAAGCCATTCATAATTCATAATGTTTCAATGACATTAACTGGTAACTTAATCAGTTTATCGTCTTCTGCTTCCCTGTTACCCATTCTTCATTTCTCTTATTTTTTTAACTCTTCCCCTTTTCATAACGTAAAAAAAAACCTTTCTAAGTATTCGGTGGCTACATCTAATGAAGTGGAGAGTGAATTTCTCACACAATCAGTCACACAAATGGCAGTTACAACACACACATGACACCTTATCAGCAAACAGATCATCAACGACAGATAAGAAAACTCCAAACCGCTGAAGAAAGTGAAACAAACTGATTACAAAAAAATAAAAAAAATTCCCACAGCAGACAGACGGGAGAGGAATGGGAGATAAACATCATCCACTACTTCCTCGTTTGTGTGTGTTCTGTTCTGTCCTAATCTCCTGATTAGAGAGTGGTTACCTGGGCTCTCTTCTGCTGCAACTCCCTCAGGCTGGCGCTCAGCCTCTCGATCTCCTTCTGCCTCTCCTTGAGGTCGGCCTCCAGGTCAGCCTTCCTCTCCACTGCGCTCTTCACCTGCGCCTGGGCGACGGACTGCTTGTGCCGCAGGTCCCCGTTCATCTTCATGAAACGCTCCAGCTGCTCCTGCAGCTGAACCAGCAAAGGCAGACACACAAGGGAACACGTAAGAATCCTGTTGCACAGGAGTTTCAACCATTCCAGGTTTTACTATGAGCTTGAACTGCCCCAGTGTATAGGTAACAAGCTTAGTAGTTATTAAACTCATAGTAAAACCAGGAATGGATCAATCTGCTATGTAATGGGAGTGTCAATACTGGACCTGCTTTACAGGTTCACACAGCATCCAGAACTTTGTGTGTTCACATTTGGTGCTACAGAATTCAACTGTAAAACGCAGCCTATTCAAAATATCTTACTCGGTCAACAATGACATCAGCAATTTACAAATCCTAAAAATAATTACTTTACACCTGTTGCGAAATCCAATAAAACAGACTTCAGCCTGTATCAGTGAAATGAACTGCCTTCATTTATACTAGCCCTCTCTATAGCACGTACAGTGGCATAACTCTTCATTAGCTTTGTGAATATGCCACTAATGCGTGATCCTATCATTTAGAGAGCCTCATTCTCCCAAATACTGCACCGCACTGCACCTGACCTTGGTGGAAATGGACAGGTCACAGTAGGCTGTACAGGAGAGGGAGCCGGTGCTTTGATAAGGCGGGTAGGGTCAAGTCAGGTGATCTTCCAGTAGCAGCCCCCAGCCTTACCGCTTCCACCTCCCTGGTCCTGCTGGAGATCTCCTGGCCCTGAGCTCGAATCTCGTCCCTCTGTTTATCGACCACCTCCTTCAGCTTCACCATGACCTCGCGCTCCTTCCTCAAGGTGCTGTCTGAAACACAGGGGAGAGGTGCAGGGGTGAGCATTGCTGTTCAAGGGGTACTACACTTTCACTGTAGTAATATGCAATGGGTCTGCGATGCTTAGCAATGTAAAGAAAGAAATATAATCTTCATTGATAACAGCAAGACGAGCCACCAGGAATTAAAGCAAAGGATCTGAAAGTGTGCACAGCAAGCGTCTGACTGCACAGGCGTCGAGATCGGGCAGGCAGCCGTGACTCAGCCCAACAGTACCAGCTGCGAGGTTCCTAGGGTCTGTTCTATTGGTCTTGTTTATGCAAGTCATTCTATAACTGAACACACATGCGATTTCCATTCCACCACAACGTGATGCAAAGCAATACACAGCGCAGGCTAATGCGCAACAAAGCTGCCTTCTACAGCTGTCGGAAGGTTTCTAGAACACGTAACACATGACTTTGATAGAAGAGCATTCCTCTGATGCAACACTGTGTCTCTTCATTTGTAAAAAAACAAAACATGGTTTAGGAGAAGCCTGTGAACAGGGATCTCATTCAAGTAGGTAAAAAGAGCAACCCCACACAGAGAGACTAGTGAGAGCAATGAAGCTAGCATTACATTTGAATTACACCATCGCTATCCTTACAGCTGCTTTTTAAATGTGCCAAATAGCAAGCCAGTTTAATTGATCAGTGCCTTCAATTGAAGTAATGTGGTTGCCACTGTGAGAAGGTGGGTAGCCCCGCCCCGCACACTCACCTTCCTGGGAGTGGTTGCAGGTGAGCTGGCTCAGGAGCTGCTGGTTCTGCTCTCTGAGCTGGGTCACCTGACCCTCCATATCCTCCGCTTTCTTACGCCATTTCTGCTCCTTCAACTCCAGGTCCTGCCAACAGAGGAGCCCTCCGTCAAACACAGGGAACGCACCAGCAAGACAGGCATGCATGCAACATGCACATTACTAGGAAGAGAGCTCCTGATAAACTGGCCAGGGCTTGCTGAAGATTCCGCCTCTGCAGCCGTCATCTTCCCAAATCAGTCACCTGCATGCGGACCGGTGAGTCGCTGTTCCTTAAAGACGCAGCAGAATGCAGAGATGGAAATAAGACTCCCATTGCACAGCAGTTTCACCCATTCCAGTGTATAAGCAACAGGCTCAGGTGTGTCTTATTAAACTCGTAGCAAAACGAGGCTTGGATCAAAGCGCTATGCAATGGCAGTCTTATTTCCATCCCTGGGTAAGTATGTTTTTATTGCTGTCTGTCTTTGTGCTGGCACTAGTGTATCTGTGCAAGTGAAGGCCCCTGCAGACCTGGTAACGTGGAGTACCTAACTTTTCCAAACAAATCTGTTTTTTTAAGACTGAAGGTCAAATCGTACAGAACGCCTGGCACAATACAGAGGTTCCTGAGTGCAACCAAACACTGCAGACGAATGACGGCACCGCTGTGTTTATAGTATCAGACAATCATACATAAAATTCATGTACGATGTTATCGGTTACTAAGTTTTGGGCCACCAGAACTGAAATTTAAAACCTTGGAAAAGAAGAATTATTTTAGCTAAATACATTTTCCGAGTAGATTATTTTTGCATTCTTTTAGAATCTCTGTATGCGGAGAATCCATACATTTCGAATCCGGTTTAAATAACACGAGAAAATAACTGCTGATCTAAAACAGTACTATACAACAGCTCAACAAACAACTGCGTATCTGTCTGCTGAGAGATACCTTTCCTCAATTTCTCGTAACTTAGTGTAATAACTTGATGGTACTAAACTTGGTATCGCTGTATGACGTACGCCCGTGGAAATACCCTATGACTTTCACTTTCTGATACCTGAAATAAAATAAAATAAACATTAACTTGAAAAGTAATATAATGCTGTAAAATGCACAACACGTATATATGTTGCTCTACAGAAAAACAAACAAATTCAAAGACAGAAACAAACAGATATAAAATATATTCGGGTGGTTTAAATTTGGCCAGCATGGTGCGCGACACGTACTCCTGACCCCATTTTGACTGAATGTCCTTCTAAAACCGCTCTGGGCGACTCGACAGTATTTAAAAAGCTCGTCTTACCCTGATTTCGCTTCTCCTGGATCTGTCCTCGGCTTCCTTCGTCGTTTTTTTCCTCTGCTGCTGAACTTGCAGCGTCTCGAAGGCTCGAATCAGCTCCTGTTCGGGGGTGTTGTTCCTGGCGGCGAATCTCTCCAGCAGCTCCAAAACTTTCACTATTTTGGGCACCAGACCCTCGGCGCTCTCCTTGCCGTAGCCGTCGATTAATTTTTCCACCTCCACCCCGATCAGCTTGGCAACGTCGTAAACATCGTCCACAGTCAGAGCCAAATAATGTCTTTCCAGGCAAGAGGGGTTCACTTTCCTCTCGCTTTGTTCCATTCTTCCGCTTTTGCAACCTCAAAATTGCTGTTATGAATGTGCTCCACGATGGATTAGCGCGTATACCATAAACACACGACAAACTGTTTTGGAAGTTTCCAAATAAATTGTTAAAGCCCCTCAAAAACGAAGCAGCGATTTGTTTTTCGCTTTCTGTAATGCGGAGGAAGTCTCGAGTTATGTGTCAGACTGTGCAACGCGTTCAGAAGCTGTCTTGTGTTATACAGTTTTCTTTAAGAGACAGGCGGTGTTAGCAGCTCATCACGTGTTTTTTCTCGTTTTGCAAATACTCATGACAAGTATGTGTACCTCGCACTGACAGAAAAGGCGTGTCTAGGGGCTGCAAACCCGAATTAAAATATTTAATTCAGGCACACGCCTCTATTTCTGCCAATGGGACGGAGCAAACTTTGTGAACGTGGTCTACGAGGCACAGTAAGTATTGTGTACTATGACGATATGTATTCCTCAAGCTGTCCTGTGGAAAGCATAGCTGTCAAGGTATTTCATTAACTCCAGAAGTAGTGTAAGTCGTGTTGTTTTATCTACAGTAACTAAGCACGGTAAATTGAATTACAAATGCAAGCTGGGCTAATCAGCGAAATAACATGTGCGTCTACTCAATCGAATTCATATGTAAAACGTTTAATTGTATACAATATGATTTTATTATTATTATTATTATTATTATAAGACTTTGTATTTAAGTTTACATTTTATTGTAATTTACAAAATAAACAAAAAATATTTTCGGTAGGCTCCGCTGGGAGTCGAACCCAGGATCTCCTGTTTACTAGACAGGCGCTTTAACCATCTAAGCCACGGCGCCTTACTCGAGTATCTTCCGGACCGTCACACTGTGATATGCTGCTTTTAAGTGTCATTCTTTTTAACCCACGGAGGGCAATATATAACCATTTTTCAATCGAGTTTATCGAAATGTAACTACTCGCTTCGGTGAAATGTAGTCTGTCCGTGTTAAGATTCAAATTCTGAACTTCCGGGTAGTAACCGGCGTGCTCCATACACACGATGCAGGATATTACATGACAACATTTTAAATACATACATGAACAAATAAATAAATACATTTATTTGTTCATTTATAAATAAATACATTTATTTATTTTTATTATAATTAATTAATTAATTAATTAATTAATTAATTAATTAATTAATTAATACATACATACATACATACATACATACATATGGAAATACATAAATACAGACATTCGTTTATTTATTTTGATATGTATTTATTCATTCATGTATTTATTTTTAATTTTGACATGGAATATCGTCCATAGTGCTTTAATAGTGCTGGCAACGCTGGTAACATTCTTTGACAAAATCAACTGAAATGGTCGTGATTATGAAAATCTTTGAACTGTAAGTTAATGAGATGTTACGTAGGTCCCACCAGGATCGCCTATTTCTAGAGAGGCGCTTTACCAGCTAGACTAACTAAACCGAACACGTCCTTTCTGCATCCGTTTGATTACATTAAAATACTGTGTAATACAAAACGTGAGCTCGATTATTAAGATTTCATTTAGAGAAATAAACAGTATTCGTGTACTGTATTACACCGGAGTTAAAGCGAATACACACAGATTATTCTCTCAAAGTACAGCGCTCAGTCGGCTGTAGTGCAGAAAACAATCACACGTGATCGAGAAGCTGGCAAATGTTACCTAGTTTCTTAACCAGCTTCATCCAGCGCTTTCCCTGCCAGTGAGCCCCTGAATTGGAACACTGGCGTCCTACTGGACAGCCAGCTGATAGTGGTGATAATTCCAGACACAAATAAATTCAGGGATGTAGTCAACAAATCGGACTTTTGAACATTACCGGAGAGATTGTTAATGGGCCTGTGTCATTTAGTTTTCTTGGACCCCAGTCAGAACCACGTCTCCTCCTAAACCAAGCAGCACCCCCTCCTCCACTGACCAGCATACACCAGTGCTGGTCATTGCTAGAATCCCTATCAGTTCCCAGTACAAAACATAAAGTACACCACAAAACTTAGGACTGGAGATAGCAGTTCATTTCACTTGGGTCATCCCTTTCAATATGGCGAGAACAAGCAGTTACACGATGTGCCCATACATGCCCAATAGTCTGGCTTTCTGAGAACACATGCATTGGCTTGTATTTATAATCCTAAGGCGGCTAGTATTTATAGTCCTAAAGCAATAGAAATAGATACTGTATACCAAACTATAGTTTGAAAATGCATTTGTACAGTGCAGAGAGGGGGCAAACCAAATCTGCAAAACACTTTAAAAGCTAGACTTGGAAAGGTTTATAAAGTGTAATATTTCTCTTGCCCACATGCCTTGGGGCAGGTGTGACTAAAGCTGGCCTCTCCACTCCTGGTCTTGGTCCCTACCCTGTTCTAAATTGTTTAATTGAACCAATTAAAACCTCCAGCCAGACTGCAAAGCAGCTCTCATTTTACCTGTTAACCCTGGAGTGGAATGGCTCTCCGGGACTGTGATTGGACACTCCTGGCCTGGGGCAATAAACTGAAGGCTTCTTGAAATGGGCTTCAGCAGGGAGGCACACTGCTTTGAACCTGGCTGAGCTTTTTATATAAACTTCCAAGGATGTGATGCAAAATGCAAACAAGACAAGAACTGGAAGGCAGATAACGTGAACGCATGGGTAAGAATTATTACATGTAGTAAACTGCTCTCATTCATATGAAACAGATTGAGCAGCAGCTACAGTAGGATTTTCATTTGACATACAGATACACTTCCAAAGAACACACCCAAACAAGCGTACATTTATAAAACTTTGAGACTTTATTTAAACTCAGTTCCTACAGAGTGCATACAAACACTGCACCAAACAATACGCAGCGTGGAATACAGACAATTACTTCTGTAAAAATTAAGAAAAAGGAAACAAACACAGGCAAACAATTTCTCCAGTTAAAGCAGACAATAAAATGGCAAACTGACTTTTTTTTTTTTTTTTTGCTTCTGAAGTGGCTAAGTTCATAACTTGTGAAAATTAACATCAGAGACTGCTCCCGTTAAAGAGCATGCGAGAAATCCATTTACAACACTGAAGCAGAAATAGAGGGCTTATACAATTTGCTTTCAGGATTGAGGAATGGAGAACTACATTTTGCTTTGCCTTTATACGCTGTCCATCGTTCCAGCATAACGTATTTATACACAAAAAAAAAAAAAGGAACCGTTTCCCCAAAGAAAGCGATCCGAAATGCAGAGATGGTGGTGCGTACAGTCGCTGGAACACGTTGAGCTCCGAGTGGACTCCTTGTTGAATATCAACAGTAGCAGGCCTGCCGGCTCCGAGGACGGCTCTAACCGTACATGTCCTCCCGGTCGGCGTTGTAGATCTCCCCCTCCTGCAGCGAGGCAAAGTTCAGGAAGTGGGAGGGCCTGTGCACCTCGTGGTAGAACTCCTTGGGGTTGGACAGCTGCAGATCGTACTTCATGTTGGGATCGTGGCGAACACCTGGGGAGGAAAAAATAAATACATTAGTTACGCTGTTACGAGATAGCCAAATAGGACAGTTCACGCAAAATTACATTCGGTATAAATACAATATAGTAACAGTATGGTTTCCAAGATAACAAATCTATGTACTGCTAAAATGAATTAGTTGTTCACATTACACCAGTAGGACATCATGTATAATTGACTACATAACTTTGAAGCCCTTGTAACACCAAGCAACTTTATGGCAACTAGTTCAAATCAAGATTGTTCTGATAGTGGAACTTGAACTATTCAGCAAGTTGCCAGCAGAAAACGCTTTGTGATCCCTGGGCTTAGTGTCAAAACGCAGGGTCTGTAAAGAAGTGCGATGGACAGCGTGGCATTATGTGCTGCAGGCTGGTTTTCAGTGTAATGGGGCGGCACAGCCTTGCTTACCCATGAAGTTGTAGTTCCAGGAGACTTGGCCGGGCACCATGAAGAAGCCCAGGAAGCGATCAGACAGCAGCATCTGCACCCTCTCGTAGTGCGAGGGCAGGTACCCCTTGGGGTTGTTCCCCTTGTCTGTGTTCTGCCTGCCCCACTCATACCCGCTGGGGGTCAGCTTGTAGGCAGTGAGGGTGCAGGAGCCGGGGGTGAAACTGAAAAGGGGGAGGAGGAGGAGGAGGAAACAGATTAATACAGCACAGAATGAAGGTGGTGGGAGGGTACTGTATTTGGCAGAATTATTTTTTTGTTGGGATGGGATTCTAGATAGAGTTACAGGAATTTGCATATAGTTGATTTTAAGCTTTCATCAGTCCTGTGATAATAAATCACACATGCAAATACAATATGATTATACAACCCTTAAATGACCACACTCAGGGGTGCAAAGCCTGTAAAAAATGGACAGGACTGCATTACCACACGCAGACGGACAGTGTGAAGACAGACCTGCAGGTGATGATGATGGTCTTCTCCCCGTCCCAGGCCGGGTTGTCAGCCATGACCTTGGCGTGCGTGGTGACATCCTGAGGGGACAGCTGGGGAGACTCGTTTGGCTGAGTGTGGATCCAGCCCAGCGGCTCCATTTCCTGAGAACGGACAGAAAACGAACACATTTCAATACAAAAAACAGGATTCACAGAAACTGTTCAAGTTAGTTTACCACATGCGTTCAAAATATCACCCGCTCAAAGTATTGATTTTTATTATTAATCTCTCTATAAATCTATATCAATTATTCTATACATGTATTAAAAAAGGTATGTTCGGATGCCAGCAAGGTCACAACCAGCTATGCAATTCCAATAAAAAAAAAAAGTTGGACAGAATCAATTCAAGATCACACGCCTCCCATGTCTTGGTTTCAACTATTGAGTCACAGCATAACGCCACCTGAACTAATGAAAACAGACCGCGGTCCCAGTGAAGTGACACAGTACCTTGAGGTACTCGTGCTGTGGGAGCTGGTTGGGGAGATGCACGGTCTGGTGGGTTCCCCACTGAGGCACCATCACGATGCAGCGGATCTCCTTCACCTGGGGGTTATCCGGGGGGCTGGTGCCGTACAGGTAACCTGCAATCTGGAGGAGACACAGGCAGACAGGTCAGCAAGACTAATACCAATCGCATACTGTACCTACAGCTCCATGCTTTCTATAAAAACGCACAAAATCAGATTTAAGACCAACCTGAGCACGAAGGTCCGAGATGCAGATAAACTTCTTCAGCACGTTCTTGGGCAGAATGTAGGTATAGCCCGTCTCCTTGATGTCATCCGACGAAACGTAAATGTGATTTGTACGCAGGTGCAGATTGGCAGCAGAGATCGCTCTGTGATTTAAAATAAAACAAATTTAAAAGCAAGAAAACTACAACACTTTTTTTTTTTTTTTTTTTTTTAAAAAAGCACCTCTCAAGGTTACAAAAGCAGCCCCTACCGGACTCTCCACTCTGTCTTGGAGGAGAAGGTCTGCGTCTCGTAGTTGCTGGTGGTGGAGGTGATGATCTCGTCTCCGTGCTTGTTGACTGTCCGGGTCTGCGTGGCAGTGAGCTGTGACTGCTCCTTGGTCTGCTTCTCAATCTCAGCGATCTGCTGCCTCTGCTGGGAGGGGGCTGAGATCTCCATCCCCAGGATGATATCCCTGATCTCGGACTGAGTCAGAGACGCAACGTTCACACTGAAACACAAAGCAGAGAAAAAAAAGAGTCTGTAAAACAAGCAGGCACAAACACGCAGGGTCAACTGGCTTCCATGCAGGTAAAACAAATGTACATTTTGCAACTTTAGTTTAATTACATTTATTTATTTTTAACAAAGGACTTCCAGTTAAACCTACACTATAAAGACCCAAACCCTTCAGCTCTAATCAACGTCCACGCTGCCCCCCAATCCCATGTCTAGCTGCGAGACTCACTTGTTCTTCTTGCCGTAGTCTGCCAGGATGAGGTCCTTCAGCTGCACCTCCACCTTTATCCACTCCTCGTCCGTCAGCGTGGGCCAGATGTGGTGGGGCTCCGTGATGGTGGTCTTGTCCGGCTTCAGGATGACTTTGGCGCGGTCGTTATTCACGTGTAGGGCCCTCAGAATCAGGATCAGACGGGAGAAGGCCTAATGCAAAATAAATAAAACAGACTGCGTGAAACAAAATTAGAAAAAATGTACTGTTCTACAATTATTGCAAAGAGAGATTTTTAAAAAGAACTAGGGACACCGCGATCGTCAGTGTTGCAGAGGAGTGGAGAAGGTTCCTTACGGTGTAAGAGGAGATGGTCTTCAGCCAGTCATCGTAGAGGTTGAACAGCACCATCTGTGGCTCCGTGGCCTTCAGGATTAGATCTCCAAACTTCTCTACCTTCAGGCAGGCCTGGAAGGGCAGCTGCAGCTCAGACCCCTTGATCACAATGTTGGGGAAATCCAGCAAATGGACCTGAAAAACAGCAGGACAGGACTAATTAACACCACACCACCCAAGCCTCAAAGTCTTAATTACTGCATGAGCTCTGTCTACAAGCACTCCTCGTAAGTGACCAGGAAGCGTCAGAGCTGCTTGCTCACCTCCAGGGGATCCAGCATGCCCTTTCTGGTGACGATAATCTGCTTGGGCTGCTCCTCCACAGGCAGGGATCGGATCAGGGCAGCTACTTCTTCAGCTGTCTTCCACTTGGCCAGCTGCAGGGGAAGACAGGAGGCAAAGCGATACAAGTCTATCAGTCAGTGGTTAACCGGGGAGGGAAAGGCGGGTGGCGTTACAGAATTACCACACTGAAGTATGAATAAATATAAAAACCCTATACCTGTCCGAGACGTTTCTGTCCTGCCCACACAGAGGTGTGGATAATCTTCAGGAAAAGCTGCCCAGTTCGGGGATTGAAGATGAAAATGGCTCCGTTTATAGGCTTTGTGGTCAAGTTGCCTTCAAAGGTCTGTGTGGGTGGAGGGGGGTGAGAAATCCACATGTTAATTTAGAAAAACGTTTAACAGGCTAGGAAACACCACTTAAAAAAAAAAAAAAAAAAAAAAAAAAACACACAGCAAAAGCATGATGCAGTTGTACTGTATACATGCACAACAGACTTTACCTTGTGGATGGTTACTCGGTACACATTGGTGTCATCCACAAACCAGATAATCTGATTGGAGAAGAGCTCCCCGTAGTTCTGGGAGGACAGGTACGGCTCAGTGGGCTCGGAAGAGTAGAGCTGCAGCCCCTTGCGGATTCGCTCCCTCAACACGTACAGAGCCGGGTTCGCCTTCATGATCTTAGCCATGGCCTGCTGGATCAGTGGCTTCCCTCCTGGGAACCAGTTACCGTAGCCACTGGGGACGGGACGGGACGGGGGGGGACGACAGACAGCCAGTTTAGGGACAGCAACATCAACAGATCAACTAGCTACCATCACCGTAGTAAAGAGAAAATTTTTCAAGAACTCTAGGAATCAACAGCAGAAAATGATCAGCACAGAAAAAACAGAGAATTCTTCTTTCAATAAGCCATTAAAATGTACTAAGATTAAAAATCACTGTAAAAAGTCAGGTTAAATACAAAAACAGTGCATTCCCTCTACTCCTGCACCGTTACCTGTGCAGGTTGTAAGCCAGGTCGATAGCGATGAGGACTCCAGTAGGAGATGGGTAGATACTCATGTTGTCTGTGGTGTAATCCAGGAATTTAGCCCTGGCATATCTCTCAATGTCATGGGAGTCATAGTCTCCCCAACGCAGCTGGATATCAATCCAGTACTTCTGGGTTGTGGTGCTGTCCATCACATCTCTGTAGGAGAAAGGGAGGGGCAGAAGCATTGGTAAGATCCGATTGTCAAGATATCAACTCTGGGTACATCTAAAATTAGCTGGTTTTAATAATGCAACTAAATTTATTCACATCTAGAAAAGCATGCCTTGAAAAAGGCTCCCCCCTGCCCCCCACTTGGCTTTTAAATCCTGCTTACTTTGAATCGGCAAGCAGAGACGGCCGGGAGACGTTCCACTTGTAAGAGGCAAAAAGCAGGATGTCTGCGCAAGAAGAGTTCATTTTGTAGGACTTCCTGGGGTGGATGGTCTCCTTCTGCACAGTCTCAATCTCCAGAGCATCCAACTCCTGGTCAAACACCTGCACAGAACACACACACAGGTGTTTCAGATATGGCACTTACAAGGGAGGATATGGAGCGGGCCAATACATTAAAGCCTTGCCATGGGGCAGCCGTGTATACAGCTACCCGTTATAAAGTTTCCAGCATCCTTGGCTTAGCTGTAGAACAGTCTTGATGCTCTTTCACCCACTAGTCATAGGTTTGGAACCAGCAAGTGGGATTGAAGCTTCCCTTTTACTCTACTTTGTGCCCATATTTTTAAATTTTAAATCTTTATTATTGAACAGCCAGCCCCCCGCTTCTCTGTACCTGACACAAGTCCATGACGACGCTCTCATGGATCTTCTGCCACAAGTGAGCTCTGAAGATCTGGATGAGGGAGATCTTGAGAGTGGGAATCTTGCCGTGCATGAAGATACCTGTCAGATCCAACTGCACCTGGAAACCTACGTACACCTGAGCAGACCAAGGGAGGAGTCGGAGTGAGCAGGATGCAGAGACAAGCATTCCTTAGGACCAACTTAAACCTTTCAAATCGATTCAAGGTACAATCCATTATCGTCTGATAGTAGGACTTAGACAGCACTACCTAGGACACAGCATTATTTTTCTGATGTATTTTTAAATTAATTTAATTTTGTTTATACTTGACATTGTCCTTAAATTGGATACTTTCAAGACCAGTATGAAAATTGCCATATTGTAGTGCTTAATGATTCAATCCCAGATTTCAGACATCCTTTTTAAAATCTTAGTATTGTGCATGAAATGCACTTCAGAAGATCTAGGTTTCAAATCTGTCTCCGCTTTGTAGCGGGACACCAATCCGAAGCTTGTTGGTTACTCACATTAGCCCTGTTGATGGTGGGCGACCACCAGAGAGTGAACCTTCTGTTTGGAATCTGGTTCAGACCAGACCTCTGAGCGTTGGTCAGTTTCTTCCACTTCATGGATTCCTCAAAACCACTCGCCTTCTCCCTGCGGAACAAAAACAAAAGCAACATCTAGAATGGGAATTCGGGCACAATTGCCTGCCTTTAAAAAGAAGCTATATGCATGAGCACTCCATTCTACAGTGCAGAACTGGCCTGGACTATCAAAAGCACAGCCTTGTTCATCAAATCTAATCTGTAAGATTAGGAAGCCTCAATATACAGTAGCTGCAATGTTGGTCTTAAAGGCTTTCAGTTCATGGAAGGACGAGGGTCCAAAAGGTATTTGCTTCATTAAATCTCCACTAAATAGGCTGTATTTCTGACAGATAAGGTGAACCCTGATGGGGGGTAAAAAAACAAAGTATACATATATATTTTCTAACCACAAACTTATGTTTTGTGCTATGGCCTGTCACCTGATTGATACTGTTATTTTAGAAAGAGGAAACTTTTAAAAAAATAAATAAATAAATAAATAAAAAATAAAACTGCCTGCTGGTAAAAACATTGTGGTTTCAAACCCCCAAGCAGAGCAGCTGACACTTGTGACAAACCAGTGGAAAGGGTCACTTCTTGTGTCACACAGAGAAACTTGCATTAAAAGGAGAAGGAAGCTGATACAGTCATATATTCAACGTACCAGAAGAGACCCTCCCAGGTGGGGAAGTAGGTTCCCTTGAAGAGCGTGTGCTCCAGGATGCCCTCCACACCTCCCAGCGCTTGGATCATGTCGGTTCGGTAGTTGTTCAAGTTCCACAGCTTCCCGTCGTGACGCTGGTGGGTCCACCAGAACGGATTTTGTTTCAGCACCTGCGAAGATGATTAACGGGATTACATTTTCAGCACTAGTTTTGGGTGTTTTATTTGTGTGTCTTTACAATAACCGCAGAGTAAGGAAGAATGTATGATGACAACTTTATGTGCAGGTTCCCTCTGTAGGCAAAACCTATGCCAGCTCAGAACGATTCAAACTGAAAATCAGAGAATAGCACTTGTTGCCCAAGCAAAAAAACCCTCCTCGCTGCACATGAACATCTATTGGCAATACAGAGACTGATTTAATATTGGTCAGTTTAACCCCTGAAAAGGGCAGCTTGTGTTAAATTGCATCAGAGAGGGGTTTAGGGTGCTTGTTTTGTGAGCTGTAGGTATTTCAGATCTCCAAAGCAGACGCATGCGCTTGCCGTTGCGATCTTTACCTGGTACTGTTTGAAGTCTGTCCTCACTCGCCACCCCTTGTCGTAAGCCAGCGTGTGTCTGTCCTTCTGGAACAGAGTGTTGATTCGGGGGATACCTCTGTCCCAGGAATCTTCCAAGTCTTCCAGAGTTAAACGTCTACAATTTGAATAACACAGGATTAGAAAATGACCTAGCTGAATTCTGAAGCGTGGGCCATTTTGTTTAGATGCACAAATCGCTTTAACTGGAATCCATTCCTACCTGTTCTGCGCGATGGCCTCCTGCCTCTTCAAAGCGTACTCTGCCCACACTCTCTGAGAGTCGATGAACTCGCTCTCCCAGGGCTGGATGTATCTGTACAGATTGGGAATCAGCTGATCCTCCTCGTGGCTCATTCCAGAGCGGAAGTGGGTGATGCCAACATCAGTCTGCTTCGACCACCTGGAGAAGGGAACACACAAGGGCAGGGATAACATGAAAGCTGCAGGCAGTGACTCAAGAGGCTTGGCTTTAACAGGCACATTAGGGATCCCCTTACCTCAGGTCAGACTGGGGGATGAGGACGTGGCCCATGGACAGCATGCCCAGCCCTCCCAGCTCCTTGGGTGTGTAGAAGACGACCGGAGGGAATCGACTGGGCATCTTGGAGTTGAGTCCGATCTTGATTCGGGTCTGGATCTTATTCTCACATTTCACCAAAAGGTCCAGGAGCTCCTGTGTGTTTACCACGGCCTCTCGGAAATACGTCATGAGACCGATCAGAGCAGTGTTCCACTTGTTCACAATCTGCAGCAATGGGGGGAAAAAAAAATAAAAATCGAGTCAAACTCTTATTTAACACAGGAGTTTAAAATAAGGGATCACTGCTGGGTAGTTTTGGCCACTGTAAGAACACATCTCTATGGCAAAACCGTACCTCTAGACCTAGAAATGTAAGCTATACCTCTCACCCCCTATCATGCTTACCTTAGTGAAGGTGGTGGATCCAGAAGCCATTAGGATCTGCCTGACCCGGTTGTGGAACCGCTGCATGGATTCATCATCCACTCTCAAGAAACACTGGGCGGTTCGCTCCTTCGTCACCTTAAAAAAAAAAACACAGGGATTTTAGCACAAGTTTAAAAGAATAAAATAGCATTTCAAAGAATTTAATAACCTGTTAACTGCAAATGCACCAGATGGCACATTACCTCATTTTGCAGATTCCAGACCCCATCCTTGTGCGTGAACTCTTCATAGCTGGTGCGGCACTTGGGCAGGATGCGGCACTCGAACCCGCACATGTTGAAGAGCAGGTTGGGGTTGTCCTTGCTGTACACAGACACAAAACTGTTCTCCCACTGGACCGTGGTCACAGAGCGAGGCAGGCGGTTCTTGATGTCCCAGAACACAGCTCGACCCCTAAACAAAATAAATACAAAAATCTCATTTATTATTTTCGTTGTGTTGCTTAGAAAATGTCCACTATTTTAAATGGTTTCAAATGGTGTCTTTAAAAATTGCTAGGTACACTCACAGGTTGACATCATGCTTCATGAGCCTCATTCGAGCATCTCTGGGCCAGCACTTCTTGTTGTTGTAACCCACAATGTTCTCGTTGTTGGGGTCAGGATGCTCAGTCAAGTACCTCTGAATCAGATCTCTTGCCTCATCCGCTGTAAATCTGCAAAAGAATCACATTAAAAAACAACGTCAGCACAACATACAGCCCTTGCTTAACATTTTCTGATGTTAAATAACAGAATGCTGCATTTAGTTTATCCCGAGGAACTACTGTAAAAAACGTTTTTAGTTTAGAGATAAGGATACCAGAATAAGTCACACTGGCATAGGGCTCGTATACAAAAATATTTCTGGTCTCCGGAACACCTATTATAAAAACATGCATCGAAAAGGGCTACCTGAAGAAGATATGGATGCGGTCGATGTATCTGCAGTACAGGCGGATAGGGTGGGCTCCCTCAGTGGCAATGTCCTGGAAGCTCAGGAAGTCATTGGGCATCTGTGGAGGGCCGGCCATCTCACTGGCGCGGTGCAACCCCAGCACCAGCAGATCCATCACCAGGCCGTAGTACTGAACAATGAAGGAGGCAAACTGCAGCCCTCGAATGATGCCGTACGAGTTTGTGTGGTTCATGTCCTAGAGGATATGCAAAAGGAGCCAGCATTATACTTCAGCATCCAACACGGGGCCAATAGGAAATCCCTGTTACCTGGCGGAGGAAAAGCACTGAAGTCACTCCAGGTCGGACTGGACCGCTCACCTTGTAGTTAATGACCACGTTGTTTTTGGCCGTCATGTAGTCAGCAATGTTGTGGTCGACAATTAGACGCAGCAGCCTGTTGAGCAGCGTCAGATCAATCTTCTCGTACATCTTCTCATAGCGAGACTCCAGCATCACGTTGCACTCTCCCTCCATCGTCTCCCACACATCCTGCAGGTTATTGATGCCTGAAGAAAAGAAATACCAACTTCTTAAATAAACCCGATCACCAGGAAGGACAATGCAACACTGCTGGCATGCATCCAGCTATGTGTTCCGACAGAACTGAAAAGCTCAAAATTCAAAATCCCCACAGCAGATCTATGCTGTATATATAAAGTTTGAACTAAATCAAGTCTACCTGGCAAGTGCAGTTATTGGATCACAGGATATTGGTCTTGCTTACCCTGGCACCACTTGTAGACCAGCAGTGGAGGTGGTTCCGTGTCGGCTGGCTTGATCCAAGGCGGAAAGAGCCTGCGTTTGTCAGCTTCGTACCACAGGTACTGATCCAGGTAAGCATCGGTGATCTTCTCCAGGGGCTCCACGTCATACACAGGGACCAAGTGACTGTACAGGTCCATGAACTCAATACCAACCTGCACGAGAGACGGGTGCAATATGACTGCATGCACGAAACAAGATGAAAAATGCTTTACGTCTCACAAGGTACGATGAACCATCTGGTACAGACACCCACCTCTTTGAAGGCTCTCTGTGTGAGGAGGTGACGCTTGATCCTGGACAGCGCCTCGTGGGGGTTGTCGTAAGCCTGCTCAATCAAACCCAGCTCCTCTCTCTGAGACTGGTTCAGCCGAGATTTCACACTGAGGGAGAGAGACAGGAGGCACGGAAAGGGTTAGACTGCAGCGTAACACAGCAGCGTAAGAGTACTTAGAAAAGCGCTGGATATTCATGGTAGGAAATTCACATTTAAAAACTCACTATGATCTTCATGTACAGTAACTGGTTATGCAACTTTTAAAAACTTTAGTAGGACAGGCTGCCCACCTCAGTGGTACAAAGCTCTGGAAAGACAAATCTCGGTTCTTTTTAAAATAAACACTTTACCTGTATGCTTCCTTCAGCCTCTCCAGGGCCAGGATGAGCAGCTTGGTGTCGTGTTTGTAGGACAGTGGAGGGAAGGGTATGGGAGAGAACCTCCTGCTCTCCAGCCAGTGGACAGTGGTGGTGTAGATAGCAACAGCCTCCTCTGCTGTAATGTACGGACCATCCTAGGAGAGACAGAGGGATTGGATCTCACTTGTATTGCTTTGCTACATGTAACAAGGACAAGAGTAACTATTTAAAATAATTGAATTGCTCAATATCTCTTGTACCTAGATGGAAATGCAAAAATCATGCTTCAGATATTGAAGCCTTTGGAGATCAAGAGAAAAACCTGATTTGAAGTGAAACCTGATTTGAAGTAGCAAACGCATGCAGGCTAGGCTAGTTGCCCTCACCTTCAGGTAGTTGTGCTGCCTCTCCTGTTCAGCCTTCAGGTAGAGTCGAGTCAGGCGGCCCAGGTTCTTCTTACAGACCGTCTTGTCAACAGTGGCGCCGCGACGGATTCGCTCTCTGTTGTAATGGGCAGTGTTGGTCCACCAATCTGCTTTCGCTTTCACGTAGCGGAGGATCATGTTCTCAATTGGGGTGGGCAGCCCAGGAACCTATTTAAAAAATAAATACAAAATAAAAAAGGGAAAGAATTAAAGACTGCAACTGAACTGGGATTGCTATTTGAAAGCAATTTTACAAAAAGGATGAGGCTTCATCTGCAAACAGGGAACAAATAAAAGCATCCACAGCTGTAGCTAAAGCCCTTGGATCTGGGTTCATTAACACGTGTAAGACCAGTACAGGTTGGTTTACCTTCCAGGGTATGTTCGCCTTCCAGCACCTCCAGGACTCGCTGAGGTGCTGCAGGATGGTCCTGGCCTTGTTCTGTTTGATTCCCTCAGGCATCATGTCCAGGATGTCGTGCATGACAGCGGCTCTCAGCTCCAAATCGAAGTGAGACTCCACGCGCTGCTTCGTAACAGTCTTCGCCACGCCCTTGGAGTGACGCCCTGGAGAACACGAAACGAGGCGAGGTTAGCACCCTTTAAAAACGCTTGTACTCTGCTCACACAACTTCGCTTTGGATCCCTCCATTTGCATCCCATTCTACAGCTTTTGTAGGTTTTCATGATACAGCAAGGTTTGCCAAAAGGACAGGTTTGTCTCTTAGCCCAGTGCAAACATGCAAGTACACCTCCGGATCAAGTCACGCTCCAAATTACAATTGCACTTGAAAGCGCAAAGTGAAAGCTTAATTGCCATCGGAACACAAACCAAGTATACGGTACCTTCGAACTGCCTGGCCAGCAGGTTTCCCAGCCACCGCTCCAGCAGAGGAGTGATGCCCCTCATGAAGAACAGCCACACCCTCCATCCTGGTCCCCAGAAACCACAGCCGGGCCCCTTTCCAACTGGACCCTGCAAAAAGAAACAGCACATTTAGTATTAAATATCAAGTCCAGCATCCATTCCTTCTTATCAAGAGCTCAGTAAAGTGGGGCCCACGTGTGCAATTACTCACAGTGTTAAACCTGTAGTAGATGAGATGCTTCAGGTCCTTGCACATGCGGATCTGTCTCATCAGCTTGTACTTGTATCTGTACATCCCAGTCAGCTGGCCCACATGGGCAAAGATGTACTGCAGGCCGTCTGACAGCTTAGAAAAAAAAGGAAGAGTATTAATGATTCTTCTGTCATAGAAAGATAAATATGAGAGTCTACTGTACATCAACGCTGCATTTTTTTTTTTTTTTTTTTTTTTTTAAAGCTGATTCTTACCTGGAAGGCATCAACGTTCCCCAGCCTGTACTGCACGTGGCTGTCTACCACCAGCTTGCTGAGACGCAGAACCTCTCTGCACAAATGGAACGCATTTCCAAACCTGGACTTTTTACGTTCCTGAAAAAAAAAAAAGGGGGAAGGAAACATTAGACTCAGCCATTTGACAAAAAGATAAACATTACAAAATGATAAAGCAGACATTGGATCTCTACGTTTTTGGGAGACTTGTGCAGCACATTTACAAAATGAACGGCTGTTATTTTTACAGCTCGGGTCGAGGTTCACGTAGAAGCAGTCTAGGAAAAGTAACGTTCAGAAGAGAAGAGAAGAGAAGAGAAGAGAAGGGTATTCCCCCCCCCCCCCCGCATTGATAACACAGAACATTGGCTAAGCCTCAGACACCTGCTAGGAGTCTCCTCCCCGTCCACGTAGCGCCTTACCTTCGTGGTGAGAGTCTTGACGGGCTTGAGGTTGAAGTTATAGTCCAGGTGAAGGTAGTTGAGGTTCTTTCTGTGGATCAGCAGGTTGAGCATGTTGTAGCCCTGTCGGCACACCTGCAGCCCCACTTCCACCCAGTCCAGCTTCGTCGACTGAAAGAACTTGGTCGCTTTGAACGAGCGGAACAAATATCTGCAAAAAAAAAAAATAAAACACAGATAAGAAAACTACTCAGTCCGCACATCTTATTTGCGCATGCATTTGTTAAATTTTGTTTGGCTAGAACGTTAATCTCATTATAACGTCGCCCACCTTTTCTTCTGGGCTTTGGGAGGCCTGTGTTTGAGAGCATTCAATACGTAGTACTTCAGCAGCTTCTGATAGGACACACGCACTTTCACAGGCTGACCTGCAGGGCAATGCTCCCGATACCTGGGACAACAAAAAAATACTACTTAAAGGGCTGTCCATATCATGTCACATGTGGAAATGGTCTATGGTGAAGTCCTTAAGATTACAGCAACAACATCTACCTTGTAGGCCTAACTCAAACCATTAAGACTCACTCCACCACACTCAACCCAGACCTCTAGTCCAACTGCCTAAAAAAAAAAAAAAAATACTGAAGCTCCTCCTCACCAGTTCTTAATGAGCGGGATGTCGATGGCTCTGCGCGTTCTCCCTGACCGCAGGTTAAAGGGACGGGGTGCCCACAGTAGGGCGATGCCATTGGCAGTGTTGTCTGTGTACAGGGGGGTGTCTTTCAAGAACGGCTCCACAAACTCTGGCAGCTCAAACTCCTCATCATCATCGGGCAGGGGCTCCTGGCTCTGCCATTTCAAATCAATAACAATCAGGGCTGTGTTGACAGTAAACTGCACATTACTGTACAACGGAGCTTCCCGTTTTCAATATTTCACTTGTTTTTTCAACATGCAAGACAGATTTAAAGCTACTGTGTATAATAAGCCAATACCCACAAATCCATTCCAAAAGGACTGGGTTGTGGCCCAAATGCATTTACTGGATCAACTTCCATTTTCAGCCACAGTTTCTTACCTTGACAGAGTGTCTGTGAGAGATGGGGTTGATCAGGGGGTCAAAATAGAAAGCAGGCAAGTCAGGGTCTTCTGTTTTGATGAACACCACATTCGGGGTATGGTACCTGCAATGATCGAATGTACATTTACACAGCAACCTCAGACAGAAGTAAAAGGCCACAGTACATAGATGAAGCAGAACATCGTTTGTACCGGTGACGTTTACTCACCAGGTGAGATGGACGTGGTGCGGCAGGTTGTTATACAGGTAGGGGAATGCAATCTTGTACTCTGTTCTGATAGGCTGCCTGATAATGATCTTGTTAATGTCATTGAACTCGTTCCAGTCTTCATCCCTGCGAAAAAGGTTCAGAATAGAATATCGTACTCAAAATACAAATGCAATTTACAACAGTGTGTTCACACTACAGGCAGCTACTTCACTCAATTACAATCTAAGAAATATAAAGGCTACGAACATGGATAAAAGAAACCATTTATGCCCTTTTTTAAAATGCAAATAACTCATTGAAAATCTTGGATTTCAAAATATCCCTCTCATCAGCATGACAAATGGTAAGCTCCAAGACAGCACGCAAACATGATATAAAGTAGACATCGCTGCTTTTGGTTTACTTACTGCAGGTTAATATCTCTGACCAGCGGCTCAAACTTGGGACCCCCTGGAATGGCCATGTTGAGTGCCTTAGAGGTGAAGAAGGCTTTCAGGTCAAACAGGTAGAAGTAGTTATCGTCCACCAGGTCAGTCAGCAGCTGATTGGCAAGGCGGTACAACGTGGACATCATTGGCAAGGTAAACTGCCAGCGCCTGTATGTGGACCCGTTCACAAACCTGAGGAGAAAACGCAGAGTTCAGCTACTGTGTTTCTTCGGATTAGACTGCAGTCATTTCAATAAGCATCTAAAAAGATTTGATTAAACTAAATTGCAACCCAAATGTTATCGAATGGCCTAACTAGATTTTTATTTTTATTAAATAGTCTACTGTTCATGCAATTTCACCCTATTCTAAATAAATAAAATTCAAAGACTTGTGTACCAACAACAGAACAGGCTAACGACACACAGCCAACAGCCAATCGTTCCAGATGATTTACTGTAGCACTGGAATGGAACCCAGCAACAGGAGGGGGGCTGATCCCAGGTTACGAACAGTGCAAGCAACTTAATTGTGACCTCGTGTAATCAAACCCTAAAAGAATGATTTCAGCAGTGCGCGCAGACTGCAATCTACATCTCACGCGCAGAAGCGACTGCAGCGGCACCGCAGACATTAACACTCCAGCATCTCAGCAGACAGCGACTCACTTGGTGTTGTCCTTGAGCGGCTGGTGGTCGTACAGCCAGTCCGTGACGGGAGAGTCCTCGTCTGGGTCCAGCTCCATCTGGATGGCCTCCAGGGGCTCCACGTCCAGGATGTTGTCAGCGTAGTCCAGCGGCGGCTCCTCGTCATCGAAGGGAGGGAAGCGCATCCTCTTGAAGTGTCGCCTGTCCCTCTTCTCACGACGCATCATGATCCACATGGCACTGTTAGGTCACAGAGAGGGAGAACACCGTCAGGGAACAGAGCTGGGATTCAGGACAGATGCAAGTTAAAAAAAACAGGCGATTGTACAGTTTAACCTCTTTTTCACAGGCACACACAACAACAACCGACATTGTTTATCCCTTGAATATATTTCACGTGAATTAAAAATATGAAGACAGGTTTATCTTGCTGGTGCCCTTCCTTACCCCCACTGTGCAATGTAGACTGGTTCAATAACCCAGGGAATCTCATTGACAAAGGAGATGGCCCCGGTGATGTGGTAGAGCACTGGGATGTCTCGGATCTGCTCCCAGGGCATCGGCATGTTCTCCAGCAGTTTCAGCACCGCATGGGGCATGTACTTCAGAGCACTGCAGAGGAGAGAGAATGAGAGAAAAGCTAGCGTACATCACACAACGCTGGAGAGAACGGCCAAGTAACCTGCTTGAAGGGCATTTATTTATTTTGTGTATGCATACTTTTGTAGCCGACGTGCTTTAAGCCTTAAAAAGATGGTTTGTGACAAACAGCGAGCCTGAACGCTTGAGATGCAAGTTACGCGATGTTGTTTTAGACTCCCGGTCTTACCCCAGATAAACTCTCTTGTCGTGACGGAACTTCCTGTTGGTCATGTCCCCGTGGTCACGGATGATCTTGCGGACGTGTTCTGGAGGCATGTCCTCTTTCTGGGCGTCCACGAAGCCAAACTTTCTCTTCTCTGCATAGCGCTTTGCCTGCAGCTGCTGCCATTTGCGGGCTGGGAAAGAAATTAAATAAATAAATAAAACTAAACTACCACAAGATAATATCTTACATATCCAAGAGACATTTCAAAACGTTAGATATGCAGCTTGTCACGAACACTAAAAAGAATGTCGATTTCAATGTAATTTCTTGTCATTTGTTTTGCAACATGTAATATGCATCTCAACTGTACTGTTGAATGAATCAATATCATGCTCATTTTGTATAGCATCAGGAAATCCTTCTGGAGCTTCTCTCTATAGTTGCAGTCTGTCTATATAGTTGTTGTTTTGCCTGCTGGAGTGGCAAGCCCAGGCTGTTCTTTGAACTTACCTTTTTCCTGCAGTTTTTCTTCAGACATATAATCTGGCATCTGGCCACCTGGCATTGGGATCCCACCAGGCCCACCTCGGTATGGGAATGCTGCTGCCATGCCGACTTAAATCTACAAAAACAAACAAACACAGATGCATCCTAAGGTTAAAAAAAAACCATTTAGTAACTGCACTATTTATTATTTTAAATAACACTCTTAAAAAGTCGTTAATAAAAATAACTGTGCAACTACCACAGACAAGAGCATGTGGAAAAAGCTGTAGACAAATAATGTTACACACAGAACAGATGGATGGCACACAGCAGCAGCCCACCGATTGTTCCAGATGATTTACTGTAGCACTGGAATGGAACCCAACATCAGGAGAGGGACTGATCCCAGGTTACGAACAGTGCAAGCAACTTATTCTGACCTCACGTTAACATTAATGCCTTGTACTGTAAAACTAGCCACGCTGATCGATTAAATTCAGCATCTAACAAATGACCTAGTTCGCAAGTTCTCGCATGCAGGGAACTGTAATCCCACTATAGCATCGCAGCACCATCATCACACTTGCCTTTATCAATATTCACAGCACTTCTATTGATAAAGGTTGATACGTTAGGTCCAGATGTTGTATACCAATACAGGGGCGTTTAGTAATTGTTATGTTAGCTTTACGAACAGAGATGGCGTGGATTCTAAACCTGGTAGAGTATAGTGAACTTGTACTGGGCACAGGAGAAAAAGTTAGTGCTGAGAATTTTGGGTCCCCCTCCCCAAAAATACCTGCAAATATAGGATTACACAGAGTATATTTTTTAGGTCAAGACGCACCGTGAAGGGGAAAACTAAATATGTGATCGATAGCAGAAATATTTTTCATTTAATATTTTAACTTTACATGTTGGCGTTAATTTTAGGTTAGCTGCAGCAATTAAAAACATGAACAAAACAGGATGAGGACTGTGCGGTGTGCAACTGTACTGTGCGGCGCGGATCAGATAGGCCTCAAAAAAAAAAAAAAAAAAAAGCAACTCAAGTTTATCAATAAACGAATATAAAGAAAACCTCGACCCACGAGCATCCAAATAAGCACGTTATGGGTCATTATGTACGCATTTTAACATTTAACCTTAATTGTTTAGCAAGCACAACTCCAGTAATGGTGCAGTGCGTTATATTTAAATACGCAAAAGACTTATAAGAAAAATGCAAAAGCAATCAATTGTGATACTTTGTCAAATTTGAAAAACCTCGTACACTTGAAAACGCACTGCATACGTACAGACCTCCCTGCCGCCGACCACTCTTTTTTGTTCATAGGCCAGTAATAGCTACAGGATACACACAGAGTACTAAAGGCGGCATTTCGGGCTGAATATTAAACTCCTTCTTCACTCACCTCAGTTCCACGGCAGCTGGTTTTACTATAAACCCGTTTGTATATTATCCCTTCAGCATTACTCGAAACATTTATCGTAGTTATTTATCCTCCGCCGTTTCCCCCTCGCTGTTGCAAGCTCACAGAATGGCGCACACAGACGCACACCGCACGTTGACCTGGCTCAGTCCTTATTCCAGAACCCGCTTTACGTACAATCTCTGGCGCAGATCGCTTTACTTGACTGGCGAAAAAAAAGAACAAAGTAACGTAATCAACGTAAAAGAAGGAGAGGCGGGCTTTTCTCAAGAGAAGCACCCGGATGTATTTTAATCAGAAGTTCGTGCGAGCAGACAACGGATGTTATTGACAGGTAAATGAGCCAATCGTTAAATCGAAAGAGGCGGGTTTAACTGAAGCTAACGTTGTGGGAATCCAAACGCGTTAAGATATTGTTGTAAACAACACCTAAATATTTATATAATTTGTAGTTTCAGTGCAACGTTTGCAATGACGTTTTACCAAAACCCATAAACAGGTCGCCTCTTGGTTTTTGTAACACTATCAGTCTCTTCGTCTTTGATAAATAGTTCTTGAAAAACTATTTTGGCTTCTCAGCTCATCCTCCAGAAGGGGGTTGGTTAAGCAGAGTACTTTTGAATTTAGTGACTTTAAACAAAGAGGCTGCTAATGGCGTGTTGTTCTGTAAACCCCGCTGTTTGTCTCCTGAACCCGCCTGTTTTACTTAAACTCCGGGCTTTTAAATTAAAAACAGAGACACAAATCATAAATGCTCACCAAATCGGGTACTGGGGATAATAATAATAATAATAATAATAATAATAATAATAATAATAATAATAATAATAATAATAATAATGATGTGAACAGAATGAAGCAATTTTGTGAACTGTTTTGCTAATGTTTTGTTGTGTTTTTTTTTGCAATTTGCTCCAGCTTTTGTAAACAAACAAGGATGTTTTTATCTAGCTATCGGATTGTCTTTGTTTTTGTGATTTTAAGGTGCTTTCTTTACATTTTAGGGTAATAAGATAATTTAATTGCATTTTATATCCGATTTTTGGTACTACAGTACATGTAATAACATGAATGTGTTTATGCTATTTACTGGTTTTCTTCTGGTATTGGTTAAAATAAAGTAAAAAAAAGTATATACCGTATCTAGCTATCTGTCTATCAATCTATTTATCTATCCGTCTATCTTGTATAGTGTCTTTTGCAGAAGATTTTAATACATGTGAATTTTGTTTTTTCTTTGTAATACAATGCATTTTTTTCTGTAAACTAAATATTTTTTGTAACGAAGATCTTTTGCAAAATTAAATTAATAATCTATCTATATGTGTCTGTCTATCTCTTTCTTTTTTTAACTCTGTACTTGTCTATCTGTCTCTATCTCCTTTACCTCAGTGGGCTTCATATATTATTTAATATGCTAGCTACCCAATATTAATTATATTCTGTGCCACTGATATTGACCAACCTTCAGAGTGCTTGTAAACAAAAGGGTTCTCATTTCTGCGGAGGCTCAAGTTTCAAACTGTAATCCAAACCCACAGCAGCATGAGATCTGCTGAGCTGTCTATGAGGATCCCTGTCTGATGTGGGCACGAAGGTCTATCACTGCCCATCACTTCTCCATGTGTGTGAATGGACCTCAGCAACTGGAGCCTGCACTGTTCAAAATAATAGACATTGCATTTTCTTTGGGGCGCTGGACTCTGTATTCCAAGCACAGGCTGGGTTGTACGGCAGATTTCTGAAGATATTGAGAACAGGCAGCAGGTCAGATGAAAGAAAACTACAGGGATTCCTGGTTTGTATCCTGGAAGAGGGAATACAGGAACATGACTGGATGGATAGCCCACAGTATGTAAATGCAAGGCAAGCGAGATAGGGATTCTATGCTGGTAAAAGAGTAACGCATTGAATTGAATTGAATTGCTGTGTGTAATGGTTCACGGGAGTTATATACATCAGCTGGCTCCTTGTATTTGTATGTGAAGAAGTGATAATATTGACTATAGGAACAACGATCTCATTCAGAAGAGAGTGTCGGCTATGTAACTCTGTCCACTAAACTTAAAGAGACCAGAGGAGAAGACAGTTATACAGTGCATGAAGTGGTCAGAATTGCTGGAGTCTATTTACATTGAGTGGCGGGTGAAACATCTTGGTAACGCCTCGGTAGAAGCTGTCGTGCTTGCAAGTTCAGGGTTTGTCCTGAAGACTAATCCAGGAGGGAAGGGAACTGGCTTGCTGGTAGTCTCCGATGGGGAATAGCTGTTCCTGCAGCCACACCACGGTCACACAGATTCATGTAGTGAAGACACAGCCAGTCTCAGAGCCGTGTCAAACAGCTGGGGCAGGCTCCTCTAAACAGCCACGCGTACCTGTGGAGACTCACCCAGTCTCAGAGCGTCACGATGAGGCTGATAGGAAGGGCGCGGAGCTGGGGTTAAAGGCCAAAACGTGGGACCAAATCACAGGAGGCATTCAGGCCCTCCTGGACGGCCGGGAGAGAGACAGCGAGCTAGACCTCTGCTGCCAATCAGGGGCGAGCAGCAGGGGCGCAGCCAAGCAGAGCGAAGACAAAGTGCTCAACTCAGCAGTAAGGGGTCAAGGGTTAATGGGGGTGGGGCTGGGTTGGTATATATATCATTTATATGTGTTGTTTTATTTATGAACATTGACACAATCTTCTTTTCTCAATGAGTAAATTGTTTGCTGCTAAGTGTTAAGTTTTTCAGACTTTAATTTGACCTTTGACATTTGGGGGAAGCCCATTTGTGCTTTAAATCTACTCAAAGTCCACTTTGTCTGTCCTGTCGTGATTCAAGTGAGTCTCTTACAGTGGCGCTTGTCTCTGTTCTGTGTCTCTGCACTGCTGCAGCGATACCAGGAGGTGCTGTCAGAGCTGCAGACTGGAGAGCTCTGGAAGGACCCGGACTTCCCCCCTGCCCCAGCATCTCTGACCTACGAAGAGGTTCCACCGCCAGCAATCCAGTGGCTTCGAGCTTCGGTACAAAATCAGAGAGGTTTACTGTGGTGCACTGAACTGAGATCCAGTGCAGAAGAGCCATCACAGGCACGCACTGTAACAGAAGCATGAGTAAAACATAGCAAAGAATAGTAAGCAGAGAGCTTAGAGAATCACAGCATGAAGAAGTATGACGTTCTCATTCAGCAGGGAGGGGGAAGACTTGTAGTTTTACTAACTATTCTACCATTGAGTGCTTTTACAGTTTCTACAGTCAGTTATGCACTGCTGCTAATTATTATTGTTTTAAATATATAAATATTTATTATGTGAAGCAATATTTAAATGTGTTGTGTTCTATGTTTATTTTATTTTTGTCTCAAATCTACAATAGTTTGCTATAGGGCAAGCTAATTATCAGTAAATGGGCAAGATACTATTTCTAATAGTGTAGGCATGGGCCTATGACAGGAAACTGTTTTATTTTTTCAGATTATTATTAAATATGTACAGTGCGCTTAAATAGTAATACAAAATGTATTTGGTAACGTCATTTTGAGATTTAGCACCAAAAATGTAACTGTAATCCAAGAACTCCCCACCATTAGATGGCGCTGCAGGGACCGTAACGCCTCCCTCTCTCCTGCAGCAGCTGCACCCGGCTGCCTGTTTCATGGATGACGGGGTCAGTAAGGGTGACATCATCCAGGGGGAGCTGGGGGACTGCTGGTTTTGGGCCTCTGTGGCCACCATCCTTCACTCCAGGAGGCTCATCGAGAAGGTCATACCCCCAGGTGAGGGGCCAGCAGAATGGGCCAGGAGGCACAGCAGAGTAACCTAATCGTTCATATCTTTCTGGAGGCGTGGGTTTGAATCCTGCTCACAGGCGAATTACTTTGATTGTCAGCTTACTTCCTAATGACGTTATGAGTCCACCACAACTGTCAATCGCTGCCTGAGAGAGGCCCAGGACTGGCAGGGGCTGTTCAGGTCTGGATTAAATCAGAGCTGTTAGGGAAGTTCCCACGGGTTCACAAGCACCAAAATAAATAAAACACATAAAATATTCTTCATTGTGTTATTTCAGCCAATGTGACAGCGCCCCCTGCAGGCTGTGCTGTGTCAGTGACAGCTGTCCCTCGCTCCCCAGGTCAGACCATCTCGGAGCGGGAGATCTACACCGGACTGTTCCGGTTCCGGTTCTGGCAGTTCGGGAGCTGGGTGGAGGTCCTGGTCGATGACTTCCTCCCGACCCGCAATGGCAGGCTGATTTACGCTCGCTCGGCCGTGGGGAACGAGTTCTGGCCTTCCCTGCTGGAGAAAGCCTTCGCCAAGTAAGTGGTGCACAGATTTAATCAGGCCTTTCCAGCAGACACAATTCTTACAGGAGGTTTTAAAGTCATACCCCAAGTAATAGGGAAGTTCAGGAAGGCAATCAAAAGTATTCAGGGGTGAGACTGTATAAACTAAGGCTGGAACACTCCTCAAATGAGTTAAAAGGCTTAAGTTGGCTGGTCAGAAGTCTTAGTGGTATGATAAAATAAAAACGCATTATTGTCTGCCTGTGAAACCAGCTGTAAAGCTCTGGTGCTGTGCTCCCCAGGCTGCACGGCTCATACCAGGCGATTGAGGGAGGCTGGACGCTGGACGCTCTCACTGACCTGACCGGCGGGGTGGGGGAGATGTACCGCATCAGGGATTTCACTGACCGTCAAGATCAGCTCTACAGCCACCTGGCCACAGCGTCCAGGAAGAAAGCCTTCATCGCCTGTGGAACCAGCCGGGTAACCCCCCAGCCAACAACGCCCAGCCTTTACAAACCCGTCACGGGCTGTTATTTCTGTGTGCGGTTTCATGTAGTCACCTTTTCAAACGGAATTTAATCCTGTCTTATTTAATGTTCCGCTATGAAAAGGTCTGATTGCCAAAAAATATAGGGTGAAATTCTCATAGCTTTTTACTCCAAATGGTTGACAGTGTGTTTCTTTTATTAAAAGGTAAAAAAAAAAACAGTTACAATTCTAAAACCAAAAAGTAAGAACTTTACAGGCCGCTAATTTATCTGAATAGTTAATTTCTGGGTGTTTTTTTTCTCCTTTTGAACATCATGCTCAGGGATTGAAATAAGACTCCAATTGCATAGCAGTTTCACTCATTCCAGGTTTTAATACAAGCTTGATTAGCCACATTGTACAGGTAACAAGCTCAGGTGTGTCCGTCCGTCCTGTCCCGCCTGCAGCTAGCGCAGTCTCCTGAGCAGTCAGGACTCGTTTCACTTGTTTTCCAGCAGTCGGAGCCTGAGCAGAGCGGGAGGGAGGACGGCCTGGTTGCAGGACATGCCTACAGCATCACAGCAGTGAAGAAGGTGAGGACTGTACGGGAACCTCATGTGACTGTACTGCATCAAACAGTCAAAGAGCATGGCTTCATCCCTTATGGATTAGATAGAAGGCTACAGTGTTAGGGTTCAATCTTTTTATCAGGATTCACTGTTAGACGTGTCGGGTTTTCGTGTCCATGTGTTTCGTGTTTGTTGTTTGTTGTTTTGATTAGTCTAACCAGTGATTGCACTAAGCAGATTGCGTTCTGTTTCATCAGCTGACCACTCCGAGGGGGAGGGTGCCCCTGGTCCGAATTCTGAACCCCTGGGGCTGTGGACAGAGCATGGAGTGGACAGGGGACTGGAGCGATGAGTAACGCACACACACACACACACACACACATTCACACACACACACCCTCCACACACACACACACGCCCTCCATGCACACACAGACACACACATACACACACACCCTACACGCGCACACAGACACACACGCACACACACACACACACACACACACACACACACACACACATTTAATAATGCAGTGATACTTAGTCATAATCAGGATTATAACACTTCTACCCTCTCTGTCAGCTCTCCGCTGTGGGATGAGATCCCGTTGTGGACCAGGGAGTCTTTTGGGTTCACCAAAAAAGAAGATGGAGAATTCTGGTAGTTTTTAAAAAAAAAATTTTATACAGTACATAAATCAGTGTACTAGGAGCTAGGATTGTTGATTAAAGGATTAAAATGAAAGAATACAATTGGTGATTTTCCCTTTCAAAGAAAAATAGAATTTCTCTTAAGTAAATAGTGCAATGCCAATATTCAGCCGCTATGTGGGTACCATGCATTGAGTTTGCAGCATAAAAATAATCCTGATTCTTCTGTTTTGTTTTGTTTTTTTGCAAAGGATGAAGTTTGACGATTTCTGCGAGCGATTTGCCAATGTCACTGTGCTCACCCTTGGACCAGATTTTGACTGTGATGGCAGCACAGGTACCACCCCCTTTTATCTGATAGCGTTTCCTAAACAGTATACTGTATAAATATATGGCTAGGGTTATTATATGACTCTTATGCACTAGGACAGTTCAGGTTTTTCAACTCGCACCCCAATGCAAAGATCTGAGCAACTTTTTAGTGGATCCTCAGTCGACAAATCTTGTCCCTGACAGATGCAGGTAGCCTTCTGGAGGTGAAAGGTCGGTGGGTGTCAGGGGTCAATGCAGGAGGCTGCCGTAACAACCTGGCGATGTACACGAGCAACCCACAGCACCCGATCACAGTCCTAGAGACGGGTGAGCAAACCTTCCTGTTCGTGGTGTTCAAATCAAATACAGCGTGAGGGTTCGAGGGCGGTGTCCCCTCACTGTGTGTCTCTGCTGCTCATTTCCGTTGCTTAGCTACTGTGCCACACGGTCAGGGGACTGCTGAAGACGAGGGGTGCTCCGTCCTGGTCTGCCTCCTCCAGAACTTCAACAGGGGGAACAGGAGACTGGAACCTAGAATGAACCCCATCGGAATGCAGGTTTACAAGGTGGGCTCCCCCCTATTACATGGGCTGGCAATCACAGTGCAGTCCGCTCAGCCCAGTCAACTGGTTTAAATGCAAACTCTCATCTACAGTGTGAGCATTGTAAAGAGGATCATGCAGTTAGTTTTCAATAGGAACCCAGCTCTGTTTCATTTTGAGTTTTTAATTTAGTGTTTTGACACCACCTGTTGGCCAAATATTGTAAGTGAGCAGTACAGCGCTTTGTAAAGTACTGCAGTGTGGCGATGGCTTCAACACTACCCAGAAAGAACACATTTGTATTAATTAGATTTTGCTCAGCGAGATTGTGTCCAGTGTAAATAACCGTATGCTGTCCCCAGGGGGGGCTAAAACTGAATCGCTCAGATATTTATGTTTTTGTAATTTTGTGTTTGTTTGTTTTTTTGGACAGAGCGGTGACCCCAAGACCCCCCTGACCTCTGCGCTACTGGTTCGACAGCGGGAGGTGTCTGACTCGGGCCCCTACGTGGCACAGCGGAGTGTTAATCTACACTGCCAGCTGTCCGCAGGGAGCTACACCATCATCCCCAGCACCTTCAACCCGGACGCCCCTGGAGATTACATGCTGCGCATATTCACAGAGTCTCCTGTGCAGCTGCACCAGGGACACCACCTCTCCGCCTGTCCGCTGTGAGCAGGCATTAGAGAGGGCTAGTGCTGGCTGTGCAAGGTTACAGGATGAAACGGATCATTCTCAAAGAAAAAAAAAACAGCTGTGCGTTGGTTTAATTGAACATTGTATTGAGAGAGAAGAATATGGGTTGCACGTATTATCAGTACAAAAAACGTATATACAAAATACAATAAAAAATGTGTCCTTTTGAAGTACAGTTGAAAAGTTGTCTTACTGCAAGTGCTGACTTAGACTGTATATTTACATATTTACAAATAAAGTGTGTATAAAAAAAATCAAAGCTAGGTCAGTTATAAAAATCCACCTGAGCAATCGGAGAATTGACATTGTCCTTGCTTGTCAAAATACAAATAGTAACTTTAAAATAAGCCGAAGTCGCTCAGATTGAGATCATCGTAGAACACTTCTGAGAGGTAGTTGGTAGTTGGCGGGATGAAGTTCTCTTCCTGCTGCTGCTGCTGGTGCATCTGCTGCATGGGCACTGTCTGATCTGCCCTGGCGTAGACCACAGTTTGGCTCCTCTGTGGCGCTGCAACGGTGGCACTGCACCCTGCTACCTCCCCTGAATAGTCCTGGCTTGCAACATACTGGCTGAAGGCACGGTCCCAGTAAGATGGATCTGGGCTCTCCACTTTAGACTCAGGCTGAAAGAAGAAGCTGTTTTCAACCCAGAACTGGCCGTAAAAGCCCGGCTGCACGTCCGAGTTGAACTGTGTGGGTACGGGTCCAGCAGCCAGGTCGTTTTGGGGAGGAGATCCCGGGACGGACTGTCCTGGGCTCACTGACCCCCAGTAGGAGCCCTGGGTGAGCCAGGTGGGCTCGGGCAGGGTTGGGGAGTGGTGGCTGGGGGGCAGAGGCGGGGCACACGCTGGCTCAGGCTCAGCAGCTGAGTATTTGGGTGCTGTTACCTTCCTTTCCTTCCCTCCAGTCCCTGCTGTCTGCTTCTTGCTCTTGAAGTACCGAGCACGTCGGTTTTGGAACCAGACCTACAGTTATAAAAAACAGTTAGTATAAATTGCAAGTGAAGCATTGCTCTTAACAATTGCTTGTGTGAAATTCATGTTTAGATGCATATATAATAAAAATGTATCTTAAACATACACACACACACAATGATTGAGTAAGGAGATAAACTCTAAATCTGTTTTTTTAGGGAAATGTGTTGTTTTTTTATTGTATGGGTGAGTAGTGCTGTATTTACCTGGATTTTAGACTCGGGAAGCCCCGTGATGGTCGCCAGCGCTTCCTTCGTGTTAATGTCGGGGTACTGCGTCAGGGTGAAAGCCTTCTCCAGGTCGGAGAGCTGCCCTCGGCTGAAGATGGTGCGCTTCCTCCGTCTCTGTGTGCTCGGCGCTTGCACGCCTCTCAGTCTATCGTGCTGGCCTGATAAAATACAACACGGCTCAGAGTTAATACATACTCATTAGAAACATAACGCATTGATTTCATTTCTAATACAAATAAACACGTTATAATAATTATCTGGGAACATACTTGTAGAAGACAATTCTCCGTGCGTAAATTTGTAATAAAGATACAATAGTAATGGTGCCTTGTTTTTATAAATTGTTATCAATAATTATAAATGCAATCCGAATCAGAAAGCTGTCTTACCATTGTTTTGCTGTGACTGCTGGTCCCGAGCTGAAGTGTGAAATTCCCAGTTCTGCTGAAGAAACATCTCCACGCCACTGCCGTAGTGCAAAGCATCCAATCGAAGATCCATTTTCAGTTGCAGCTGTATTCCTTTACGTGAGATCCAGTCGGTTTCGAGGTACTTGTTACTCTGCTGTGATGATGCGGTGTGCCTGTCTGCTCTGTCTTTATAAACACACGCCCTCACCCCACTAATCCCTGATCCCCCATTCACGGCCCTCCTCAAAACCGGGGTGTTAATAGCGCACCCCAACACCTCGCCATGCTTTGAAGTGTCCCGTCTCTGAAGATGCTGGTGCTCTAACGAGGTGGCTGTTTGATGTGAATGGGCTCCTAATTGTCTATTCAGCAGAGCACAGTCTGGACTTGTGGCAGGCTTGTTCTGGTCTGTGTGAGTGAGTGTGCTGTTCCTTCTCAGACAGACAGGTTTCAATACCTATAGACTCCCCCAAAAAGCGTGTTCGGACAGGAAGCCATAGAGACCAGCCGCACTGGACTTCTGTCTAAAGCACATCCTCTGAAACGGTAGCATATTAGACATCCATTTACAGAGGAAAAAGCAGAGCTTGTGAATGTTTTGCATATTGTATGTGTATTTATACAATTAAAACATATGCTGCATGGCGTGACTACCTGCAGTAAAATGATCAAATACACTTAAAACCATTCAACCGCTTAGCAGTCCAGTTCCGTTTAAAAACACTCTAGCGTGCAATGTTGAAAGGACTTATAATATCGTTATACAAATTGCCATAACCCAAGCCTGTTTTATTTCACATATAGTGCAAAAAAAATAGCATGGGTATATACAAATACATAAAAACACCGTCTGTGTTTCTCAGTTGTGTTTGTATCACTATCGAGACTTTAAGTTTGATACTCTAAATTATTTCGAAACACTAAAACGCCTAAGGGAAACAGCAAAATGCCACACAGCATGTATATTATCCAAAAAATGCTACCCATGCTAATGCAATCCATAGCATATTCATAGCGATAACAACTAAACGACGTCTAACCATGGACTCGGATTAGAAACCATCAAAGAGTTTGCTTTTTGTAAACCAAGTATTTCACAATAAAACTAAAACCTTAGACGCAACATGTTTGACTGTTTATTTGTAATTGTTTGTTAGAGACGCACGACAAAATAAACATCTCAATACATTAGATATACAAATGCATTTGATATACGTTGTCGAGTTACAGGGTGTGTTTGATACTAATTCAACGCCACTTTTGGTGTCTTATTTTAAATATATAGCCACAAAAACTGCATTCTAACATTCTGACATATACGGGTGATAGTTTATTCTGTGTATTATTAAGAAGATGTTGTATAATAATAAATAATAATAAATAAACCGCATTCCTGCACGTAGGCAGGGATTCAAACTAACTGATGGGTTTTTTTTTTATTATTATTTTCGGTTTTATTAGGATGTTCTTTTCATTCAGGTATGCAGTTATCGCCATGGTCACGGATTAAAACCTTAAAGCGACACCTGGCTCTGGTAACGGGTATCTAATGGGTCATATTCACGGGTTATAAACAGCGATTCAATACCTGCCCGTTCTTTGAAGATTAGCGCGCAGTTTTATAGAATAGCGAGGAGACACAATCCAGCTACAATGGCTACAAATTAGTTCGGGATTCTGCCGCTAATTACAATTTGAATGCCTGTAATTTTACGTTAAACAAAGAATGTTTCCAATTTTTTGGTTTGAAGGTGGGTTTACTGGACATTTATTTTATTAATATTATTATTATTTTTTTTACAAAGAAGTCAACTACTTATTTTTTTCATAAAATAACAATGTTGTAGACAACTTGAAACATTTTAAATTATATATATATATATATATATATATATATATATATATATATATATATATATATATATATATACCACGAGGTGGCAAACGATACATATGGAATTATATAGTCCTTAGTCTGTGTATGCTTAAACCGTATAACTATATCCCCTTCGGTCTCCGTGTGTATAATTGTGCCACGTTAACTTTCCTATCTATAGACTATTATAATGCATATATGTTTTTTCAAGGTTTTGGTAGGGCGCTTCTCGAGCTCAATAGAGTTCACACACGGCCACGCGTTTCTGTTGTTATTCGGTCACTTTTTTGGTATACAACCAAACGTTTAAGAACATCAATTGTATGAAACTTATTTTAGTCACTGCAGTGTGATATTTACTCAGTGACACTGGTGCTTTTGCGCGTGTAAAGAATATTCTCAAATCCTGTTAAAAAAAAATCTAATTGTTCAGAGGCGAATATATTTGAAGTGAATACAACTTCCAGTCAAACTCCACAACACTACGAACTACCCGCTTGTAATCGAACGTGGCCTACAAGTTTTCTACATATTTAATTCCACTGTAAACATGGTGTATTTCATCATGTATTTTAAGAAAGCAAAATAAAGGACACGGTCGATGAACGGAGATTAGCGACCGCTTGAGTGATGGAGGTTTGTAGTGTGAATGTGTGTGTGTGTGTGTGGGGGGGGGGGGGTTGGGGGGTTGGGTGTGTTTGTCGGGGGGGGGGGGGGGGGGGGGTTGGGTGTTTGTGGGTGTTTGGGTGTGTTTGTCGGGGGGGGGGGGGTGTTTGTGGAGGGGGGGTCGTTACACCTAGTTCTGTGTTTCTCGTTTTCAAAATGTGAAATTTTGACATTCACAACTTATGTTGGTATTTCATGTTTTTTTGATCAAATATTTCAAATAAACTCATACACAGTACATACAATTCAAGAGAGTGTGATAGAGGCAGGCTATGCATGCTTTTGTTTGCATTCAATGGGTATCGCTGATTAAGAGCACCAGTGGATAACTAATCACGGACAGGTTTTGAGTAAACAGACCGCATTCCCGTGAAATGCACGGCTCAATGTCAGTATAGCTCACTCCTTCACCTTAAAAAAAAGCACATGCAACACTTTTTAATACATGCATCTTAGTAGGTATTCTAATCGATCGTCCATGAAAAATGGGACATTGAATGTGCATGTATTCAAATTAAACAATTTATTTTGATAATGCATTTCTCACTTCATCACATCACAAGGAGAACATTATTGTCATAGTTACAGTTTCTTTATTCTTAACCATCTTGGATACCTGGCACAGTGGCGGTATTTCTTATTTTGTCAATGATAAGATGCTTGTGTTTCTCCATGCACACAGAACCTTATGGTTTATTTAGGAAATCATTCTTATATACAGAACAGCAGAGGGTTCTACAGAGCAATAATGAAATGGTTCTAAATAGAATCTAGTATTAGAAGTTCCATTGGATGGGATGGTTCTAATGGAGCCATGTGGTTCTATACAGAACGCCCAGGAGCCTTCTCTTCTAGTGTAATCTAGGTTACCTGAAACACCTCAATTATATTCCACCTGGGAACAGCTGAGAGAGCAGAGATCTGCCCTGTCCTGTTTATTACAAGCCTGATACGCGTCAGGAAACATTTCAATATATATTTCTGTCTATTCAAGGGCCTATTCACTGTCTATTCTGTCTATTTATGTATTAGCATAAAGGTTCTGAGGCACAACACACATGTCTGTCTTTGCTGACATGAGATTGACAATACTTCAGAGCACCACTTCAGATCAGTAACATACTGTCCTATAGGCTAGCCCAGTCTTGCAAGGCTTCTCCAGTGTATTGACTGATACTAAAGTCATGTAATAGACCCACACCAATACACACAGGTAATGCACTGAAGTACCATGGTGCCATGTGCCAGAGTAGCAGGTTCACTATGCAACATTAGCTGCACCTCTTTTAATTACATTGCATTTTCAGGCTAATTCAATAACTACCCTTAAACGACAATGCAAGAATGATTCTTTATAGGGTGCATCAGGGTTCTAATAACGCTGCTCTATAAGGAACCCCCAGGGATAGGGCTGTATTAAGACCACTCTATTGTTTGGTGGTCGTTATAGAGGAGCGCCACTGTTTTTTTTTAATATAATAGGAATGCCGGTCCTGTTCTCGAATAGAGAGTGGTTTGAAAACTTTGACGCGGAGGGTGGTGGGTTTTAGAGCAAGGGTGAGGATAGTCACGCAGCGTCCCCCACCTTCATCTCCATACCTTTCAGAGCTCAGCTGCGTTCTGAAGAATACTCGGCGGAGACCCGGAGTTTCTTTCTAGTCTTTTTGGAACAATAGCAGTTTGGTTTTCCTTTTAGATCAGGGGTGTCCATTCAGTCACGGTCACGGAGCGCCATTCAGCTCCAGGTTTAACAGGTAAAATGAGAGAATTCACTGCTTCAGGGGAATGGAGGGAGGGTTAATTGGTTCAATTAAACAATGTATTTGTCTATTGTTCAATTGACATTGAGCCAGGTGGTGTTTATAGTATCATTTTAAACCGCTGTTATGAATTAATCGATGAAGTCCCCTATTAAACGTGTTAGGGCGCCGTTTCTCTTCAGTCTCTTGGAGGAATACACAATGGAGAGGTCTGTCAGTTTTGCTGCTTTGTGGACGGGCTTGTGTTTGCTGCTGAGCGGTATGGATTTGTCCTTGGCCGCGCAGGGCTACCAGGCTACGGTTGTTTGTGGTGATCGATACATGGATTTGCGAGTCTCTGCGGTACAGTCTGCCAGATTGTCTGTGAGATTCCAAGTCCCAGGTATGTAGCCATTTGGTGACTAATTAACATACAACAAGCCACGAGCATTCCCTTCAGCTGCTTTTAAGAGCGTTTTGTAACCAGTGGCTTTAGTTTACAGTATGCAACAGTTACTGCAACTTTAATGACTTGATCAACTCATTTGCAAGTGTTTCAAACTTACAACTGACGCGCATGTTTGTACTTGGGTTATTTGAGAGGAGAGGCTGCAAAGCTTTGGTCATTCACCTGCAGGTTCTGCTGGGGTACCATAAAATTGAGGTCAACAGCAATACACAACACGGTTAGATACGCATTTGTTAAAAGGGTATTGAACAGCAATGTTACGCTTAATGTCTCAAACACACAAAGAGCGATAAGTCAAACTATTCTGGGTGACGAGCAGTACTGTAATATAGGCTCGGTGAGCTCTCAGCACAGCTATGCAGCCGTTCCTGATGCATCAAGACAAAAACGCTTCATCTGCAAACGGATCGAGATTCACTGTGTGCTTCTCTCGAACTACTTCCCTTCAGATCAAACAAACCAGATGGTCGATGTCTCGGTCCTCTATTCCTGTGGTTATTCTGCCTTCAGTGATTTGGATGGGTCTGCAGTCTTGCGGGTAATGCGCACTGCCTGCTATATCCAGGTTGTGGTAAGTACGCAACATTGCAGAACTCGTATACGTGTTACTTATGGAAGGCACACTTCCTTTGCTATCTCCCTAAACATTGTCGGTATTGACATCCTATATTGTGTCTCCACTCCTCACGCTAACGTTTATTCCACAGGGCGGGTACCACGTTCAGAATGTTGACGTTACTGGGGTAACCGTGCAAGGAAGCGTTATCAAAGACCGCATTATCATGAGGTGCATGGCTCCAGGTCTGTATCGAATTCATTTTAACTGGTTACCTGCTTGGAGGCTTTTCTGTCTAAGCTTTCAGAACCTTCATGCTTGAATCTGTGCTATTCTGAAGCGTTAGATCCCTATTGCTTTTAGATTTGCATTGTCCACGCATTTTGTCCTGCACTGGATAAAGTAGTATACATGCTCTAAACATGAACTGCAATCTCCTATAGATGTTTCTTCAATTCAGTTTTTGCAGGCTGCAGTATCTGACCACCTTGGTACAGCATGTAACACTCCTTTTTGGTAGTGCTGGTGGCTTTTTATGAAGCATGCTTCTATTTCTGCAAGGTGATTGACAATACTGTTCTCTAGGTAGTAATCCCAGAGACTGCCAGGTTGCTGAGAACGAGAAGCTTTCCTGTGGTGATGGTTTCGTTAATGAAACTGCTTGTACAGAGACCGGTTGCTGCTTTGATAGGAATGCACCGGTAGCCTGCTATTACTCAAACAGCGGTGAGTACTGGATTCATTAGCATTGCATGGCTCTGAGGAGTGAATGGGACTCCAAATGCAATGATTAAAAACCAGTGCCCTCCTTATTTCCCTTCAGTGACTGTCCAGTGCACCAGAGATGGCCAGGTTGTGGTTGTGGTGTCCAGGAATGCTACCAGACCCCAGCTGAGTCTGGGTTCAGTCAGCATGCTCGGGGGTAGAAATCCGCCATGCAACCCTGTCCGCACCTCCTCTGCCTTCACAATGTTCAAATTCCCAGTCAGTGCCTGTGGCACCACTATGAAGGTGAGGTGGCTCATGACAGAGGACCACTTTATATCTGTCGATTTGGTATCCTGCTTTTGTAGCCCTAATCCTAAACTGGTACTGAGCAGTTCGTGCAGATTTTGGTAAACCTTCTCAATGTAAGAATTTTATATATATATATATATATATATATATATATATATATATATATATATATATATATATATATATATATATATATATATATATATATATATATGTGTGCTCTAAAGTATGACCTAATATTTATTGAAATGCAGACTCCTTCCTAGTCTGCCTACTTATTGCATAATATGACCAAATTGTCAGTTTCTGAAATATGAACAATTCTGAGCTGGTTGTAAATATCATATTCTGCAACCTGTTTCAGCGTCGCGGCTCAGACGTGGTGTATGAAAACATCATGTCTGCCTTTATTGATGTGAGGACTGGACCCGGGGGCTCCATCACAAGGGACAGCACTTACAAGTAAGTGGGTTAACAAAAGCAGCTCCCTTCTCTGCTATATTCCATTCCTACTGTGATCCACCAACCATCCTCTCTTCGTACAGGCTGCTGTTGCAGTGCCAGTATGCAGGGAACAAGTCTGTTCCTCTGCAGGCTGTGGTCTACACCATTGCACCTCCCCCTCCAGTAGTGGCACAAGGACCGCTCCGTGTGGAACTCCGGATTGCAAGAGGTATGTGGGGCCCTATTGGCTTTTAATATGCATAGCATGCTGCAGTAATAAGACCCGTTTCATTTCACTATGTAACCTTCTAACGAACCATTCAGGTGTGTTAAAGGTTCCTATATGCAGTGGTCCTGTCATTTGATGCTTGATTAGTTTCATGCTGCATCTGTCTTTGTATCCCACAGAACAATCTTATGGTTCCTACTACACCTCTCTTGACTATCCCGTCACCTATGTCCTCCGGGAGCCTGTGTACGTTGAGGTTCGCATCTTGGAGAGGACGGACACCAACATCGTCCTGACTCTGGATGACTGCTGGGCTACCTCCACCCCCAGCCCTCTCGGCAAGCCCCAGTGGAACCTTCTGGTTGATGGGTAACTTTAGTAATAGTGAGGCCATTGTATTGGTAATACTTCAGGCATTTCAAAAGATAGTATTTAAACATTTCTTTTTCCCCCCCAGGTGCCCATACAGAGATGACAACTACCTGACCAGCTTGGTTCCTGTTGATGCTGCCACCTCCAGACTGCCAAACCCAACGCACTACAAGCGGTTTGTGCTCAAGATGTTCACCTTTGTGGATCCTGTCTCGCGACGAGCCTTGAAGGAAATGGTAGGGTTTTAGATCTGGTTGATTTTGGAAATGCTGGGATATAAATTGTGAAATATCTCCTGGTTCTGCCCTGTAGCTAGCTGTTGTGTGGGTGGTGGGTTTTTTTTTAATTTATTTTTTAAATTGTTTTCCTAGTTATGTTGACATGCTGCCTTCTGTAAGCAAACGGATCCAAGCCCTTTTCAACCAACACTAGATCTGAGCGTGCGTCGGAGTATAGGAACTCTGTACAAGCCACCTTATCTTAATTGTGTATTGCACCCAGACAGAACATGGTTATAAGATGTGTGTGTTTCTTTCTTTCTGGGGGGGGGGGGGTAATGACCTTTTTGTAGCTCTTTTTGCTTTTTATCTTTAGGTCTACATACACTGTAGTGCAGCTGTGTGCTATCCTTCTTTGGGGTCCTGTGATGCCACCTGCACTAAACCAAGTAAGGGGCACAAAGTGCTGCACCACTGGCTTAATTATAGCTCAAGTTTGCCTTTGGAAGTGATTTAGCTTCAATTTTCTAGAAAAGTATATTTTGCTCTAAGTCTAATCTAGGTAAGCGCTTACTGAAATCCTTATGCAGCCTAACTCCTGTTTCCCAGAATCCTCACTGGCGTTTTGTTCTGTCCTCTCCAGGGAACGTCCGAGATGCACCCCTGCAGACGGTGAGAAAGGAAGCTGCTCCTTCCAAGCAGACTGCAGTGGCTTCCAGTGGAGCCGTGATCCTGACTGCTCCAGATGCCCGTGCTTTAGAGAGCTGGGATTTTGAAAGCGAAGGTAAGGATGTGATGCTGCTGGAGATGCAGTAGCTCCTGTGTCTGGTCTGTTCTTGCAGCAGATTAACTATCTGAAGGCTGAATCCTGACTCCTGCCTTGTCTCCACAGTTCCTCAGTCCCTCGGTTATGGTTTGATGGGAGTCGCAGCCTCCGTTGTGCTTGTGGTCTTCGTTCTGGTGCCGGTAGCTGTATGGAGACTGAAACCTCGGGTGGAAGAAACAAAACTGTGAATGAAGCTTATTGTGTTTAATAAAACATAAAACGTCCTTTTTGTGTCTGCTCCTCTTGTGTAGTGTTCCTCTCTTGGGTGTGTAGATTTCAAACTGTTTTGTTTTGCCTTTGCAAATATTACGTTTTGAATGTGTTGGAATATTGGATATTTGAGTTAAGGTGGGATTTCAGCCTATGAATGGGAACTCTGGTTCCCAACATGCTTTATTTTTAATTTCAGAAATCTCCTAACAAGAAATTTCGCAGCTCTCAATTGCTTGTTTTAGATGGGAGGGGGAACTTTTTCTTAATTTATTTTTGGAAGTATATAGCGAAGCAGATATTGTCTTGTGTGGGTTATTGTCGGGGACCATGAGTTTTGCATGTCTCCCCTGCGTTTGTTTTAAAGTCGGTTCAAAGCTCAGGAGGGAAATAATTCCATTTTGATTAGTGTGAGGGTTCAGTTACTTGTAGCACTTTACCAAAGAAAAGACGGTGTTTGAATAACACATGCAACGATAAGCTCCTACAAGATGGCCCACCACGTTCTCTTGCATACTCTTACTACGACAGAATGGAATACATAGTGCTTGTAAACTAGTTTACACAAGAACAAATGAGCACTACAGACCGACTCGTCCTCAAACGACCTTATTTTCTCAGGCCCAGTATCAATTTGGCAAGACACCGGTTTCACCAGCTCTGTGGGCAGTGTATTTGAAGCCTAAATAGCCTTCAATACAACCGCCACGCAAGTTTTTATACGCATCTCCTGTCTTCTTCAATGGACTTCGGACGTGTAAACATTATGTAATGCTTGGTGAATACACCTTATTACTTTACGTATTAGCGGATCGTTACACCATGGGCTGGAAGGTGATCCGTGCAGAACTCCTGATTATTGATAGAAAATAAAGTATAGATTTTATCTGTATATATTTAAAGATTGACAGGTGTTTATTAATATATGATATCAAACAAGGTATAACAATATATCGTAACAAATCTATAAAAAAAACAACGGGGACTATTTTTTCGCGGAGGGTTAGGAGTGGTCTGCGGAAGTACGTACAGTATTGAAGTGTCGCTGCGGAAGAGAAGTCAGTTTATTGTATTGAGAACACAGGGAAGGAAATGTGTGTTAAAATATTTAACAAAACAACAACAAAGGAAATAATTGTGAACGTAAGATTTGCAACGTAGTGAGCCAAGCGAGAAACATTAACAGAGGCGGACTGGTACCCCCTTTGGAGAATAAACGGACTGTTTTTCGTGAATTTCTTAGCCGTGTTTTTAAAATGAGATGCTGGAAGAGACAGGTTCACTCATCTGCAGTGAACAGAAACCAAGGAGCTGACAATTTCACAAGAGCAGAATATCAACAGCAGGACTGCTCGTCTGAAGACTGCTGGGTTTGAACTTGTGTTGTCGCAAATTAAATGCAATTTTGACGACAACCTCCGCGTTACGCGAAGAGACTGAGTCCTGTAACGTCCTGCCTCTATTTATTCGACCGAGAAAGGGGATATATATGTCATTGTGACGCCACTACTGTAATCATACGGTTTTATATTATTACGATTAAGATATTTCTGTTGCGTTGGCGTTTTAGTATTATTATTATTATTAAATAAAGCACATTTGACGGTAAGCCGGCAAGAGGCGAGCTGCATTTAGTTTTAACCCCAATAATCGAATTGAAGGGTGAAACGAAGTCAACCAGAATATATATATATATATATATATATGTGTGTGTGTGTTTATATCACGATCATCCTGCACGTTATAATGTTTAGCTGCATACCAAGAAGAGTGTGCCCAAGGTACGGTGTTAAATACGTGCCACAAATCGTGGTTTTGCTGGAGTGCAGCTGATTCTGAATATGCGCTTTTGTATTTTTTTTGTTAGCGGGTCAGAAATGTCACTCGACAACAGCAGAAACTGGCATTTTAATTTGATATATTTGCAGTCATTATGCGGTGTAATGTACCAAACCGAATAAAAACGACTCGCCGTAGTGGTGGAGAACACGCTGTGCTGCAGACGTGCCCATTCATCTAAACAACACAAAAACAAACCGTCATATTTTGGAGTGTCGGTAATTTTTTTTTTTTTTGGCATCAATACCACATGAAATCACATTTAATTAGATTTTTGCCACAGGCGGTGAGGAGGGACAAGAAGATACACGACAAACTGAAAAAAAAAACAAAGGAAGCAAATTGATCGTTCTGATTTATTACTCTGAATAATCCGATAAACTCCGGTGGAAGTGTTGCTGCTGCTGTTTTTATTTTTGTATTTTTTTTCATTAAAAATGGAAGGTGTCGGAGATTTCGAATACAGCAGAAAGGATTTAGTCGGTCACGGAGCCTTTGCGGTGGTTTTCAAAGGTCGACATAAAAAGGTAAAATGCATATGTTTATATTTACACATTATTAAACGCTATAGCTGCTGTCAGATACACCATGCATGCATTTGTAATGCAGCCCCAATATATATATAATCAAGATTATTGTAACATTGTAAAACAGCAGAACGGGGCCGGTGTGAGAGGGTTTATAAAAAAAAAAAAATGTTATCGCCTATCGGATTTTTCAATGGTCAGATGGGTGAGCCGCATCCTTACCATTCATAAATGAATGCTTCAGACTGTAAACCAGCGGATCTCTCGCCTGTGTGTGCGCTGAGCTATTTTCAGTTTGCTTGGTGGCTGTTCGTGATATTATAACACCGATTAGCTTTTCTGTGCAGCCTGCTGGAGCAGAAGCAAGACCTTGTTGACGTTCCAGTTTGTTTACATTATCCAACGGTAGCCTGCCTCCCTCCTTCTAGACCCGGGGTGTCTATGCAATCACGGTTTACATAGCATGTACTGTTATTTTGTTCTGGACTGTTTCTGGCATCCCTGAACAACAGTCAATCAAAGTGTCCTGCATATATAGGGAAACACACTTATATGTTTTCAGATATACTGTATATCTTTTTTTAAAGCTGCACAGTGCTACCTGTACAAACCCTGTACTGTGCAAGTGGAATCAGTTACACTGTAGAATGAAGGGGAGCATTGCTAGTGGAGAAGTGGTAACTGTGTGCTCAACACTTTGTAGATGCAGCAGTATACAGTTGATTTCCATTGATCATGAGCAGCAGAACAGCAGATGGAAGAAGGGTTTGCCTGACTGGCCTGCCATTTGGTTCTGGGAGGGGAATGAATGGATTGAAATGATCAACACATGCCCTGTTTAAAATGAAGCCCTTAGTCAGAAATGAACTAGTCTGCTACAGCAGCAGAGCCCGGGCTGACCAGGAGATTCTGCTGTGCGCCAGTGAAATATTATACAGGCAGGGTCACTCAAGGGTAGTGCGTGATTCTGTGGTCAATTCGATCAGAGCAAATCTGGGAGCAAGACAGGAGCTGAGCTCTCATGATTCCTGCGGACTCACACTGAGCAACAACACACAATACATTTCCATCCCTGGCATATATGTATATATATATATATATATATATATATATATATATATATATATATATATATATATATGTCTATATGACTGCTGATGCATTAAATAAGCATCTCAGCATGTGACAATGCGTTATTAATAACTACAGTGTCTGCACGCTGTTTATTTATAGGAATATTTCCAGTGCAAGTTAGCAGTGCTGATTTGAGATCCTTGTAGAAGATGGATAGCTCATTGTTTAAATCCTGCCAGCTGTTTCTCTAAACCATGAGGAGTGAGGCTGGCCTTGTGGTTAGATGAGAGGGGCTTAGGGGCTGGGTGGCAGTGTGTGCTTTACAGCTAACAGATGTGTTGCATGACAGACAACTCTTCAGTCTTATGTGGCTAATTACAAATTCCTGACCACCTGGTAAAAGTTTGCCACAGTATTTTTTGCAGTATTATCATGATTTTACCCATGGTTATACTGTGCATTCACCATAGTTTGCCATGTTTGTAATGTGCTTTACTCTCCCTCGCTATTCTTTACAGTGATTACCTATGCTTTCCCATGTTATTTCTATGCTTTATTACACTGTGGTAAAGGGTGGTGGTGCAGAAGGAGAGCAGTAGGATTTACTGATGTGTGAATATGTGTGGGTCGCACTATGAGATCCATTATTCTCATTCTTATGGCAGTGATCAATATTAACCTCCTTGTAGTGTTTTTCTCATTTGCCATTAAGAAGCTGAGAGAGTGCAATTAACTGATCATAAATACAGCAGTTGAACAGGGCCATGCCAAGTCAACGAGACTCGTTCCGTCGTCTTCCGATTCTCCTGTCCCAGGGAAACGTGCTAAATGGTGGAGTTCACATTTCAAAGCTGCTGGGTGTTCTTGCAGGTTGCTGAAAGCAGCCTCTCTGCGGCTCACTTTCAGTCTGTGCCTCGGAGCTCATTTCAGTGTGTTTTTCTTCTGGTCCCCTCTCCTGTAGAAGACAGACTGGGAGGTGGCTGTCAAGTCCATCAACAAGAAGAACCTGTCGAAATCCCAGATCCTGCTGGGCAAGGAGATCAAAATATTAAAGGTGAGACAGGAACCTCTTTTACATCAACGGCTACATGCCCACCTGCAGCGATAGTGCTGTAGCACCCTGAAACGAAAACCTGTGGCAGATTCTTATGAGAAAGGTTCCCGGTTGCCTGTTCGGTATATCAGCTTGAATATACATACCTGTCAAATCTCCCTTGTATAGACCCTTATCCCAGAATATTTATACTTATGCATGTAGAAATATGTGTCTGTGCAGATCTAATGCTTCTGTGCTTTGCTCTGCAGGAACTGCAGCATGAAAATATTGTGGCACTCTACGATGTACAGGTAAGTGAACATGTTTGTGATGCATCTGCAAGCAAAAGAGCCCTTATCCAACTCCTTTTCTTGTTTATCCTCTGGATTCCGCTGTTTATCTGCAAGTTTCTGCGTACAATCAGCTGGTATATGCAGTATAAAGAGGCAGACGGTGTTGAGTGATGAAGAGGCTGGTTCAGGAGACACGCTCACACGCTAGTTCCCAGATCCAGCTTTTCCAGTTATGCATCCTGTTTAACACTCAGGCACCAGCATTGACAGCTTACACGGAATGGAGTGGATGTCTTATTTTCAGAGCACGTTAATGCCATTGTCAGGGCAGGTTCAAGTCCTTGTTTTTCTGTGACATACTGTATAAATGTCACCTGAGCATTTAGATATTTTGCATGAGCCAGTGGAAACTACAGTTTTTTGAAATCAGGTCAGTGGAACTCAATTCATTTCCTCCCAGTGTCGCGTGAGAGTTCCCATGACCCGAGCCTGTTGTGCCGTGGCGTCCTCCCCAGTTTGGGAGGAGTGAGGAAAGCACAAAGCTTTGCAGGCAGGCATGGGGCTGACGTCATGGAGAGAGTCTTCAGTTCACGAGGACATGCCTTTCATGAGTCACATGCTAATTGAAGATGTTTTACAGCAGGGCTGCCCGACAGATGGCTCATTAGTCTGCACAATATGACTCTTTTTGAAGTGTCCCTTTCAAGGTTTCAAGGTACAAGCTCAGGTGTGTGTGTTACCAGGAATGGATAAAACTGCTGGACGTTATTCCTCGAAGGGTTAAGCAAAACTGTTCATTAGCCGTTTTTCTCAGAACCACGTGCCAGCCAACCTGCCAGAAATACACCCCTTCTGCTTGGCAGCGCAGGGTAGTCAGCAAAGATTTCTAGCCAACTAACACATTCGCAGAGGCTGCTGAAGCTCGTTTGACTGAAGCTTAAAGTGACAGAGGCCCCTAGAAATTCCAAGATGTTGCCAGCTTTTGATGAACCTTGCTTTTTAAAAAAAAAAAAAAAAAACACTATATAAAGACATTACCCAGGGACACAGTGGCCTCTTCTCCAGAGCAGACCTGCACTTAAAAAAACAAAATATCATGATGGGAAGGAGTTTCCCGTCGGCATCAGGGGTTTTAACCATGGCCCAAGCCCTAGGCTTGCAGTGTTGTCCCACTGTGTATATATATATTTTAACACTGTATGTTGTAAAGCGCTTTGTGATGGTGGTCCACTATGAAAGGCGCTATATAAGATTGATTGATTGATATATAGAATAGCGTGCAGGGTGCTATATGGTACAAGCATGATATCCACTCCCCAGGAGGTCAGGGCTCTGGCCTGGAGTTGATGAAAATCAGCTTGTATCTTCTGTAGCACCCCGCGTTTTTATATAATATAATATATAGTTACATTAGAATGATGAACCAGTATACGGTAGCTAACCTTAGTGTGATGTCTTTTTCATCTGATGCAAAGTCATTTCAGATGGCTGTATCCTGTCATTATCAGGGTCTGCTATATATTAGGTATAGAGGCACTCTCTCATGTTATGCAAAGATGTAAAACAGTTATCGTATCCAATGACTTTCTGGTGTATAAGCAGAGTCACATTACAGCATGTTCTTCATGCTCTGCTGTATAAAAGATCATAGCTGTGCACAGAGCAATTAGACATTAGTAGGACCCAAGCAGTCCTAATTACTTTAAATGCTGGATATGTGATAGATATATATACACACAAGGGGTGAGTGACCTTTTCAATGAAGTAGTATTGATTTGAATTGAATTAAAGCTAATATCACGTATATCAAACTGATGCATTTGAATGGCTTGGAGTGGAGAAAATCAATACCCCATCTGCTTGGATGTCTTTGCTCTAAATGAATGTGAATGAACTCGAGCAGCAGGTAAGGCTGCAGAGCCATGCAATTCAAGTACAGCCCTTTCATGGATAATGCATTGCAGGGGCCCTACAGGCCGCTGCTGTAAAGCAAGCTTTTAGCTGACTGAGCCCGAGCTGGTTAAAACACTTCTTAACAGTCTTCTGGCAGTAACGCTGCATTCTGCGAATTCTGATGGATGTTAAAGCTTCGGTATTTACTTGCTCAATGGTACATTTAATCCCATATTCCAGAGGGGCAGCAGACACGTGTTTCGAATTAAGCGCCTAGTATCGCAGGACTTTGCATTTTTACTGTCGCAGTGGTGTGTTCTGGGCGCCTCGTATGTCTCGAAATGTAAATAGTGCCGCAGGACAGAGAATAATTTACCATACACATGCAGTACTAGCAGCTTGTCCAAAATGTAATTGCTGCACGATTTGATAGTCTACAGAATGCACACTAAACACATGTGTGTATGAAGTGCCTTAGCATGTAACTCCTTTCCTGCTTTGATGAGGCAGAGCGCTCAAATTAGAGAGCTGCTTTTGATTTTGGGATATTACTGGAGGGGGTGGAAATGAGACTCCTGTTGCATAGCAGTTGCACCCATTCCAGGTTTTAATGCAAGCTTGATGAGCCACAGTGTGTATAGGTAACAAGCTCAGATGTGGCTTATTACACTCATAGCAAAACCAGGACTGGATCAAATATGCAATGGCAGCCTTATTTCCATCCCTGTTACAGCCGTTTGTACATATAGATTATTGCGTTAACAGTCCTATAGTCCCTTAATGTGTGAACTCTGCTGATACCACACACACACACACACACAGGCTGCAAGCTGGTCAGTTTACCTTATACGTCACTAACACTGTCACATAATTCCAGACATCTACCTTGGGCTCCAAGAAGGAAACTCAGTCTGTGTTGATAGATATCTATCACAAGAGTCACACACCCTAGCGTTTAGTTTCATGTCATTTATTTATACTGTGTGTGTAAGAGAGCCTTTCTAAAGTATTACGTTTTAATTCCAAGAACTTGACAGACCAACTTTGTGAAATCGGTAAGTGGAGATCTTGGAATTGCTTTTTAATGTCTTCTACTAACAGGGTTCAAAAATCCTGACAGTGCTGTGTCAGCATATTCAGCTCAATGTAGGGCTTGCAGTTATAGCATTTGATCACGAGTGGCGCTGGACGCTGCACGTGGATAAACTAACATTTTTGAATTCCCTGGATTGTTTTTCAATAAACTACCAACTGTATATAAAAGTTTCACAAATATCACGCTGTATTAAAAAAAAAAGAAAAAAAAAGAATTTTGAAAGAGTACAGAAAGATCTGTATGAAAATAACACTTGTGTTTGACAGTGCTGTTGAAAACACTGCAAAATGGATCACAGATGCACTCATCATAATGTAGGGTTTTGGCTCTGGTGTACAGTATGCAGTAATGTTTTTTTTTTATATATGAGAGAAAAGGAGACTGTTTACTAAGCTGAAGCCCCCAGTCACATGCGTTCAGAGTACCAGCATGTAGAAGCCTCCAGCTGAACCCACAAACAAACCTGGACTTCCTGAATCTGAGAACAGGCTGTCCTGACAGTGAGGCCTCTGTTTTTGTTGTGTTCTGGTTTCACTCAGCTGGAGAAAGAAGAAGGGAGGGAGAAAGTGTGTGTGTGTGTGTGTGTGTGTGTTTGTTTGATTGTTGCTGTGTGTGTGTTTGTGTGTGTGTGTGTGTGTGTGTGTGTGTGTGTGTTTGTTTGTATGGCTGTGTGTGTGTGGCTGTGTGTGTTTGATTGTGGCTGGGTGTGTGTGTGTGTTTGTTTGTATGGCTGTGTGTTTGTGTGTTTGATTGTGGCTGGGTGTGTGTGTGTGGCTGTGTTTGTGGCTGTGTGTGTGTGTTTGATTGTGGGTGTGTGTGTCTGTCTGTTTGTGTGTGTGGCTGTGTGTTTGTGTGTGTTTGATTGTGGCTGTGTGTTTGTGTGTGTGTGTGTCTGTGTGTGTGGGAGGGGTGTTCTCTGGATTTCAGGAATCCTAGAAGTACTTCTTAGAAATGTAATAGCCTGCGGGCTGGCTCATTATGCAGCTGCTGAGTTTAAGAGGGACAGGCTATAAAACTCAGAGCGCATAATAATAACTAAACTGAGAACGTTCTCAGTTCAGGGTCTCTGGGGAAGGGTTTCCAGTTACAGGCAAAGCTGTTTTTTTTTTTTGGTTTTTTTTTTTTTTTTTCTTGTTTGAGGGACAGGAATTCTTCCGCAGAGTAGGATTTCGCCTCCGTGGAATTAATGTGCAAGCATGTGTGTATGTGTAAGGAAAGTGCAAACTACGAAAATATTTACAGAGTGCAAGTCTACAACGAGCAACCAGTTTCCCAGTGGAATATCAGGGCAGGTAATAATCTACAATAATCGATGAGTTGAGATCGCTTTATAAAGCAAGAATCAAAAACAACGTGTAGACTCTTCAGCAAGCCTGCAACTGAAAACATACACATGTGTATGATTATACATAGCAATATAATCCATGCATTGAAAAAGGTTATTAAAAAGCAAGAAGACATCAGATCTTTTTTTTTTATTATTAGATTCTCCTGATCACGAAACAAATACAAATAAGCTTTAGTCAAGTAACGCTCAAAGGAAAGCCTGTGCTACTGGGTAGCTAGCTGAAGCTCCAAGTAGGACACCAGAGTGATTAATCGCTCAGCGAAAAGCAATGGCGATCAATGATCGATTCGTCAGTTTATTCTTGCATCTCTAGCTTGTTTTAGACTCCCAGTCTGTGGCGTGACTGTGTTTATCGTTCAGCGATCCCTCTCACAGTCCAGGGGGACTGACCAGACCTGGCCTTGCTTCTCTGTGAGCTCAGAGCAGTGGGTTGCACAGCGGGATCCAAGGGTCTCTCAGTGAGAAGAAGCATGCTTGGAAATGGAACATGCTCACGGTACAGCTCAGAGGCTCGTCAGGAAAGCAACACTGCGCCTGGGAAAGGGGCCTGTCAGGGTCCCTTATGAAAACTTTATAGACAAGCTGGTCTAAGCTTAGCTTCCCTATTTCTGCTCATAAACTCTCTGTGCTGCATAAACTTTTTACTCCAAGCAGTGAGAATAAATGAAATGCTTTGCAGGAAATACCGATAGCTTGCCGTGTGTAACATAGTTTATTATGTGCAGCTTGGGCTGTGGGTTAGAGCTATCCTTATAGTGGCTTTTTAAAGGGAGCAGAGCAGGGTCTGGGTGTGTAAAACAACACATTATGTAATCACACTCCCTCCCAGTCAATCCACTGACTGGAGCAGCAGGAGACAGCAGTGCTGCAGAATTCTGTACATTATGTTCTCCACATGTCCCATTATGTAACATTCATTATATCTGGTGTTCTGCTATTGAAACAATGCATGCATTGCCTGATGCTGTGGGTGAGGGGGGTGTCTGTGGGTTTAGCCAATCAGGAAACAGGGAGGCGGTCTCCAGTGATTTGGGATTGAGGCTTGCTTATTATTGTGGGTGCAGATAAAGTCCATTTCGACTGCAAGGTGTTTATTTTATCAGATTTTTTAGCTATTTTCATATATACAGTGAGAGGTGAATACATGTTTGTAGTAAAGCAGTCTTTATATTATTCATTATTCGTTTGTCATTTAGCAAATCAAATGAAAGGTTGATTTTAATCACTGCCTGCTTTATTTATTAACATTGCAGTTAGAATAGTGCAAATAGCAATTTTGGTGTCATCTCCTTGATAAATTGGCCCCAATAAGGTTTGAACTGTAACCGCGTACTAACTGCAGCACGAGGGGAGGTGAGTGGGAGATCATATGTTTGCACGCTTTTTAAATTGATTTTTTCCAGTCTTTTATAAAGGAGAACATTTCCCGTAAATGTTATCAAACATCTTGCGAGTGTTTAAGACACCTTTTAGTTACATTATTTAGAGTAGTTTGGGTCAAGGGAGTTTTGTTTTTCTTTCTTATGCCTCTGTGTTACTTCCTGTGATCTTGATTCTCTGCTCATAGTTCTGCTTCTCGTAGCATGTGACCCCCCCTCCCCTCCCCTCCCCAGTTAATGAAGCATTGAACTCGTTCCCATTCTGAGGCACCTGCTGCTTCCTTTGTCATGTGACTCTTCAACATGCTGAGCCTGGTGCTGTCAGGAGTTGTTTTCTTCTTCAAGATGCTTGGCTCAGTTTGGCTCAGTTTGGCTCAGTTTGGCTCATTTGGCTCAGTTTGTCTCTGTTGTCTCTGTTGTCTCAGTGGTCTGTTCCACCTCACTCATTCTTTATATCTTTAAGTTGTCTCTTAATAAGCCAGACCATTAACAGAACCCTCAGTGTAACATTGCTCAACTTTGTTCAGTGTTCATAGTTTCAAACTTTGAAATAGTGGGAATCTGTACATTTTTGCACAGGTTTTATCACTGTGAGATCTTCAAGCTGTCACTGCGATGTGTTCATCTGCATGTTTCTCAGTCACCTGTCTGTATAACAAGTGCTAGACCATTAAACTGAATGGGGGGCGGGGGGGATAAACTAGTTTGAATTAAACGTTTTGTTTTTCCCTTTCTGGTTTCAGGAAACTCCAAACTCTGTCTTTCTGGTGATGGAGGTAAGTCAAACAAATCTGAACCATCAGACGCCCCGGAGTCATTTCAATACTTGATAACTGACGATGGGAGCGTTTATTGCTAGCTGTTGTTGAAATCAGGGCACCTGCACGAGTTCATAATATTAAAAAGAACACACTGTGTTATTGATTCAAGTGAACTAACCCACTCTCTTTAACCGACAGTATTGCGTAATTTAGATAAAAATAGCTGAGCCCAGCGTGTGACGCTCAGCCCTATTTTTATCAGACTTGCATCTCAAGTGTTTTTAGGTATTTGTCAGCCTCAACCCTGAACCCCCATACCCAGATGCACTTGATACAGGAAATCCGTCCTCTATCTCCACATTATGAGTGTGGGAGAGACCTGTGTAAACTCAGATAGCAGACCCGGGGTCAGTCACAATTACAATTACAGCTGCATTGTTTGTTGCAGTTACAACTGCAATTATATTTTGTTCAGTTACAATTATGCTGCAGTAATTGCAATTAAAATTCCGGTTCCACTAAAAAGTAACATAAATAGCCCCGCACATTAACACGTTCGCTCTGATTATTCTAAATACCCAAGCAGTAATCGCAGGTACAAAAACAGAAACTTTTTTTCAAACAAACTGGGGTCGTTAAAAGTGGTTGAAAATACGAGAATAATGTCCGCTCAGTGTAAACCACAACGTGAAGCTGCGAATGATTCAGCTTGGAAAGGTGTGTAATTGAACTGTCATTCATCATGTGTATGCTATAATTACAATTACAACTAGAATTACGCAGGTGTGCCAAGGGGCAATTACAATTTATTACAAATGACACAATTACAAATAACTTCACCAGTCCTCACCCCTCACCCCTCTCCCTCCCTCTCCCTCTCTCTCTTGCTCTCCCTCCCTCTCTCTCCCTCTCTCTCTCCCTCTCACACTCCCTCTCCCTCTCCCTCTCTCTCTCTCTCTCTTGCTCTCCCTCTCTCCCTCTCCCTCTCCCTCTCCCTCTCTCTCTTGCTCTCCCTCCCTCTCTCTCCCTCTCACACTCCCTCTCCCTCTCCCTCTCACACTCCCTCTCTCTCTCTCTCTCCCTCTCCCTCTCACAATCCCTCTCCCTCTCCCTCTCTCTCTCTCTCTCTCTTGCTCTCCCTCTCTCCCTCTCCCTCTCCCTCTCCCTCTCTCTCTTGCTCTCTCTCCCTCTCTCTCTCCCTCTCCATCTCCCTCTCACACTCCCTCTCTCTCTCTCTCCCTCTCCCTCTCCCTCTCCCTCTCTCCCTCTCTCTCTCTCTCTCTCCCTCTCCCTCTCCCTCTCTCTCTCTTTCTCTCTCGCTTGTCTCCTGCCAGGCTTGTAACTGGGCAGGCAGTTAAGACAGGCCTTTACTTGGTCGTTAATCCAACAGAAATGTTTTAATAAGCAGATCCGCTCGTAATTACTGCCAAAGCCCATTTCTTGTGTAACCTTTCTCTGATGTTGGCTGAGCTGTTAATGAACTGCAGTGCATGTTGTTTCTCGCACAGCGATGCTGAGTTAATACCCTCAGATGAAAAGCCTGACAGCTCATGATTTCAGATCTTACTGTGGGCAGCGTTTCGAGGCCCGTATGCAATATTATAAAAATCTTCTTTTTTTTTTGTTGAATATGAAGATGATCTGCATTATAATAACTTATTTTCTTAAAGGTAAGCAGTAGGATGTACTCTTTAATATATTTACAGATGTAAATTATTCTGTTTCCGCAGTATTGCAATGGAGGGGATCTAGCGGACTATTTGCAAGGTAAGTGCTGATGCAATTTTAGCACTAGCACATGTGCCTTGTGTGCAAGGGGCTAGGTTCTGTAGCTCTGTTAAGGTGTGCAGTAAAGAAAGCCTCTGCTTCACAGTGTTTATTCCTAGCTAATATATTTCTGCATTCACTGGGTCAATGAAACTCAAAGCACCTGCTCACTGCACAACAGAGCATCTATTATGTAACTAATAAATCATTAGCCAGAAACAGCTTAGGTGCACAAAGCAGTCGTTTTATAACAGGCATGTATTTGTAGTTCAAGAGGAGCACAGTGGGATTAAAGTATCCCAAGTCGTAAAAGCACTACCACGTTTGAAATCGCCTGTGTTCCCCCCCCCAGCGAAGGGCACTCTCCGGGAGGACACGCTCCGGGTGTTCCTACAGCACATCGCCGCCGCCATGCGCGTCCTCAACAGCAAGGGCATCATCCACCGGGACCTCAAGCCGCAGAACATCCTGCTGTCCTACGTGGGGCGCAAGAAGGCCGGCCTGAACGGCATCCGCATCAAAATAGGTAACATAGAGTCCGCAGGGAGTCAGTGCACCCCACACTGGAGCAGCACGGTGCCCTTCAGCTTTGTGTGCAAGGGATTTCCCATTCATGTATTGCTGTAGTTTAAATTACTGAAGGGACGCCCTCCCTGTCGCTTATGCATGCTCTTAAAGACACACTTAAACAGACTTGCATGTTAAAAAGGGGATGGAACTACGACTCCCATTATTGATAATATATTTTTAAATACTGTTGTTGTTGTTGTTGTTGTTGTTATAATTTCTTTGCTGTCTCTTTTTGATTTTCTCAGCTGATTTTGGGTTTGCTCGATACCTGCAGAATAACATGATGGCTGCCACCCTGTGTGGGTCCCCTATGTATATGGTGAGTCTTTATTATCTAACATTCATAAAGTCTATACATAAGTACAGGTTACCCTTCAGTCTCTTGTTCTCTCTCAACAGGCTCCGGAAGTGATCATGTCCCAGAACTATGATGCCAGGGCAGACTTGTGGAGTATTGGCACGGTGATATACCAGTGTCTGGTGGGGAAACCACCCTTTCAGGTAGGGGGGGCGGGTTGGTCATTCGCTAGTTGTTTTAAGAAGGATGGAGAGCCACCAGTTATACTACCTGTAGGAGGAGAGATGGGCTGCAGAGAATTACAAGGATGTCATTCTATAGAGGGGTGCTGTGACAACCACAAGAGCAAACCCAGGGATGGAATTATTTTCATGTCATTCTGCAGTCCATGTGTAAAATAAATGAGACACTCAAGTGTCATGCTAATGAAATGTAATATAGATTTTGGTTTCCATTCACAGGCAAATAGTCCACAAGACTTGAGGCTTTTCTATGAAAAGAACAAAGCGCTGTTGCCTAAGTGAGTTAATTAAATGCATTTTCTCATTATTAATAACTATAACAAGAAACCCCAGACTTCCTTTATAACAGGGCGTGTACTGTAGCTTTCTAGTAGTACAGTGCCATTATAAGAGCATGGTCTTAACCTGCTGTCCGATATAATTATCATCCACACTTTTAATAGCACCTGTATCCACATGCTTAATAATGCATCCTGCATTGGATGCCTGTGTTCTAGATTCCTAAAAAGCCTGTAGTACTAAACTATAAAATATCGTCCTGGAAATATTCCAAGCAGGTGCATTGAAATTGCTGTGTGTAGTTGACACGTTGCACTGTTAATAAGAGACTGCATGTGTTACGATTATAGCATCCCGAGAGAGACTTCCCCTCACCTGGGGGACTTGCTGCTGGGTCTGCTGCAGAGGAATCAGAAGGACCGCATGGATTTCGGTGAGTGCGTCCCCTTCCCCATCGAGTGGCCCTGCAACGACAGCGCTGCGGTTCTGCACTGAGGGGCAGTGGTAGCAGCAGCAATGCAAGGCTGGAAATAAGACTCCCATGGCATAGCAGTTCAATCCATTCCTGGTTTTACTATAAATGTGATAAGACACACTTGAGCTTGTTACCTAGACACTGTGTCAGGCCTGTAATAAAACCTGGAATGCATGAAACTGCCGTGTAATAGGAGTCTTATTTCCATTCCTGCAATGGGACGAGCCGTTAGCAGAATGAGGTCAGGTTTTCATGACACAAAGGTATGTACCAATATACCCTTTTTGGAACACGTGGCCTAGTTTTAGCACATTAAACTGATAAGATTACAGAGGGGGGTGTCATGCATCACAGTTTATTTTAGAGCGCGGATCAGCAGACCGGGATGAAGCTTCAGGTTTCCATGTTGGTTAATGGCTAGGGCTGTAAATCTGTGCAAAGTGGCTTATCTGATCTGCCCCCAACTCACGGGAAAACTGTATGACCTGCTGCGATTCCTCCGCATTCCTCCCTGATAGGAACACGCACTTCACTGGCGTCGTTGCCTGGGCGCGCATCCAATATACACGGGGCTTTTAGGAGAAGGTTTTGTGGCCGTAAACTTTTGACAGGTTATATTTGTCCGAGGGTGTTAATGGGTCTGTAGGATTTCGTTTCGCAGACCATGTGTATAAGGGGGTGCTGTGGTCTGGGGAACTGTGTAATTGACAATGGCTCTATACTGTGTGACCAAATAATCCAATATGAAGACAAGGCCGTTGTATTATACAACTAGATGTGAGGGTTTGTTGGTGTGACAAAAAAAGGGCCATGATTTCTTTATGCTTTGGTTGCTGTGGGAGAAAAAATAAGTAATTTGTGCTAGTTACACTATGGTTGAAATGTGTGTCTGCACCTTTTAAAGGACAGGTTTGAATTAATGCACTTTTGCATTTTGTCCCGTGTATTGATTGGGGTTGACCTTTATGGGAAGGGAGAATGAGAGAGAAACGTAAGAAAGACTAAAACAGCTACTCTATCCCTTTGCTCTCCCAATAAAGCCTCTGTCGATGATTAACACACAAGCCTTACATTACCTCCGCCTGTACAGATCCACAGAAATAGTTTCCATTAGCCCTGCATGCGGTGTAATACTAATCCAGTGCATTTCTTTTCTAGACACGTTTTTCAGTCATCCTTTCTTGGAGCCGTCCTCAGCCATTAAGAAATGTGAGTACCGGGCTGGATGCATGGCACAAGTGCGTTTAATTGGAGCAGCTGCTGTGTGTCTTGTGACTTTAGTATATCATTAAACCTATATTCAGCCCTTAAAGCTTATTGTTTGATCATGTGATCCCTTTTCCATTCAGCCGTCTCAAATTAGCCTTCCACTAATCATAGTCCACGCTGTACCTCTGTCTATTGCAACAAAATACTTCAAGCAAGTGAACAAAAAATACAGTAAGCAGTAGTCTCCCGTGATGTGTCTCTGTTAATAGGATGTGTACTTCGTTATTTTTAAATGCTATACAACACTATGGAGTATTTCTCTGTGTTTAAAGCTCACATGCTTTTTGTGAAATGCTGGACAACACTGTGGTGTGTATCAGATCATTAAGGAGGTGTACTTTGAGCTAACCAGTATTTGTGTCCCACAGCCTGCCCAATGCCCGTGCCTGTACCCAGCTACCCCAGCTCCGTGTCCGACAGCTCCAGCGGCAGCTCGCCTTCCTGCCGCTTCGCCTCCCCGCCTGTAAGACCAGCCTCCTTGCTGCTGCTGCCTCACACCCCTTAGAGAAGTGCCCCATTGTAAAAGCATACACATAACCCACAGGGAGAGGGGCCAGTTGCTATTCCCATCTGTTTGAATGAATGTACATGCAGAAGATCTTCATATAATCTGTGATCAGGAATTGCAATAGGTGTTTAGTTAAGCAGCAGGACTCCAATGTCATTTTCCAGGAAGGGGATAATATTCCTAACTTTTTATACACGCATGCATGCATGCATGCATACACACTTACAGAAGTAAGAAATAAAGAATACAGGTTTTACCATAGTAAAAGCACAGTCAAGTGAGATAAAGCACAGTAAAAGCATGGTAAAAAATAGCAAGGTACGGTAAAGCATATTAATAAACATGGCAAACCAGGGTAAACTGTGGTAAATGCGTAGTATAACCATGGGAAAGTCATAGTAAAACTGCAGAAATACCATGGTAAACTTTTATAAGGGACCAATACAGTCTAAGCATGAGCCTCTGCACTGATGATTCAGTTATTCTTTGCTTGCATCATTTTATTTCCACTGTTTTTTTTTTTTTTACTGTAGCTGCTGTATTATTTGTATTCTAACTGTGTTGTGTTGTGTTTGCCCCGCCCAGTCTCTCCCGGACTTGCAGACGCTCCCCGAGGACACGCTCTCCTCCCCCCCCCTCGGCCCCCCCAACTACCTGCAGCTGTCCAAGGATTCGGGGGGCAGCAACAGCAGCAAGAACTCCTCGTGCGACACGGACGACTTCGTCCTGGTGCCTCACCTCTCCGCAGACCAGTCCTGTAAGAGAGCGCTCACAGCTAGGACACGCCCCTGTGCTTTCTTACATCATTAGCGTTAGTGCTATTGTTCAATACTATTTCCTTTCTTGCAGATGATTTGCAGATGGGGGCAGGTAGACGTGTTTCCAGTGAGTTTCTGATTTGTGGAGGGTAGGTGACGGCATTTAATATTATTATTATTATTTATTTCTTAGCCGACGCCCTTATCCAGGGCGACTTACAATTGTTACAAGATATCACATTATTTTTACATACAATTCCCCATTTATACAGTTGGGTTTTTACTGGAGCAATCTAGGTAAATTACCTTGCTCAAGGGTAAAGCAGCAGCGTCCCACACCTGGGATTGAACCCACGACCCACCGGTCAAGAGTCCAGAGCCCTAACCACTACTCCACACTGCTGCCCTATGGGCTTTTAATGTATTTTTTTATGTAAAAAAAGCATAGAACTGTTATTTCCACATAAGGTCGCTTTGTCATTTCAATTTAAAAAGGCTGCCCAGTGCAGACTAATTATTCGTTGCAATTGCTGACGAACTGAAGTACCTCGGGTAGGGTTAAAAGGGTTAAAATGAAACTACAAAAAGAAAGAAAGTTTGCAGAAGACGGTAAAAACAATACGCAGCGTTCTGTATGAATTGAACCTGCTGTTATCACAGCCTGTGGTGTGTGCTTCCTGCTCTGCTTACCTGTGTCTGTCTGCACCTGTGCACCATGGTAGCTCTGCTTTGTGTTTGCCTCCAGTTCATTTACTGTTGAAATTAAACACGAAACTCACGCACACAAAACAAAATTTCCCTTGTTTACTTGGCTCTGTTGTAATTGCTCCACTAACATTCGAACCAACGCTGTTCCGTCTTATCTATAATGCTTTTGTTTTGCCAATCTGGTGTTTTGACTCATTTGTGCTTGTACTATACTTTGTACAGTATTACCAAAAACTACTTCTAAACCCTTTTCTTACTTGCTTCTGCCACTCAGAAATAAGCTGTGGATACTAGTACAGTAAAGAATTGCTCAGATATATCCCAGTGCTACTAAAACTCCTCGGTTATTACTGAATGGTCTTTAATAATACATTAATTCACTGACCACCTCAAGTACAGTGCACAATGCTGTGTTAACTCTGTATTCCCCATTTCTGAAATGAGAAAAGCGGTTTTATTTATGTAATTAGATTCTGTTTCTTGTACAAAACACACACTTGATTTTCTTTCCTGTCTGGCAACACATAATGTATTGATTATGAAACATTCTGGCTTGTGAGGCTGGATTTAAAAAATAATACTAGAGAGGGATGGCCAAGCATCGTGTCAGATGTGATACAGAAATGGGCACTATTACAACCACATCGGTAGCAAGTCTTTGGATTTGGTCATACAGTAGTAACTTAGCAGTAACAAGCGGTACGGTTTTGGATGAAGGTGCTGATCCGATAACACACTGTTTGATACCAGCCATTGCGATCCAGTGAGAGTTTACTGCAGTCTTAGTAATGCATGTGTTCACACACACCTGACAGGCAGTCCCTTCTGATCTCCTCTGGGGGGTCAGGACCCTCACAGCAGCCGGCAGAGACCCCCACGTGCAGCTGCAGCCCCCCCGCCCTCTCCCTCAGGTATGCACACTTGCACTCCCAGTATAGCTGGCCCAGTGCTATGAGGACATTATGCTGGATCCACTTCTAAGAGCAGCGGCTTTTACAAAATATTATGATTGCATTTCAACTAATGAACGAAGGAACGTCTGCTGATTTGCTAAGCTGGAATAACAAACACGTGTCGGGAGCAGATAAGGAAAATAAACAGCAAAATAGAAACCATGCAGGCCACAGCAACACAAATCATTAACTATTTACCAAAGGGTAAACATCATTAAGTATTGCAGGCTTTGTCTGCCTCTGAAAGTGCAGGAAAGTTACAAAAAGCAAAATACAATTCCACTGTGTTTTTACTTTGCTATTTTACTCACAAACTAAAACTTCTTGCGATGTGGCACATGTGATTATAACCTTATATTATACTATATTCACCCCCCCCTGAATTCTTAAAGCACTCTTTGTGTGTGAATCCAGCATAAATCATTGTTATTAAAATATTAGAATAGTGTATAAGACTAAGAGCATTGCATTGCAGGTATTTTAAAACCGATAGACCCCAGACCAAATACAAACCCTGCTTTTCACATTCATAACACTTTGTGTTTTTTTTCTGTAGTGTTTGTGGGTTCTTCTGGTTTGAAAATAAAAATGAAAGTAATCTGTTTTTAGAAACAAAATAATTGATATTTCATGTACACCTCACTGTGCTGCTGTTAGACCTTAAAAATGAATATTCAGTTAGAAAAAAGCATTGGGGATTCCTGCTGATTTATTAGCACCAGCTTCCAAGCCGCATCCCAGTCCATACCTTAACCATCAAGCCACTTGGATCCGCTGCTGCTGAACACTCTGAACTCTGTTTGACCCTCCAGCCTTCCCCACTGCACCTACTGTACCAACCTGCTCAAACCTGCTTCAGCCTGTCACCTTGAACAATGCAGCCCAGCGCTCTAACCACAGAACTGCTCAAACCTGCTCCAGCCTGTCAGCTTGCACACTGCAGCCCAGCGCCCTAACCACAGAGCTGCTCAAACCTGCTCCAGCCTGTCAGCTTGCACACTGCAGCCCAGCACTCTAACCACAGAGCTGCTCAAAACTGCTCCAGCCTGTCACCTTGCACACTGCAGCCCAGCGCCCTAACCACAGAGCTGCTCAAACCTGCTCCAGCCTGTCACCTTGCACACTGCAGCCCAGCGCTCTAACCACAGAGCTGCTCAAACCTGCTCCAGCCTGTCACCTTGCACACTGCAGCCCAGCGCCCTAACCACAGAGCTGCTCAAACCTGCTCCAGCCTGTCACCTTGCACACTGCAGCCCAGCGCCCTAACCACAGAGCTGCTCAAACCTGCTCCAGCCTGTCACCTTGCACACTGCAGCCCAGCGCTCTAACCACAGAGCTGCTCAAACCTGCTCCAGCCTGTCAGCTTGCACACTGCAGCCCAGCGCCCTAACCACAGAGCTGCTCAAACCTGCTCCAGCCTGTCAGCTTGCACACTGCAGCCCAGCGCCCTAACCACAGAGCTGCTCAAACCTGCTCCAGCCTGTCAGCTTGCACACTGCAGCCCAGCGCCCTAACCACAGAGCTGCTCAAACCTGCTCCAGCCTGTCAGCTTGCACACTGCAGCCCAGCGCTCTAACCACAGAGCTGCTCAAACCTGCTCCAGCCTGTCAGCTTGCACACTGCAGCCCAGCGCTCTAACCACAGAGCTGCTCAAACCTGCTCCAGCCTGTCACCTTGCACACTGCAGCCCAGCGCCCTAACCACAGAGCTGCTCAAACCTGCTCCAGCCTGTCAGCTTGCACACTGCAGCCCAGCGCCCTAACCACAGAGCTGCTCAAACCTGCTCCAGCCTGTCAGCTTGCACACTGCAGCCCAGCACTCTAACCACAGAGCTGCTCAAAACTGCTCCAGCCTGTCACCTTGCACACTGCAGCCCAGCGCCCTAACCACAGAGCTGCTCAAACCTGCTCCAGCCTGTCACCTTGCACACTGCAGCCCAGCGCTCTAACCACAGAGCTGCTCAAACCTGCTCCAGCCTGTCACCTTGCACACTGCAGCCCAGCGCTCTAACCACAGAGCTGCTCAAACCTGCTCCAGCCTGTCAGCTTGCACACTGCAGCCCAGCGCCCTAACCACAGAGCTGCTCAAACCTGCTCCAGCCTGTCAGCTTGCACACTGCAGCCCAGCGCCCTAACCACAGAGCTGCTCAAACCTGCTCCAGCCTGTCACCTTGCACACTGCAGCCCAGCGCTCTAACCACAGAGCTGCTCAAACCTGCTCCAGCCTGTCAGCTTGCACACTGCAGCCCAGCGCTCTAACCACAGAGCTGCTCAAACCTGCTCCAGCCTGTCACCTTGCACACTGCAGCCCAGCGCCCTAACCACAGAGCTGCTCAAACCTGCTCCAGCCTGTCAGCTTGCACACTGCAGCCCAGCGCTCTAACCACAGAGCTGCTCAAACCTGCTCCAGCCTGTCAGCTTGCACACTGCAGCCCAGCGCTCTAACCACAGAGCTGCTCAAACCTGCTCCAGCCTGTCAGCTTGCACACTGCAGCCCAGCGCTCTAACCACAGAGCTGCTCAAACCTGCTCCAGCCTGTCACCTTGCACACTGCAGCCCAATGAGATGGGCTGATCTTTAGGTTAATAAATCATGTACAGTATATCATGTATATAGCGAGATTCTAAAAACAAAAAAAAAATGTTGCTCGTGTCTTTTTGTTAAATGCCTGGAAACCCCCCCCCCCCCCCCCCCCGTAATGAGTCTTCAACTGCTCGTTGTAAACAGGAAAGCCTCGTCACTTTTAAAAGTGGACTTTCATCTGCCTACTGAAACTGTGGGCCGTTTAAACAAAACAAAGTACATAAACTCCCACATGCCTGTTATACAGATGTGCCCTCTTTGTGCAAAGGTGGACAGTGTTCTTTTATAAGAGGAGCAATTAACAACAGAAGAGACATTTTTGTCAAATGTAGATTGCCCTCCCAAAAAACAGATACCTGGCCCTGCAGAATATGTATTATAATAGACAGGCTGTGACACGCACTGACTTCTCATGGAGGTCTGTGACAGGGTAGCGTCACTGCTCGGATGTTATTGGCACAGGGAGAGAGACTCCGACACTGAAAACTTGCAGTTTCAATTTTACTTACAGTGCATCACCCACACAGGGATGGAAATAAGACTCCTGTTGCTTAGCAGTTTCACCCATTTCAGGTTTTACTAGGAGTTTGATTAGCCCCAATACATAGCTCAGGTGTGTCTTATTAAACTCCTAGTAGAACCAGGAATGGATCAAACTGCTATGCAATGGGGGTCTTATTTCCATCCATGCCTATGTTTTCCTAATTTGTTTGAATGATTTCCCACTGTTGTTTCTGATCATTACTTGCATTAATTTATTACAGCTTCTGAAAAGACTCCTCAAGGCTGATTGTTTGAGGTGACGAAGCACATTGGCATTGAAGCATTAAGCCCTGAAGCCTGTGCGACACTGATATGCTTCCCCACCTCACTACCCTGCAAGCCGTCTTTTCAGAAGCAGTATTTGCTAGAATAGTTATTAATCATGAAAATGTTGAAAAGTAAAAAACCAGGAGGGAAACACAAGCAATAGGATATTAAAGGGAACCCGATATTAGTAAATATAGATCATATAAAGTGTCTGTTCATTGATGTATTGTTATGTATTGCATGTCAAAGCATAGGGGGCAGCACTGAGATACCATTATCTAAAACAATATCTAATACACAGTAACATGCCATTTATAGACATTCAAAGAAAACACATCGCTCAACATCTTGCATCACTGAGAGAGAAAAACAAAGCAGTCCTTCACAGCGTGATCCTGCTGTAACCAGGCTGTGATGTTTGTGTGACATTCTTCTTGTGTAATGTTGTGTTTATTATGCACATACACAAGCACCCACACACACCTATTGCAAGTTTATAATAGCTGACTTTGCTCTGGGACATTGTGTTCCCTGAGAGAAAACTGTTCTTTTCAGAGAACAGCTTTGTTTTGAGGAGTCAGTAAAAGGAACTCCCCAGCCGATTGGCTTACCCTAAATTCCGTTGACATGCAGACCACGCCTCCTCTCAGTCCTTATGAAAGGAGCCCGTCAGAGTTCTATTTTCATGCAGACCCTGCCCTTACTCCCACCCTGTCTGGGGAAGCTGCAAAGTGATTGGCTGTCTCAAAGATGTGTTTACATGCTGGCCCTGCCCCCTTCCCAGTGTTTTGGACAGTGTTCCAGGATCATGTTTCAGTTTGTGATTAGCCTTAGATTAGACTACAGCTTGCACTCGAAACAAAGAAAGCTTTTTATTAATAAGGACATTTCTCAAGCTTGTAGAAGATTTATTGGAAAATCTATTTATTTAAATCTGTTTTTTGTTCCAGGTGGTAGATAAAGGAGTTCTCAGCTCAGGGTTTTAATTAACTGAATGTATTTGTGTCCCACTCCATTGAGCTTCATACTCAGAGCTCCAGACCGGGCTTTGATCTGTTTATTTGGGATCTGAGTTGCCAGGAGGATGGTGCAGGTGTTTGACAGCTGTCTTAGCCGGGTCTCACCGCGCCGGCTCTATCTTTGCTCCGACTCCTGCAGGCAGCAGCAGCAGGGGCACCCCCCCGCGGCGCCCCCCCGCAGTGAGACCACCCCCATCCCGGTGCCCACCCAGATCCGCAACTACCAGCGCATCGAGCAGAACCTCTCCTCCAGCCCCACTGCCACCAACCTCTGTGGCTCCCCCAGGTAAGACGCAGCGAGGTGTGCCTGTGTATTACAGGGATGGAAGCAAGACCCATTCCATAGCGGTTTGATCCATTCCTGCTTTTAATAAGAGTTTAATAAGACACACCTGAGCTTGTTGCCTATGCACTGTGGCTAATCAAGCTCATATTAAAACCTGGAATGGGTGAAGCTGCTTTGCAACAGGAGTCTTATTTCCTTCCCTGCACTTGTATTTCTGCATTGCGTATGCACACTTTGTTATAGCAAGCTGTAATTTATTCTCTCTGTGTTTGTCGTTGAATTTAGTTTCTTTTACTTTTTCTAAATGTACCGCTGTTGAGTTGGGATAGTCATGATATGGAAGTGCCTCACAGGAAGGGCAGGTCCGATACAATAGGCCAGTAATATTAAGCTGGCACATGTGTGATCATGTTGAGACACACTGAATGTATGATCTGTGATCGGTCACGTAAGTACCTCCTGTTAATATCTGCAAAACATTTACATGGAGAAGAGTCTCAGTAAAGGCTTATTGCAGCTTTCAGGGAGTTCTGATGGTTTGTTCCTGTTTGATGGTGACACTGTGTATTTGCCTAGGTTGTATAACGCTCCTATGTATGTATGTATGTGTATGTGTGTCTATGTAACCCCTTAAGATCCAAACATCGTGAAGTCATTGATGGTACCTTTGCTGATTTTACTTTTCACTGATTTAAAAAGCAGGTTAAAATCTGTTGCTAACAGTATATTCAATATAAAACGCAACCTGGTTTACTGCGACTCTTACGACAGCGTCTCTTATTCACGCTCTGTCTGCAGGTCCGGGATGGTTCGCCGGTCCAACACCAGCCCCATGGGGTTCATGAAGGGGGGCTCGGGCTCCCCCTCCCCTGCGGACGTGGCCCAGGCCGTGGGCAGGCGGATCTCCATGGGCTCATCCCGACCCTACTCCCCCTCCCCCCTGGGTATGTAGACCTGGGCCAGGGCTGCCCGCTCTCACTGTGCTGAATCACAAGAGAGCGTCCTGAGCTTTAGAAAGCAAAAGGCTGTCATGATGATGATTATTATTATTATTATTATTATTATTTAATGCAAGTGTCCTCACGCTGTGCAGTGGGTGATGTATAAATGAAGCCCCGTGTTTAAATGGATTCAGTGGCTGTGTGTGCGAGCGCGTGTTATTTTACCCTGTGCTGTGTTGTTCTGGAGACCCTGCCTGCCCTCTGGCTCTGACCCCGCGCTCCTTGTGTCTTTGCAGTCGGCACCATCCCTGAGCAGCTCGGGCAGTGCTGCTGCGGGACCCCCCAGGTGCACGAGTCTCGAAGCAGGAGCTCCTCGGGGGGTAAGCTGTCTGTCTGTCTGTCTGTCTGTATGCATGTATGTAGTCGACTAACTACAAAATACTGTCTAGACACATTCATACGCAAAGGATATTCACGTTTTCATGTTATATTTATTTATTCACCCCAGCTTGTGTTTAGCAGTAAGCTGTGCCCAGCTGGTACCGCAGGATCCTTATATAAATGTTTTTCAAGCTTTTTGGACTTGGGCGCATTTGATTGCCAGTTTGGATTCACACACGCATACTAACGTGAACCAACCAACTGGAAGGAGGTCAGCTCGTTTTGGCACATGCCTGGGTGCACGTACTGACTGAGGTTTTGCCCTGCAGACAACAGACCTTGCCAGCTAGCTCTTCTGATCCCTTTAAAGGGCAGATTTGAGATTTAAAAATAAATTGAAGCGCTAATCCAAGCAGGCTGATCTCTCTGTAGGGCAGTGTGACAAGAGAGAGGAGGTTCACGGATCATACACTCACTGCTGGCTAGGGATACAGTCACCTTAATACAGCCTTAATGTGCACAGCGAAGCCTGAATTTAGAGGACACACTAAGGATTAGCGGCTGCGTATGCGAGCCATCATTAACTTCTATTCTATGACTGTGAATAAAGGTTTTTATACATCTTGATGACACAATCATATTCTGGAATTTCACCTTACTTGATTGATTGATTCTGCCTTGCAAAGCCTTTGGATGCGGTAATTAACAGATCAACCCCCCCTCTCCTCCCCACCCCAGGCTCTCCTGTGCCCCCCTCCCAGCTGCTCGGTTCCCGCCTCCCGAGCGCCCCCACCCTGACAGACGCCTACCAGAACAAGCAGAAGCTCCGCAAGCAGCACTCTGACCCTGTGCACCCCACCTCAGGGGCGTACCCCACTAGCCACTCCCCCCAGATGGGCAGGCCAGTCAGCCTGGGCACCTCCCCCACCAAGAACCTCGGCTCCTCCCCCCGCTCCTCCGACTGGCTGCAGAAGACCCCTCTGCCCACCATCATTGGCTCGCCCACTAAGGTACGGATTGGCCTTTTAAATCATGCCTTTATATCCTCATCGGTCACGATTTTTTTATTTTCATTTTTAGAAACTTTAAAACAGTTTGTGTCAACTCTATGGAGTTCGAGAAGATGCCCTGCCCAAAACTTTAAAAAAAATCTATGCATTATAAAATAGATACATAGATAGGAAACGTAACATGGTGCAGTTATACACACAGAGACTGAAGGGGATAGTTGCATTAATGTTAATGAAATCAAATCAACTGGAGAGCGATCTTGAAATTAGGCCCATCCTATCACAATAGCTAGGAAGTAGCTATATTGTCATTAGTCTTGTTTGTACTGATTGTATCCACCAAAAAATAATGAATTGACGTCAACTCTAATGTATATTATATACATGACCCTAATGTTTATTCTATATTTCTTACAAACCTGTTGTTTTGTTGCTGCTGTTGATGTGATGTCGTTTTGTGTCAATGCTGAAATAGTAAACCCTGTTACCTTTGTGCTGTGTAGACAACGGCACCTTTCAAGATCCCTAAAACTCAAGCCTCTTGCAATCTGCTTGCCCTGGTTGCTCAGCAGGGATTGACGGACAGCCCAAGTAAAGCTCTGACGGACCCCCGGGAGCTGTGCACCTATCAGTGCCCCCCCCACCCCGGAGCCCGACAGCCTCCCCCCGAGCACAGCAAGACCACCTTCGGCAGGTAACCCCACCCACCCACACCTGGGCTCAATTCCAACTGCACAGTGTGCTTTTGCAGTAGTAGCTGAACCCGGGCACACCTGCGTAACTCTACCATATCACTGATCCAGTACAGTTCAGTTATGCGTTTATTTGTCATTTAATCATTGTTCTTGTATTTTCAACCACTTGTAGTGACCCCGTTTGTTTGAATAAAATAAAAGTTCTATGGTATGTTTGTGTATTTGTACCTGTGATTTATTGCTGGTCATTTAGAATAAACAGAGTAAAACATCTTAATGTACGTAGTTGTTTATGTAACTTTTTTTAGTGTAATTGTAATTACTGCAGTGTAATTGTAATTAAACAAAATTGCATTGTAATTGCAATTCTAATTCTAACAGACCCCAGGTCTGCTACCTTCTGTCTGTCCTCCCATCCCGGCCCTGTCTCCTTTATTTGTCTCTGTTAAAACAGACATGGATCCGTAACTAAAACACTCACTCGAAAAAACGATCAGGTTAAACTAATAGGAAACGAAGCCAAGTGGACAGCAAACGTTTCGTCCAGTGCTTTAGAAAGCGTTACTTTGTGCTGCATGGTCATTTCTGTCTTGCAAAAATGCATTCCACCTTTTTGACATGGGGTCAGTTAGATGGAATCGGCTTTTGACAAAAGGTGGTAGAAATGTTTAAGAGAGGAAATGCCTTAATTGTTACTGCTGCAAACGTTTGAGCAGGAAAGCTGATTAGGAGCGGCTCAGCTCGGGGGGGCCCTGCGGGAGTCTTCCCTTCCCCGCTGGCACCCTGCCTGGCCCTGGCTCCTCTAATCCACGGCTTAGCTGATGGGCTCTTCCTTCCCTCGCAGGTCTGTTAGTGCAGGGAGGCTCTCCGAGCAGCCGGTCAGAATCACGCTTGGCGGACAGCCCTACCAGGGGAGCACAGACAGCCTGAACACCGAGAGACCCATGGACACTGGTAAGAGCTCTTCTCAATAACCAATATGCATAGAGAACCACAGGTCTGCTGCAACCAACCGCCTTTTGATATTGCAGCCAGTTTGTTGTTTTGCTGTTGTGCTTTACATAGTCGCTGACGCTCAACAAGGGGGTGTGTCCCATGGATGGGAGGAAAAAGAGAGTGAGGAATGGGTGGATAGATTACAGGCTGCATGACTGATAAGTGAATTGATCGATGGATCCGTTGATTGATTGACTGAGCTCTGCCTTCGTTCACAGCCCCGGCCGGGGCCTATGGCATGCCCACCCTGCAGGGCGCCAGCCCCCGGACTGTGATGTTCACTGTGGGGTCACCTCCCAACAGCACCACCCCTCCCACCTGCAGCCACATGGGGATCAGGCCCCGCACCACCTCCGGTGAGCCCTCGAACCCTCCTGAGATGCTGAACAAATAAGAAGTCTAGACTCCAGGAGCAGCAGTAACATAGCATGTTAAGCATTGTGAAGTGTGTAGTGCTATTGTGAGCACACAGTAACTGCTCAGTTTGTGTTATAGAGAAGGCATAGCCAGTGCTTGGTATTTGAATGGGAGTTTATGGTTTGAAACAACTGTAACAAATACAGTATGACGCTCCAGTGGTCTGTTGAACCTAAAGTAGTGATCTACAGGATGTGCATTTATCAGAGTTTTGAAAAACAACCCTAAAAAAAAGGGGATCTGGATTTAGTTTACCCTGGTGTGCCGAGTTTATTAATATGCTTTACCACACCTCCCTGATTCTTTACAATGCTTACCCATGCTTTACCGTGCTTTCACTATGCTTCATTACACTTTTACAATGCTTTTACTGTGGGGAAACTTTTAGAAGGTTTGAGAATCTTTCCTATGTGCTGTGCTGTGCTGTGCTGTATGTGTGTCCTCTCTGACCCTTCCTCTCCCCCTCTGTGTTCACAGTGGGCTCTAACAGTTCCGCAGGCTCGCTGTGCTCCACGAGTGGGCGTGTCTACATGGGCTCCCCCCCCGGCGTGGTCATGGGCACCTCCCCCCCCGGCGCCGAGGCTGCGCCCAGCAGCCTGAGGTACATCCCCTATGGAACATCGCCCCCTAGCTTGGAGGGATTCATCACCTTCGAGGCTCCGGAGCTGCCAGAGGAGACGCTGATGGAGGTACGAAGCGCAGTGCCGCGGGGCTTTAATACAGAAACACAATGTGATTAATACCCTGTGTTTGTAGTGAGTGTATTAACCGTGCCCCTCTCCCTCTCTCTCTCAGAGGGAGCACACTGACACTCTGCTGCACCTCCGCATGATGCTGTCCTTCACAGACTGCGTCCTGGAGATCGCAACGGCGCGGGGGGGCGGCTCGGAGCTGGGCGTGTCCACAGCCTCGCTCTACCCCCCTCAGGACAGCGTGGTGGTCGATCAGATCAGCCAGCTCAGCAAGGAGTGGGGGTAAGTGACGAGGGGGGGCGTACAGTATTGGGGATTCACAGAAAGACAAGTGAAGCCCTCGTCGTGTTAATGCGGTGGACTGAGTGATCAGAAACCTTCAAGCTGCTGTTACGATGCCTTTCAAAGCACGTTTCAGCATTTGAACACAGAGGGGTCACAACTTGGTCAGAGGGTTTTGAGTAAATGTATTATCAATGTCATAAGTTTAAATCAGCTTTGCTTTTGTAATTAAACCCACATTTCAGTTATTCTGCACCCAGTTAAGTGATGTTCAAGTTAATTTCTCAATATAGGTGACTAAAAAAATATCCCCTGAGTTTGACGTGCTTGTAACTGAGAGCTCTTTGTCTCCCCCTGCAGGCAGGTGGAGCAGCTGGTCCTCTACATGAAAGCAGCACAGCTCCTCGCCTCCTCTCTGCACCTGGCCAAGGCTGAGATCAAATCGGGCAAGCTTAACCCCTCCTCTGCTGTCAAACAGGGTAGGTGTCTATCAGTCTGTGTGGCTCTGCCTTGCCTTAGAACTACCCAATATACAGTTCTGTCAATCGCTGATGTCATACTGAGAGGTGGTGTTAATGCAGCCACCCTGTGGTGGGCTTGCATTGCCTGTCGCCTGACGCTCTGTCTCCCTCTAGTGGTGAAGAGCCTGAACGAGCGCTACAAGAGCTGCATCTCCCTGTGCCGGCGGCTCACCGAGAGGCTGAACCGCTTCTTCTCAGACAAGCAGCGCTTCATGGACGAGATCAACAGCGTGACGGCAGAGAAGCTCATCTACAATCACGCTGTGGAGATGGTGAGTGCGCGAGACGCACAGAGAGACGCATTCACCGGGCATTTCTGAGAGAGAAAGTACACCAGCGATGTTCTAAAGCTTCCAATAAGCTTCAGTAGCACTTTAGATGCTTCTTAACGTCAGCTTATCTTTTACAGAAACCGCTTGTCGCTGCAGCGTGAGTAAGAACTGTCTTACAGCTGTGGCCAAAAGTTTATCATCACCTAGAATTTTAGGATTGAGACATCATTTAAATAAAAACATATAAAAAAAAAAAACTCTATGAACATAATTTAGATCTTTTATTTAACATCATGTAATCAAAGAAACTGCAAAATTATACTGCAAAAGTCTACTGGAAGCCATAATAGTAGTACAGGTATTTCATGTTCGAAATGTCACATTTTAAATTTGTTGTCAGTTTTTCGATAAGTATATGGAAAACTTATACACGTGTTAACGTAACATTATTCAGCAGGTTTCGTTCGAGTTTATGAAGCAAAATGTGTTCATTCTATAGGGTGAAACATTTGTCCATAGCTGTACGTTCTTGTTAAATTGCCATTCCCTCTTGATAAGGAGGGCCTATTGAAAGCACTCTTGCGTGTGCCTTTGTTTAACTTGCGTTCGCATCCCGCTGCTGGTGTTTCATTAACCCCGTGCTGCCCGCTGCAGGTGCAGTCTGCCGCTCTGGACGAGATGTTTCAGCAGACGGAGGACATCGCCTTCAGATACAGCAAGGCAGCCATGCTGCTGGAGGGACTGGGCAAAGTGCTGCAGGACCCCGCCGACATCGACAGCGTCAGCAAGTGTGAGTTACTCTTTCTTTCTTTCTTTCTTTTTTCTTCTTTCTTTCTCTCTTTATCTCATGTTTGAATGAGTGCACTGACCTGGGGGATGGGACTCTGATGTGTCTCTGTTGATTTGCAGACAAGGCCAGCGTGGATCGCAGACTCTCAGCACTTTGTAACTGTACAGTGGCTCTGTATGAGTAGATCTACCCAAGAGAGGACCAGCAGCCTTGCACACCCCGGGACCACTTCAACTGCATTAAAAAAACCTGTCAAGAATCCAGACGCTTTCCCTTCCAGGAAGTTTCAGAAAAAAAAAAAACAGGAAATATTAAAAGTTTTCAGAAATGGAATAACTGCCACCCAGAGCAAGGGGATAAGAGACACGAGTTACCAAAGAAATCTCTCCTGCCTGCAGAGTGAATCAGACCCCCCCCCCGCTCTGCCAACAAAAGAGGACAAGATGCATTTTTAAATAAAACAAGAGGAAATAAACTTGCACAGATAGACATAGCTACGAAACAGTTAGACCTTGCATTGCTCTCTTGTTATTATTATTGTTAATTTATTGGACCAGGGGGAAAAAAACCAGACTTTCTAACGGTTGTAAATGTGTAAATAAAAAAAAAAAAACCTTACTGTTCTCCAAAAATATAAATGCAACAAAAAAAGAGATTGAAAGGATGCAGTGTTGGGGTTCCTCTGTTTAATTCATAAGAGAAAGAATGAACCACCGAGACACTGGAACACATGGACAGATAGTGACAGAACCTGGAGGGACTGACATTTCTCAGTTTTTTTTTTCTGGTTACCAAAAGCACTTTATTGATCAAGAGGAGACGTGGACAGACCCTGAAGCAGACCTCTGGAGCAAGTCGGGAGACGTGAATTTGGGGAAAGGGGTGGGGGGGGGAAGAGACAGTTCCTTCCCTCCCTCCCTCCCTCCCTCTCACACACACTGTGTTGCACTACTCCCTGAACATTCTGCTTACTTACTGAGTCAGTCTCTGGGACTAGAGATGGAGCTGAGCCACAGAGATCATGGAAAAGCTGTTCTTCCGAAGGTCCCTAATGGTTGCAAGCGGTTGCAAACCCAAGCCTTCTGCACACAAACTCCCTTAATAGACTGCGGAGGCCACTGAAAATGAAAAACTGTGTGGCGCATCTACAAGCCTTTTTAAATCTGTCATACTTGAGAAGTTACAATAATGACTATTGTGTAATAATACGGCTGTTGTTTTTATTGTTGTTATTACTATTGTTGTTATTACTATCATATTCATATTTGTTGTTTTGCAGAGCGAGTGGGTAATCTTTTGCTAAATGTTTGCTATATGTAAATATTTTTGTAGCATTGTATGTTGTGCATGTGATTTCTTTTTTTTGATTTTTTTTACATTTTTTGCGTGTGTGTGTGAGAGAGAGATTGCATAGTATCTGTAATGCTAACTTTTACTGTAATCAGTATTAGGGTTTGGAGTATGATACAAGTAAATCCATAACAGGCATGTCCAGAAGGATATCATTAAAAACATGTTTAAGTGAAGAAAGCGTACTTCCAGTGGTAAATGAATGAAGTTCCTATCCCCACTGTTTGTTAGTGAAATGTACTGGAACTTCTTACTTTTCTTAGCACTTGCTATACAATGAACCAACCACTAGAGGCCGCTCCTAGCATGCAATGGAAAGTTCAATTCCACGACAGTTCCTGCGTTTTTATCAAAGGGTTACTAGAACACACACAACTACACACAGGACTCACATTGAGTATTATATTACATCATTTATTATTACAATTTTAAAAAGCTCCACACTGGGTGAGCGGAGAGACGGGAAAGGAAAGGTTTTCAATATGACTTTTTAATAATTCATTGATGAATCACCCCTGCGGTCTTTGATCGATTAAAAAAATAATTGATCGTTTTTATTCTTGTCTACCTGAAAAAGGTGCGCAAAGCATTTTTTTTCCCATGAAAGAGCAAAAACAATTGGTGGTGAGATGCAAAAAGTACTTTAGTTGTGGGTGTGTATTTATACTGTTCTGCAAGTTTTTAATTGTAAGCCTGCATACTCACACACACACGTTTGTATCCTTGATGGGGACAGTAGATGTAATGCTGACTCTTAAGAATGACTCTCACTCACTCACACACACACACACACACATGCAGGAGACAGACCTGTGCTGCTCAATGCATCAGCACAGTGCTGCATTCACAGACTCGTCTCCTCTCCAGACACGTGTAACATGTTTGAAATAGCTGTGCTTTGCATTATTAATTGAACACTCAGCCTCGGCAGTGCCTTGTAGACCAAATCAGAGAAGCACACTCGACATTCAGTCAACGCTGCTTGTCGGAAAGACGGAGCCAAGCAGACAAGCCTTCGCTCTTGATTACTGATGCCTTTTTATGGATTTATCAATGCTGCTCGCCGATCTCCTCGTTCTCGTGTAGATAGACACACCCGCTTTGTTTCTCACGGCAGGACAGAGCCCTGTTGCAGCTCAAGTCACCGAGGTCATCACAATCCTGCAGGCTTTCAAGGGTTAAAAAGAATAGCCCACAGCTCCAGATTTAGTTTCATTGCTTTAATTTCATTGCTTTAATAATAATAGTTTTATTATTATTATTATTATTATTATTATTATTATTATTATTATTATTAATAATAATAAAAGTGATTTTAATGGACAATAAATACATTTAAAAACAACAGTAAACATCACAACCAGATGGAGTTATTATATTATTAACCCCCTCGTTTATACTCCCATACCACAAAGCAATGACCGCAGGATTTAAACACACTGCTTGACCGCCTACTAGTGTTGACACGTGTTACCTGCAGGTATCCTCCAGGTGCGCACAGCGGCAAACACCTGCTGTAAAATGAATACGACAGGTAAGCCTGACACACAGGGTGCAGACTTCACAAGCTACGAACCCGTGGAAGTGGCTACTAAGTACCATAGATACCGGAAAACACTAGATGTCACATCCGGCCATTTTAATAAAGTAAATACCGTGTTATAAGTATAAGTACAGGTTTTAAACTTGCCTGGTAAATTACAAATTAACTAGTAACACTAAACAAACACATGCCCGCTCTACCCGTCTGCCGGCATCCTGTGAGACACACGCCGTATTTTCCCAGTCAAGATGGCCGCTTGACTGTGCAGAATCTAGTCGCGGTTTATCCTCGCTGGTGTTGGTATCTATGGCACGATCTGTGGTGTTGTGCAAGTTAATGGTCCCGTCCAGATAACACACTGAGGGTGAGCGTTTGCACTTTGTTCGTTTAAAGTCTATCCGATGACACGAAAGCCAGGACAGAGTAATATTTGTTATAATGTATTAGTGTACTGTACGAGTTGTCTGGTGTTTATTTGGGCGGTACCGGATCTAAACGAAGAATTAGCAACCTGACTGATGCACTGTTTTGAATTTGCTACGAAGAAGCACTACGGCGATTAATTTACACTTGCTCGTTCGTGAGTAACCAAAACGACAGAGTTAATATATTAATGTACTTACAGATTTGTTTTTCTGACAGCACTCACAGTTACTAAATGTATTTGTTTGAGTGACATTAAATGTTTGCGTCACAGAGTACGATGCTTTTATTTGTTTGTTTATTTATTTATTTGCTTGTTTTTGTATCACTCTAGTGTGGCGTTTTATCGCGCTATATGTGTTTTGCACGACGCCGTGCCTTCCGCGGTCGTGATTGACCGTGCAATTCAACACTTTGCAATGGGCTTCCCACAAGATGCGTCTTCATTGAAATTGCATTCTGTGTGTCAAAAGTTACTCAAGAATAGACGCTGCAAACCTGGGCTCGTTTTTTTACATGCATATTATCGAATGATTTGATGTCCTGACCAGCTCCCCAGCATGTTCTGTATTTATCTGTGGTCGTCTTGTAAGCAGTTCTGCGCACGGGCAGTTAGTTCGAATGATACACTACGAGGGTGAAGGGATCTGTGGGTGATGCAAAACAATGACAATTAACTGTTGGGTATACCGGTACAGCTGTCGGTTAGTTAATAATGATCATATATATGTTATATAGCTGTATTAATACATATGTGTGCATATATCATGTGTTTCCTTTACCTTTGAGATTTTTGTTTTTGTTATTCAGGTAATCCTGCAAGCACACCCTGTCCTTTCAGCTTTCTTGACAGTTCAGCATACACAGTAAGTGATTATTCTCTCCAGCTCATCCTCTGGACATGAGGTCATTACCTTTAGGTCTACTTGAGCATCATTGTAAAGAGATGATGCCTTTGTTATGAATAATAATGTATTTCTATAATAAGAGCCACACACCCTCATTATAATTAATACACGTTTGAGTGATTTGATCTCCTGTGCGTTTTGCGTTGCGCTGCAGTGTCGATGGAGAAGCAGGCTGTGGAGCGAGCCAGGACGGCCTTCCTCACCAGGAGGTCGCGACCCCTGGAGTTCAGAGCTCAGCAGCTGAAGGCTCTTCAGAGGATGATCACGGAGAAAGAGCGCGACATCGCTGCTGCACTTAAACTCGACCTCAACAAGGTGAGAGAGGGCGAGAGGGACACTTTAATTAAAGGGCATTGCGTGGGATTTGTTTATTTTCTCTCATTGACAGTAATATTAACATTAACAGACAGCCATGTGTAAAAAAAAAAAAAAACACAGTAGTAATATTCATTTTTGATGGTGTTGTGGGTTTCAGAACGAGTTTCAGACTCCTTTGTACGAGCTGGTGGGTCTGGAGGGTGAGATTCAGCTGGCTCTGGAGAAGCTCCCGGAGTGGGCAGCCCCTCGCACCGCAGAGAAGACCCTGCTCACCATATCGGACGAGGTTTACATCCAGCCAGAGCCCCTGGGGGTGGTCCTGATCATTGGAGCCTGGAACTACCCCTTCGCCCTGGTCATCCAGCCCCTCATAGGGGCCATCGCAGCCGGTAGTTATGTTATGTTATGACCACTAAAGACGTTTAGTGTCAAAACAACCAAAATTTGACAGTAGATTTGGATGAAACTCAGAACTTATTTAGTTAATGCAAAGTTATGATGAAATCTAGCATTTTAGCTCCAGGCTCCTAATAGTTTCCGAGTTGTGAAGTTCTCAGCCCTTGTCTTCCAGTACCCATTGCTCAAGTTTTTACCCTTGGACTCAATATTTTGTTACAGTTTTTCAGCCAGAACCCTCTAGTTACATAACCTGCACATGTTAAACAGTTGGTCACAGCAATCTTTCAGCGTTGTGAAAGTTAAGTGGATCAGAGGGTAAATGAGACTGCCAGCCAAACGGGGCCTTAAAGGGATAGCGCTCTGTTTTGAAAGCAGCTGATGAACACAACATGCATCTTTCTGTTGTTTTCTGACATGGAGGCGCATTTTAAAAAGCAACTGACTTCAGTGACAGATCACACACATCAGATAAAAGAGTGTAACAATTATTTTCTTTTTCTACCTTCCATACCGTTCTCTCACCCCCTCTCTCACCCTGTCTCCCCCTCTCCCCAGGAAACGCAGCTGTGATCAAGCCCTCAGAAGTGAGCGAGCATACAGCCAGGCTGCTAGGGGAGCTGCTCCCTCAGTACATAGACAAGGTAACACTTTGTTTTTGCCAGTGGCTTATGTATAGATATGTTCATCTAAAGTTCAAGCACTTATTAACTTTATGTAATATAACTTCCCTATAATAATGAGTACGTAGATTCGGTTTCTTAAACTGAGTAACGCATACAAAGGCGCAGAGATGTTCGTATATTAGATTTGCTGTTTGCAGTTGCTTTTGTGCTACTGGAACGGTCGGCAGTTTGCCGTGCATATGTCTGTCCTGGAACTGTGTAAAGGTCTGCAGTGTTGAAAGATCAATAAGTTTCACAGAGCATGACTAATCTTGTACCGCTAGACCTCGGTAGCATTGGGTCCACAGTTAGTGGTAATCAGGATCTGTGAGACCAGCTGTAAGAGTTAGATACTGACGCTAAAGGAATACTTGTATTGAATAGCAGTTTCATCCTTTTTCAGGTTTTGCTGTGAACGTGGTTAGCCGTGGTGTATAGGTAACAAGCTCAGGTGTGTCTGATTAAACTCCTGGTGAAACCAACGGGAGTCTTTATTTTTCCGACCCTGTAGCAGTAAGTAATCGCGATAAGAACCCTTAGCATCAAAGTCCTTAAACAGATAACCATATAGATGATAGTAATAAATAATAATAATCTTTATTTTTATATAGCGCCTTTCATAATGGACCACCATCACAAATACAAGATATGAGACTAGGCTGTGTGAACTATGCATCAGCTGCAGAGTCACTTACAACAACGTCTCACCCGAAAGATGGAGCACAAGGAGGTTAAGTGACTTGCTCAGGGTCACACAGTGAGTCAGTGGCTGAGCTGGGATTTGAACCGGGGACCTCCTGGTTGCAAGCCCGTTTCTTTAACCACTGGACCACACAGCCTCCTAAAGCTTACTGAAGTACCTGATGCTAATAAACTGGTTTAGTAACACTTCCCCTGAATTGCAGTGCAGAGTTGCACAATGACAGAGTCACCAAGGGGCCTGTCAGTGCAATGCCGCTGTTGTGAGGAGATTATTTATGTATTTGTGTGTGAAGGAGTGCTCTCAACAAGGATTTAAGCAACGTGTGACACATTTCCTTTACTGATTCCAATAATCAGTCAAGAGTTACACACATACTGCTCAAACAGTGTTATTTAGACATAATAGGGTAGCACCTAGCTATAAACAGAAATTGAGTAGTGATCAGTTACCTAACCCTCTGGAAGAAGCATGGGCATGGGATGGGCAGTCATCAGGAGAGGTCTCAGGAATGCTTCTTCAAGTGCCTGCTGTTTTTATACGGTCTTTCCCCCCTTCGGCTTGCAAAGCTTCGGTGCTGGCTTACTGTGTGTGACCAGACAGCTCGTACTTGCACCAGAGGTCAATTCTGTTCATTTTATTGCCCCTTTCCCAGGCAATAAGACATTCTCTCCCTGATAGCAGCGGCACGCGCTGCCCACATAACAGCAGCACAGCCGCAGCTCAGTCGTAGTTTTGCAATCTCTTCATGAACTCTTTCCTAACACTGTTGCTGTCTCTCTCTCAGGACCTGTACCCCGTGGTGAACGGAGGGGTCCCCGAGACCCAGGAGCTCCTGCGGCAGCGCTTCGATCACGTCTTCTACACGGGGAACTGCGCCGTGGGCAAGCTGGTGATGGAGGCTGCCTCGCGCCACCTCACCCCCGTCACCCTGGAGCTGGGTGGGAAGAGCCCCTGCTACATCGACAAGGACTGTGACCTCTCCATCGTCTGCCGGTGAGTCCAGGGGCACAGGCACGCCATTGCCGTCCTGCAAATACTGCTGCCCTCTGCGCTGGCATCTTCTTCTTATTGATAAGCCGGTTGCACGGGACATTGGGTCTAAAGTGATCAACCAAGTCCTTTGCCATCAAGGTACAACCTGTCCTTGCATTGTGCCTGCTTTACATAACAACATGTTTAGGAATGGTTCCCCCCTCGAGTTAGCATGTTCTTGCCAGCAGGTCTTTACTAGTCTGTGTTATAAAAGGAATCTCTCTGCAGCCGGATCACATGGGGGAAGTATATGAACTGCGGGCAGACGTGCATCGCTCCCGACTATGTTCTGTGTGACCAGAGCATCCAGAGCAGGGTGGTGGAGGAAATCAAGAAGGCACTGAAGGTCAGTCTCTGTACTGCCCGGGGGGTGTTTACCTGGGTCATTTCATCTCACTAAATGCTCAAAGTTCTAGGTACTGTGATACTGAGTATTGCAACGATGGAAAAAGAATGCACAAGCTGCAGGGATGGAAATACGACTCGTGTTGCATAGCAGCTTCACCCATTCCAGGTTTTAATACAAGCTTGATTAGCCGCAGTGTACGTCTTACTAAACTCAAAGTAAAACCAGTAATGGATCAAACTGCTGTGCAATCCCTGAACTGGTACATAAATGCAGTTTTGTGTTTTCCCCAGGAAAGTTGCGTTGATGACAGGGTGTAAAATGTAACCGAGTTGTTTTGGTGTCAGGAATTCTATGGCGATGATCTCAAGACGTCTCCGGATTACGGGCGCATGATCAACCAGCGGCACTTCAAGAGAGTGACAGCTCTGCTGGAGGGGGAGACGGTGGCTCTGGGCGGGGAGAGCGACGAGGCTGACTGCTTCATAGGTACGATTGGGGCTCCGCTGCCCAGTGTCCTAATGCTCAGACATGTAGAGCACCGTGCACTTTGAGCTCACAATTAAAATCTTTGCAACAGCAGTAAGGCTCAGACCTGGATTTAACTGTGCTGTCACTCGCTGTTCTACAGGAGTCTTTTATGATCGTGTAAGACTCCCACTGCATAGCAGTTTCAACCATACCAGGTTATAATACGAGCTTGATTAACCACAGTGCATAGATAACAAGCTCATGTGTGTCTTATTGAACTCATAGTAAAGCCAGTAATGGATCAAACTGCTATGCAGTGGGAGTCTTATTTCTGTCCCTGTAGCGTTTTAAATGTTAAACGTTTTCCTAAAGGTTTAAAGAAGTCAAAGATTTGCATGTAAAATATATTGGTCCGCTATAGTGTACGGCATACGTTTTTTTTACTCTATATTTAAAGTTTTTTCCATTTCCACATGTTAGGCTGGGGGTGTCCAATCAATCCCAGTCCTGTAGGGCTATTCCACTCCAGGTTTAACAAGTACAATGAGATCATGAACTACTTCAGGGTCTGGATGGAGTTTTAATTGGTTCAGTTTAGACCAGGGCTGGAACAAAGACTAGGACTGGACATCTTTAGCTTTGGTACCCCTCTCGTCAGGCATCAGTTGAAATGCAGCCCAGATCCCTCCACTGAAGTTTTCAGAGGCTCCAGATACAGGTTGCCGCTGTCCTGCACTGCACAGATATGTGCTGCTGCAGAGACGTGCGTTTGCAAGGATTGTTAGTCTCTTGTCCTGCTGCTCCCTAGCCCCCACGGTGCTCACGGGAGTGACCGGCTCCTCCAAGGTCATGCAGGAGGAGATCTTCGGCCCCGTCCTTCCCCTGGTGAGCGTGGGGAGCGTCGACGAGGCCATTCGCTTCATCAACCAGAGAGAGAAGCCCCTGGCTCTGTACGTCTTCTCATACGACAGCAAGGTAACACAAACGCACACTGCCACACCCTCGCCGACCCGACCTTAATCTTGCTGCCATCTGCTTCTGAGCAGGGTCACAGGGACGGAAATAAGACTCCCGTCGCATAGCGGTGTGATCCATTCCAGAGTTTGGCTTTGAGTTTAACAAGACATACCTGAGCTTCTTACCTACATACACCATGTGTACAATCTGGCTAATCAAGCTCATAGTAAAAGCTGGAATGACTCAAAATGCTATGCAGTAGGAGTCTTATTTCCATCCCTGATACACTGCTGTGAAAAATTAAGGGTTATTTTGTGTTTTTTCTTTTTTTTTTTCTTTTTTTTTTGTAAACCAAAAAAATCTTGTTCCTTAAAGGATAGAACTTAGTCGTGTCCCATCATGAGGGGCTTCTGTCAGCTTCATCTGTCCCTGTTGTGTCTCTCCAGCTGATAAAGCGGATGATTGCTGAGACGTCTAGCGGGGGGGTCACTGCTAACGACGTGCTGCTGCATTACTCCATCAGCGCGCTGCCCTTCGGGGGTGTGGGTGAGTTTATCATTTTATAAAACCCAGCCAGACAATTTACAGTGCGACACTCAAATCCCAGCTGTTCCGACGCGGTATTAAACCTGCTGTCTGTCTCTCCCTGCAGGCAACAGCGGGATGGGCAGCTACCACGGCAAGCACAGCTTTGACCGGCTGAGTCACCTGCGCTCCTGCCTCATCAAGAGCCTGAACATGGAGGCGGTCAACAAGGTGCGCTACCCGCCGCACAGCGCCAAGAAGCTCAGCTGGGCGCGATTCTTTATCCTCAAGAGGGTGCGGCTGGGCACTCTGGGACGCCTGGCACTGCTTGCCGCGTTCGTTGCCCTGGCAGCCCTCGTGGCACAGGTAATGACAGCCGTTCATTGGGGTTTAAAGTTAAACTGTTTCAGTTTCATTTTAAAGCTTAACAGAAATAAGCATCTGAAATATTCATATATACATGTGTGTGTTGACCTTAGTGTTTATACAGTTGTCAATATGCAGTCTAAGGTTGATTTATTTTATGTTCAGTGTCTGTTCCATGTACACATTCATTTTAAACACAAGCAGCTTTTGGATATTCACATTCTTATGTGAGTTTCCTTCACCTGTTACTGAGATCTGAGCTGTAAATGTAATGGCCTTTTAATTTGGCCAATTCTTTGGCACCTAACACAGAGGTACAGTGCAAACCAACAAAGGCTTTTGTTTAGCCAGGAGGATTCAGTCAGGCCTTGAAGCCTGGTTATTAAGAACATTCGATCCAGGAGCTGCCTGTAATCGCAGGGAGCTACTGAGATGATTTCCTCCTTTTGATGGCTTTGAGCGTTGAGGCAGATCAGTAGCGCTTCAGGAAGCACACACACAAGATTTTACTGAGTCGCAGGGTTAGAAACTCATACTAGTCCTGCACACATTATTGGCTTTCAGAACTCCCCTCAATTAAGCAGATTATTTAAATGATCCGGTTACAGGAGTTTGTGCAATATCTCCTGTATCTGCATGAGCAACTCCTTACTAAAGACTCAAGTGAGACTGACTCCACGCTGTGATAAACACAGTGTGGGTTTAGCAGGGGTTGGCTGTTGGCATCTGGTCATTTTCAATAATCTTCGTGAAATAAGCCTGTGGGTGTTACAGAATGTGCTGGATTTGTTTAAATGAAATACTGTATGTTTAAACGCCCTGCTTGTCATCCTTTTTGCAATCTTTTTTTTTTTTTTTTTTTTTTTGGAAGATTTTAAAGTTAACATTCTGGCTTTTTATTTTTTTTGTTCACAACATGCAAACGCTGCACTGGCCCAAAAGCGCAGTCGCCTAAATCTGTTTTGACTTTGCTAACAATGCATTTCATTGTTTCGCAGACCACCCCCCTCCCCCAGAATGCAGTGCAGGGCCTCTTTGGTTAATGAGCTGCATGCTTGATGAGCTGCAGTGTGTGCTGATCTGCTCTGTTACCCTTCAGCCACTGCCCTGGGTAATCTCTTACCTGCTGTAGATACTCTATGGCTGCTTTGTAGTTGTTTTTGCCTATAAATAAACATGAACAAACCAAAATACAGCAAGGATAACCAGGGCGGTGATTTTTCATTTTAAATACAATGTTGCTTTTTAAAGTCTTGTTTTGCTGTCATGTTTTCATCTTCGACTTTTTTGGCTTGTGTCAGCTGAAAGCATTGGGAGTGAGTGGTGAACACTTGTTTCACGCAAAACCCCTGCCTTTAAAGATCACCAGTGCCATCCCGGTTTCGCTGTTTACCGAGCGCGGCTCGGCTGAGCTGATTTGTCGAGGGCAAAGTCGTTGTGTGTGTGTGTGTGTGTGTGTGTGTGTTTTTTTAAATGTTTATTTACGGATTTCAAGTTTTAAGACACATGATTTGCAATGATAACCGCGTGTTCCTTCTGCTTCTTCCAGAGGTTTCTGTGACAAGGATAGAGTCTGCCTCCAGTTTGGAGCATCAGAAAGGCAGATGAGAGGTCCCAGTTCAGCCTGGACCAGTGCTGCTGAGCTGCATGAAAACCAGCAATATGATTAACACACTTTTCTTTTGCACACAAATTATGTGTGTAGATTTGCTGGCAAAAACTAACAAACAAATCAAATCATAAATAATTCTGTATCCAATAGATATATTTTATTCTTGATCTCTAAATTCCTGATTTTCAAGGGGACCGGATTTGTTGTTTCTGGGGATGTTCTGATAGCTGCCTTTATTTCAGAATGGTGTTTTAATTTGCTGAAGCTTTTAAAATATATCAAGGTGGTGTGAACCACAGTGATACGTTTTACTCCTCACCATCATTTAAAAAAACAAAAAAAAGACAAATTAGTGACTTGAAAAAGCAGTTTAAGAAGGATCGGTGTATCGCACGTTGGGTGATCCTATCAAATGAGAAAATTAGCAGATTGTTAAAATGATAACAGCCACACTGCTGGTTGACCATTTTAAAATAAGCGTGCAATGTTGTTCTCATTAATAACATACAGTGGTCTCTGCTACCTCTGTGTGTGGTGGATAGGATCAGGAGAATGAATTACAGGAAAGGAGGTAGGGCAGCACCAACAGCTGGGTGTGGGTTCAGATTTGAAAGTAAATGATCATTTCCAGAATTGCTTGAGCTTCAATGCATTTGAACTTTTATACTGTGTGCTGAATTGATTTAAAAACAAAACCACTGATAATAATAATAATAATAATAAAACAAATTATAAACAAAAAAAAAAAGAATGTGGATTCTTCAACAGCTCAGAAGAGCCTCGGTCCAGCTTTATTACACAGGGTGAGGTGTTCTACAGTGTAGAGGTGATTCTGCACTGTGAACGTCCAGGGCTTTGAAGGTGTGATTAAAACAGCCGTGCTCCTTCCATTCCAGTCAAGGGACCAGGAAGAAGCATCCTGATAGTGAGAGTCCCGACTTCACAGGGCTGGGACTGTGTCTTCATTCACTGAGTTTGGTTAACTGGGCAGCCCTGCTTCCAGATGCTGTTTGTTTTAGTTGTGTGTTCGTGTGTTCTCCTTTACTGTTTTAGTTTTTAATATAAATATAACTGTCTACACAGCTGAAGGATGGCTTTTGTCCGAAACATCCTGAAATTTTATTTTTTTTAAAAAAATTATTTAAAATAATAATTTAATTTATTCCATGTTGGTCTTACTAGAGAAGTAATTAAATTCTTTTTTTGATTCTTGGCACTGCTGATGGGAGCCTTATTTCTGAATTCCCAAATCAACTAGCATTGATATACATTGCTGTGAATAGGGCCTGCTCCTCTTTAATAGTGAGCTGGGGACTGCACTGAGGGGGCCTGACAGCCAGGTGGCGCTGTATTCCCTTGTTAATAGATCAGAAATGGCCCTTCCTGTGTCGGTCCTGCTCGGGTATTGGTCAGTAGAGAGTGGATGAAACAGTCACAAATACTGTGTGCAGGTGGTGTGTGAGCTCAGAACAGATGAGAAGCCCCAATATTAACCAGAATCAAAGTGAATATAGTATATATAACAAACTAAGCACCAGGGCAGCAGTGTGGAGTAGTGGTTAGGGCTCTGGATTCTTGACCGGAGGGTCGTGGGTTCAATCCCAGGTGGGGGACACTGCTGCTGTATCCTTGAGCAAGGTACTTTACCTAGATTGCTCCAGTAAAAACCCAACTGTATAAATGGGTAATTGTATGTAAAAATAATGTGATATCTTGTAACAATTGTAAGTCGCCCTGGAGAAGGGCGTCTGCTAAGAAATAAATAAAAAATAACTGGGAATTAGTAACCAATTACCATGAAACAGGTCATGAAAACCAGTATACACCAGTGCTGGGCATTGCTGGGGTTTCCCTAAGGAAGCTCATTTGAATTGCATTCACAACAGCAGGTATTGTACGGCAATCATTATCCTTGACCTCTCTGTTCAGCTGATCCGATTGAATGAAGGACTTGAACACGAACACACCGAGTAATTTGGGGATGGATATTAAAGGGGCTGGATCTATCTCTGTGTATCACAAACACACACACACACAGCGTTGAGCTGGTACGCCTTTTATTTCGGTGTTGTCTCTTGACAGGCAGCGCTTTACCAATCCGTTACAAGCAGGTCTGTCAATCGGCTATTGAGGTGAGCATCTTTAACTTCAAAAACATATATCTATCTATATCTGACTATACCGAGGAGTGTGGTGGTTATTTAGTTTCGCAATGTTAATTGTATTAAAACGGAAATAGGAAAAGGTTGTAAGATAGAGATTATTTAGATGTGTTTATCGTGCTGGGAAGAGGACAGCAGATTCAAGTCTAAAAGCTGTATCCATGCTTTTAAAACGAAGCTGTGGGTCCCGTGTCGATTTTCTGTACAGCATAGCGACGTGCAGGTTGATTTATATCGTGTATTGGTTTGGATTTCAAGACTGGTTGTTTTGTGCTTATTTGTGTTTACTTACCGGCAAACCACAACATCTCGTAAATCAACATCTGATCTCGCTTTCATGAGAAGCTGGATTGACTTCCCAGTAATGCGTGCAACTGGCGCGGTCAGACTTGCACTGTCAGGGGAAAACAAACGAAAAAACTTTACAGCATCTGCCAACTTCTGCGGCTGCGCTCCTCTTCACGGAGATCGACCCGCTCTTCGGACTAACGGGACCGAAATGCGTGTGTTTATCGTTTCGGCTTGTAAGTGCCCCATTCAACCTGCAGCAGCACCGTCCGTTACATCTGCCTACTGCACGTTCATGCATTTACCGTCAAACTTTTCACTATATTGTTACAATTCCGAATTTAGTTTTTAGTTGAACAATTGAAAATAATAATAATAATAATAATAATAATAATAATAATAATAAAAGTGATTTTAATGGACAATAAATACATTTAAAAACAACATCACAACCAGCTGGAGTTATTATTAACCCCCTCGTTTATACTCCCATACCACAAAGCAATGACCGCAGGATTTAAACACACTGCTTGACCGCCCACTAGTGTTGACACGTGTTAAGGGTTGCAATATTAATAATAATACCAGATATTCTTTACTTGTATGGTGGTGATTGTCTAAATTTAAAATGCAAAACGGTAATTCGTGTTCTTAATTTCATGTGATAAGTGGGTACACATTATTTGTGTAATATCTGATAATATAATGTTTTGAAAATGTATGAATATTAAGTAATTCTAATCAAAATAACGTTCTAAGCACGTCTGGAAAACGTTCATGGAGCGTTTTCACCTGACTTTACCACAACTTACAACTAACCATGTTATTACTACAAGTACAGGTTTTAAACTTGCCTGGTAAATTACAAATTAACTAGTAATAGATGGCCGCTTGACTGTGCAGAATCTAGTCGCGGTTTATCCTCGCTGGTGTTGGTATCTATGGCACGATCTGTGGTGTTGTGCAAGTTAATGGTCCCGTCCAGATAACACACTGAGGGTGAGCGTTCGCACTTTGTTCGTTTAAAGACTATCCGATGTACTAGTGTACTGTACGAGTTATCTGGTGTTTATTTGGGCGGTACCGGATCTAAACGAAGAATTAGCAACCTGACTGATGCACTGTTTTGAATTTGCTACGAAGAAGCACTACGACGATTAATTTACACTTGCTCGTTCGTGAGTAATCAAAACGACAGAGTTAATATATTAATGTACATCTGACAGCACTCACAGTTACTAAATGTATTTGTTTGAGTGACATTAAATGTTTGCGTCACAGAGTACGATGCTTTTGTTTATTTATTTATTTATTTGCTTGTTTTTTTTTTTAATCACTCTAGTGTGGCGTTTTATCGCGCTGTATGTGTTTTGCACGACGCCATGGTGCAATTCAACACTTTGCAATGCGCTTCCCACAGGATGCGTCTCAGTGAAATTGCATTCTGTGTGTCAAAAGTTACTCAAGAATAGACGCTGCAAACCTGTGCTCGTTTTTTACATGCATATTATCGAATGATTTGATGTCCTGACCCGCTCCCCAGCATGTTCTGTATTTATCTGTGGTCGTCTTGTAAGCAGTTCTGCGCACGGGCAGTTAGTTCGAATGATACACTACGAGGGTGAAGGGATCTGTGGGTGATGCAAAATAATGACAATTAACTGTTGGGTATACCGGTACAGCTGTCGGTTAGTTAATAATGATCATATATATGTTATATATATCTGTATTAATACATATGTATGCATATATCACGTGTTTCCTTTACCTTTGAGATTTTTGTTTTTGTTATTCAGGTAATCCTGCAAGCACACCCTGTCCTTTCAGCTTTCTTGACAGTTCAGCATACACAGTAAGTGATTATTCTCTCCAGCTCATCCTCTGGACATGAGGTCATGACCTTTAGGTCTACTTGAGCATCATTGTAAAGAGATGATGCCTTTGTTATGAATAATAATGTATTTGTATAATAAGAGCAACACACCCTCATTGTAATTTTAATACACGTTTGAGTGATTTGATCTCCTGTGCGTTTTGCGTTGTGCTGCAGTGTCGATGGAGAAGCAGGCTGTGGAGCGAGCCAGGACGGCCTTCCTCACCAGGAGGTCGCGACCCCTGGAGTTCAGAGCTCAGCAGCTGAAGGCTCTTCAGAGGATGCTGAAGGAGAGAGAGGGAGAGATCTGCATGGCGATCAAACACGACCTCAACAAGGTGACAGGGTTATTCATTTTCTTAAAGATACTGAATTCCTCTTTATCTGGGGGTTTGAGAACTGCAGACTGTTCTCGTGCTCTGACGGGAGAACGTCTCAACTACTCTTCAAATCTCGCTGAGATTGTCAGCTCACAGTCGAGAGTCTCGACGAGAAAGCGTCCAAAACTCTGAAACCTCAAGACGTGCTTTAAAAACAGAGCAAATGCTGAAACACGTACTGTTTCTTTAACAAATGCATGTTCTTGTTTTATCATAGCCTATCAGCATTTTCGTCTGTTTTTTTATTTAGATTTAACGGCTTATGATCTGTTCCTAAGTGTTCGGTGGCTTCCTCTAATCAAGCAGAGACCGTGTTTCTCTTGCACTCTTTGTGTGACATCTCCGTGGTGTTGTGGGTTTCAGAGCCAGTTTGACAGCGCCCTGTTTGAGCTGGTGGGTCTGGAGAGTGAGATCCAGCTGGCTCTGGAGAAGCTCCCGGAGTGGGCAGCCCCTCGCCCCGCAGAGAAGACCTTGCTCACCCTGCTGGACGAGGTTTACGTCCAGCCAGAGCCCCTGGGGGTGGTCCTGATCATTGGAGCCTGGAACTACCCCTTCGCCCTGGTCATCCAGCCCCTCATAGGGGCCATCGCAGCCGGTACGCGGGGGCCATTACCTCTCGCATTACAGACTAAACTATAAAACAAATAGAATAACAAACGCAAAGGGGGCAGTCCGTTATAACTGAGATGAAACTGATGATGTACCTGTAGCTGCAAGCTCCTACACATGACTAGGGAGTTAACTGGACACTGGCTTGCCAATTTCTCAAAAGCTTTAGCTGAGCTGGCCTGCTATCCTTTTACACCTACCTTCACTCCCTCTCCAATCTGATTTTTGTATGGGCTGTGAAGATGAGAAATACACTCGTATCCTCGTATCTTGTCCATACTCTCTCACCCCCTGTCTCCCCCAGGTAATGCAGCCGTGATCAAGCCCTCAGAAGTGAGCAAGCATACAGCCAGGCTGCTAGAGGAGCTGCTCCCTCAGTATATAGACCGGGTGAGTCGCTGTTTCAACCATAACCTCAGAACCTTATATATTTCCAGATACTTCTCGTGTGGGGGTGAGGCAGCCTGATCCAGCATGGCCTGCAGGGTGCAGGCTGCGTGGATTCCTGAACCCCTGCCTCTCTCCCTCCCTCTCACAGGACCTGTACCCCGTGGTGAACGGAGGGGTCCCCGAGACCCAGGAGCTCCTGCGGCAGCGCTTCGATCACATCTTCTACACGGGGAACTGCGTCGTGGGCAAGCTGGTGATGGAGGCTGCCTCGCGCCACCTCACCCCCGTCACCCTGGAGCTGGGCGGGAAGAGCCCCTGCTACATCGACAAGGACTGTGACCTCTCCATCGTCTGCCGGTGAGTCCAGGGGCACAGGCACGCCATTGCTGTCCTGCAAATACCGCTGCCCTCTGCGCTGGCATCCAGATCACAGCGTGCATTTATTGCGGTTCCCTCGGGTTCAAGTATTATTGCCATCACCATCGTCCGCTGGTGAGGCTGCACCCGGCTGTGGAGCAGTTTTCCTAAATAACCCTGGGGAGCAAGGGACTAATGTTACTCAATAATGACGTTTCTCTTTGGTTGTAAAGAAGAAACTTCTGAAGTGGGATCAATTGCAACTAACTAAAAAAAAATAGGCTATGCTCCGAGCTCTAAGCCTTGTGCTCTCTCTCTCTCTCTCTCTCTCTCTCTCTCTCTCTCTCTCTCTCTCTCTCTCTCTCTCTCTCGCTCTCTGCAGCCGGATCACGTGGGGTAAGTTTGTAAACTGCGGGCAGACGTGCATCGCTCCAGACTACGTTCTGTGTGACCAGAGCATCCAGGGCAGGTTGGTGGAGGGGATCCGACACACACTGCTGGTCAGTTACTCTTCTGTCTGGGAGTTTCCTTTGCAGGGTCCCGGGCTGGTCAGTACTTTGTGACTGTGGTCAGATCTCAGATCTAAGCAGCGAGGTCAGGTCTGAATAGAGATCCGTAGCACCGCCTATCTGGGATAGGAAGTGAAGTTGTGATCCCTTTGTGTCTCTCTCCTGGACCAGAATACACTAAACCAGAACGTCTTAGTTATTCCCATCGACCATCTTCAAGTCCAAGTTTACTAAAGGAAGATTTTAAAAACATCTGTGTTTATTGCCCTGCTCATACCCCTTTTGTTGTTTCGTACTCAACATGAACGGTTTGTTTTTTCCATTTGTTTTGCACAGGAGTAAAGGCTCCTAAATGTTTCTAAATATGCTGACCTGTGACAGATTAAGATTGCAGTCTAAAAAAGAAAACGTGCACAAGCTACAGGATGGAAATAAGAACCCTATTGCATGGCAGTTTCACCCATTCCAGGTTTTACTATGATCTTGATCAGCTGTAATGTATTGGTAACAAGCTTAGGTGTGTCTTATTGCACTCAAAGTAAAACCAGTAATGGATCAAACTGCTATGCAACAGGGCTCTTATTTCCATCCCTGAGCGAGTACAAAAAAGCAGTTTTTGTGTTTTGGTGTCAGGAATTCTACGGCGATGATCTCAAGACGTCTCCGGATTACGGGCGCATGATCAACCAGCGACACTTCAAGAGAGTGACGGCTCTGCTGGAGGGGGAGACGGTGGCTCTGGGCGGGGAGAGCGATGAGGCCGACCTCTTCATCGGTACGTGTGGTGAGATCTTGTCCTGTGAAAGGAGTTTCGGGACCCCCGGCCCCCATGGCGCTGACTCTCCATGTTCCCTGCTTCCTCTCCTGTCCACGCAGCCCCCACAGTGCTGACGGATGTGCCCCCCCACTCCAGGCTGATGCAAGAGGAGATCTTCGGCCCCGTCCTTCCCCTGGTGAGCGTGGGGAGCGTCGACGAGGCCATTCGCTTCATCAACCAGAGAGAGAAGCCCCTGGCTCTGTACGTCTTCTCATACGACAGCAAGGTAACACAAACGCACACCGCCACACCCTCGCCGACCGACCTTAATCTTACTGCCATCTGCTTCTGAGCAGGGTCACAACATTAAAACACAGGGATGCAAATAAGACTCCCGTCGCATAGCAGTGTGATCCATTCCAGAGTTTGGCTTTGAGTTTAACAAGACATACCTGAGATTCTTACCTGCATACACCATGTGTACAATCTGGCTAATCAAGCTCATAGTAAAAGCTGGAATGGCTCAAAATTCTGTGCAGCAGGAGTCTAACTTCAATCTAAACATTTCATGAAAGGCTTTTACTGTTCTAGAGGCGAGGCGACCCCCCCCCCCCTTCCCTCAATGGTTTACCCCAATCGCTTAAAGCTGGGACCTGCCTTTTATTCTTAAGTCCCCCTCTCCCTCCAGTGCAGCTTGGTTTTCCCTGTCTGTACCCTGAGCCTCCTCTCTGTGATTTCAGCTGATAAAGCGGATGATCGCTGAGACGTCCAGTGGAGGGGTGGTTGCGAACGACATGCTGCTGCATTACAGCATCAGCTCTCTGCCCTTCGGGGGTGTGGGTGAGTCCGGGCGCTCTCTCTACCTGTGTTACAACCAAAGACACTCCAGTGTCATTTTCCAGGAAGGGGATAATACTCCTAACTTTTTATACAAGAAAAATGCATGCATACACACCATACACAATTAAGCATTGTAAAATAAGCAGTGTAAAATAAAAAAAGCAAAAAATACCACGATGAACTCTTACAAGTGTCGCCCCTCTCCCTCCAGGTAAAAGTGGAATAGGCAGCTACCATGGGAAGCACAGCTTTGAGAGGCTGAGTCACCAGCGCGCCTGCCTGATCCGGTCTCTGACCCTGGAGGGGATGAACAAGGCCCGCTACCCTCCCCAGGAGGCCAGCAAGCTGCGCGTGGCCAAGTACTTCATGCAGAAGCGGCTGTGGACGGGGGGGCTGTGCTGGGTCACGCTGGCAGTGCTGGCTGCCCTGCTGGCACTCACTTTACTCATCGCCCTGCTGGCTCTCATCCTCAAGGTAACAAGCAGCTGGTGCAGACAACAGCAGGAGCTTTCAATCCAAACAGTAGAGGATTGACTGCAGGTCCATAGGGATAACCAATAAAATACAATATGCTGCCAGAGTCACAAAGTTGAGAAAACAGTTTCTGAATACGGAAGTTATTTTACTGTGAAGATTATTCTCTGCATTGGTTTTTTGTACTGGAATATCACTGGATTCTTACTAGATTGCTGAAGTGTTATATGTGATCAGTGGCATAACTTTTCAAAAGCAGAGGGGGCAGTTTCTGTAGCAGGGGCGTGCATGGAGATGGTTCTATCTACGTTGTATATAGCAATTCAATTAAAAATAAACATTCATTTCATTCAGATTTAACTCCCTTCAGTCGTGAACTCCCTCCTCGGAGGACAGGAGAGGGCGTTTCACAGCCACGCCACAGCAGGAAGATCCCAGTGTTCAAATAGAAAATATTTTTTATAGTAGTGAGATCACAGACATGGGAAATGGTATCACAATTGAAAAATTTCACAATGCTTGAGATTACCCATAGTGCACTGCGGGCCAACATGTTGGATCCCAGTGGAGACTTTTATACTGGCTAGTGGTTATACGAATGTATTATTGAGAAATAAGTTTTGGAAGTTACTGCTCTAAATGTGACAGGAATTTGAGGATGTAAATCTGCAGAGAATCAATGCCCCCAAATAGACCATTACGTATGATCTGAAAAACAATGACAGATGTTATTGTCTAGTTGTGTTATGTTGTTACAGGCGTCTATAAGAAATAAGCAGTACTGCTGTTTTTTTTTTTGGTTTTTTTTTGTTTCTGTTTGAACTTTGTTTTGTAAAATGAAACGGTTGGTGCAATTCTTGTGCACTGTGTGTTTGTTTCTGTAGGTTGCATCCACATATTTGCTTTGTATTTGTAGTGTATAGGCCACGTGCAACTACTGTTCAAATATAAACTGCTGGAAATGTCCTCCTTGCTTCACTCGGCACCAAACATATCCAGTCTTGGCTGCTTTGCTCTGCTCCCACCCCTGTTGTTACATTGTTCAGTACTGACACTCATGTCCTTTTTTTTTCTGCAGGGCTCCGAGCAGTAACAGGAATCCTCACCTTTTAGTGCTCGTCATTATTAGGGCTAAAGGAACTTCCCCTTAATGATGGTGCATTGCGTTTTCTAAACATGAACAGAAGTAATGAATGTTAATAATAATCTCAATTGTTAATGCAGATACATTTTTATTTGATTTTACTTTTTTTTTCAAGCATGTTAAACAGGACTTCATTTAAGAGGCAGATGAGCTGTGGTGTGTTATATATTAGTGATATTAGCACATACTGTACCTGTGTGTAAAAATAAATGTTTTTTTTTGTTTTTTTTTAAACCCAATAAAAATCTTTGATTACCATTTTTTGGTTTTAAGATTCGTTTATTTATTTCTCTCAGACCTTCCTGTCGTTACAACTGCAGGCCACTAGATGTCACTGCATTGTGTGCTTTTATTAGGCATTACTGTGCTTTTCTGTTTAAGCCCACATTGAGATCAACGTGCCTTTGTGTATGAGGCATGCCATCATGTACAGTAAGCTGGGATTGTGTGTGTGTGTGTTTTTATCCTGTTTGAATGATTTGTCTCTTTTTTTTTGATCGTTGATTTTATAATGTGATTTCCTCCTGTCCTCTCTTGCCTGGACCCCCTTGTAAATGAGAGGTCTGTCTCCTGGTGAAATGAACACATTTGCATTTGGAATACCCCAGGCTGGTCGCAGTTGACTGCTCTGTTGCGTTGAGTGCCTGCACTAACAGATGTATTTAGCATTTCTCTTGCAGGTCAGCTGTGTTGACAGACTCCCAGTCTGACCCGCAGTACATAGCACCTGATTCCTCCAGCAATAACAGGATTATATATTAGAGGTACAGGGGGAGGAGTGACATGTCGCCAGGAGGTCTCACCCTGACTGATATAAACCCGTCCACACTCGGACCGCACACTATAGACTTCAATCAGCCCTGTCCTGATCCGGGGTCCACACGACGGAAAGGGAAGCCATGAAGCACTCCTTACTCTCCCTCCTCCTCCTCATCCTCCTCCTCCTCCTCACCACTTTATCATTCATCAGCGGCGGTAAGGGCTGTGTTACATTTTACAGAAAGGCTATCCGGGGATAACCAACCAAAGAGTTTCAGTGACTCCTAATGAAGATGAGTTCAGTGTATTAGTGTATTAGATTCATATGCTGCTCTGCTGTTTTGATTGAAGTTTTCTATCTATACTCACTCTGTAGTGTTGAGTGGAGTGAGGCAATCTGTGCTGTGTAGAAATGGGTATGCTGTGTTTAAATAGTTAAGTAATGCATGGCTATAACTGATACATTATTATTATTTCTTAGCAGATGCCCTTATCCAGGGCGACTTGCAGTTGTTACAAAATATCACATTACAGATCAGAGCAGTTATCAAATACAATAGTCAGTAGCAACAGCAAAAATTAAATAAGAAAAAAATAAATACAGTAAATAACTAATAGAGCAGATGCATGTTTTATTCAGTTTGGATGAAGGCTTCTTCATTTTGCAATTGCATTCAGTTAAACATGTATTAGAAAACCTGATCAGAGATTTAGTACACTTTTGGGTTTATGTTTTGCCTATTCTATAGAAGCTCCTATTGCTTGCTATGTAAGATTTGGTGAGTATAACCTAATTAAAAAGCAGATTAACAGATAAAACCCTACAGGGAGCGCAATCCTTTTCAGGAACATCCTTATCTTAAAGCTGTAACTTTTCATTGTACGATTGCATGTTTGAAATGCTGTCCCTTTGTGTGCAAAGCTTATGAAAACCAAAAATCGAACCGTCTCCTGGGTCCTGATTTAGAGAGTTAATGTACAAGCCCTTTGAAGGAAAACAGGAGTCTCTCGCTGTCGGCAAAGATGAACAGTGTGATTCTTAAAGAACTTTGAAACAGAGAACTCTGCTGTGCAATGAGATTGATCATTGATGGAAGGTCTCTGTGTCAAACCACACTGCAGTACTGAACCCGTTGCAGGCAATGGACACTGAGAAAGAACGGTAAAGACTGCAGCAGAGAACGATACCTGGGGGGTGTTTACCTGGATTATGGTGTTCCTATGTCAGATCTTTCGTTTCTTTTTTTGTGTCTATATAGACGCTCGAGAAACCCCTTATAAAACCACATTAGAATCACAGCAAAGTGTAGTAAAGCACAGTGAAAGCACAGCAAAGTGCAGTAAAGCACAGCAAAGTGCAGTAAAGCACAGCAAAGTGCAGTAAAGCACAGCAAAGTGTAGTAAAGCACAGTGAAAGCACAGCAAAGTGTAGTAAAGCACAGTGAAAGCACAGCAAAGTGTAGTAAAGCACAGTGAAAGCACAGCAAAGTGCAGTAAAGCACAGCAAAGTGCAGGAAGCGCAGTGAAAGCACAGCAAAGTGCAGTAAAGCACAGCAAAGTGCAGGAAAGCACAGTGAAAGCACAGCAAAGTGCAGTAAAGCACAGTGAAAGCAGGGTAAAGCATAGGTAAGCATTGGAAAGATCAGCAATGATAAAGCATATTAATAATGTACAGAGAAGAGATTTCAGAATGGTCTGCCCTGTGTGTCCCCTGTTTCAAGCTGAGCTGTAGGTCAAAGACAGGTATCTGTCGCCCTGCAAAACTTCAAATATAGCAACACAAATATGATCCGTTATTTATGAAGCCCAGTTTATTACAGTTCAGATGCGGGACACGTTTCCTCATTAACTATATTAACCTGAATATTTGGTTACTCATTAACTGCGAGTGGACACACAGCTGACACGACCGCAAGGATCTGGTTGTTATCGTGACTGGCATTTCACACGCAGAGCAAAACAGTACTCTGCAAAGCACCCTCCCCTGGTCAATGACAGCACACCGCGAGTCTGCGCTGGACTGCTTTCCACTGAGCTTTTGATAAGTAATGAGGTCAACGTTTTCAACTCCTGATTAATAAAACCTGGAAGAACTGTTTGTTAAAGTCTATGTAATTAATTGCAAGCCACACTCCACTCAACCCAGCTTAGAGGGAACTCAATCGTAATGTCTGCTTACTGCCCACATCTCCTGTGCATCCGAGCAGCGCAGTTAAATCTTAACCTACAGTAAACAGCACAGAACGGCACGGTCTTTAAAAGGACGCATTATAGGTCACAATCTCTTCTTCACTTCTCGTTTACATGAACTCTTAACCTCAGGGAATTGCACTGCTTTGATTGAGATGCGTTTGGTGATTTTTTTTTTTTCAGGACATTGGTGCTATTATCAATCTCAGGATGAATGTGAGGAGCACTGCGATGGTGAGTTTTTATTCATTCATCATTTGAATTATTATTTATATCACAGAATCGCCCTAATCCCTCTTCAGTATATTTTAAAATACACCCTCTTTCCTCTATAGGGCCCAGCAAGTGGCACACTGTGTATGCAAACTGTGGTGGGAAGAAGCAGTCGCCTATAAACATTGTGAGCAGAAAAACCGAGTCCCATCCCATGCTGAAGCCCTTTACCTTTGAAGGGTATGATAGAGCTCAAGACGTCCTGGTCAAAAACAATGGCCATTCTGGTGAGTCCCTAACACATTTCCTTCCCTGCCAAATGCCTCCATCTTCACAGCAGTTCAATGCGTCCTCTAATCAGTAGCATGTGGTCTTTCAAGGTCCTGCTGCTTTGCTGTCAATGGGAGCCTTTGTGACGTTTGCGTGTTGAAACTGTGTGCCTGTATAAGAGGGTTTGAAATCCTAACGCCATCTCTTTTTCCTTCACAGTTCAAACAGCTCTGCCTCCTGGTATGAGGATCATGGGGGCGGGTCTGACGGACGTGTATAAAGCAGTGCAGTTTCACCTGCACTGGGGATCCGATGGGGAGGCTGGCTCAGAGCACACCATCGACGGGGAGCGCTATCCTATGGAGGTAGGCAGGCAGGCAGGCAGCTGCGTCTATCTCTAATCAAAGCGCACAGATACACAGGTGGAATCGCAGCCTGGTATTCGATGGGTGCGTTAAGGAGCTGCCAGTCCGTGTAAGAACCCACTCGACGACATGCTCAGAGCGGATTTCATCTGTGATCTGAGAGGGAGCAGAAAAACTCTCTCTCTGAGCCACTCGCTCACTTTACACCCCCAGTATAAACAATTGATCACTCTTGACAGTAGTAACGCCATTAGCAGAGGACAGCTGTTGCATTGCACAGTTTACAGTAGGTTGCATTTTAATTGAGCAATTAACTAGACACTGCAAAATGTGCTAAAATTGAATGAATAATTAATTTTAGATTGTACGATATCGGTATAGTACCTGTGGGGTCTGGAGGTTTTACAGCACAGTGTGCCTCAAACTGTATAATCTGCCGTGCCTGATAAACTGCACTAACTAATAGCAAACTCCTTTTCTCTCTTCTAGCTTCATATAGTCCACATTAAAGAGAAGTATCAGGGGGTAGACGAGGCAATCAATGATACAGAAGGGTTTGCTGTGCTTGGATTCCTGTTTGAGGTGACTTCAGTTTGAAATGATATAGAACAAGCACATTATTTATATATGTATAATATATTTTCAGATAACATTGCCCTGTGTTATATATATAAACTTGCATTCTACTTGCAGGAGTCAAGCAAAGACAATCCCAATTATAAAGATCTGATTGCTGCACTGGGAAGAATCTCATACTGTGGTGAGCATCAATGACGGGTAACCCTGAGACTTCCTATTTAAACATGCCTCTCCTGTGCACATGATCAGAATCACCCTCAAATGAAACCAATTAAACAGATCACTTAAAGCTGCAGTGTCTGCCACTGAAACGCATTTCCTTGCCGTCTGCTTCCTCCGTTATTCCACCTAATCAGAAAGATGAAACCCCATTTGCCTCCCACCACCCTCCCGTGACTCGAAGGAGCATGCTTGTGTTAATAAGTGCACGCCCTGCTGCATGGGACGCTGCACTCACAATATAATATCGATGAACACTTCCTAACATCAACGTCGCTTCTCCCTGCTTTCAGGTTTCAACACTACAATAAAAGACCTGAGATTAGACAGTCTTATCCCAAAGCAGAAAGACCTGGCTAGGTATTACCGCTATGAAGGGTCTCTGACTACCCCCGGCTGCAATGAGGCTGTTGTGTGGACTCTGTTCGAGAAGCCCATTCCACTGAGCGCAGCACAGGTAGGGCTAACACTTTCAATCTGATTCTTACTGTGTGACGAAGTAGTGGTGAAAGAAAGAAGTGGCTAAACTAACCTTTCTTTCTGGTTTGTCTTCATCAGTGCCACTTAAATGTAAAGTGGTGGCTTATCTGAATGGAAAATCAGTCAAAGGCCACCAATCTACCCCTAGCACCCTGGTATATTAATACCAAGACTGAAGCATGAGCCAGCCTTTTAATAGACGGAGAGCAGGGGCTGTGGCTTCTCTTCTGGTTCTCTCTGTCGTTGACTCCGCTGTTTTCTGCCTTCCCAGCTTGCAGCTTTTTCTCAGAAGCTCTTCGTCGACTCAGGAAAGCCCATGAACAGGACGTTCAGACCCGTTCAACAGACACACGGCCGCACGGTGTACCGATCCAGGAGCAGCTCTCTGCTGGCAAGCACTGCTGTGCTGGCACTCTGTATTATGAGTACCCTGGGTCTCTGGTCAATTCAGTTCCTTGATTTGACCAGGTAGGAACAACAGTACTGAACCCTTTATTGGGTTTCTGCTGCCCCTGTTCCTTGACAGACCCTTGTTTTGAAACCTCATGCAGAGGGCAGCAGCTGCCACCTCACCACTAACCATGCTTGGTGATTTGATAGAGCTGGTTCAGAGGGAACAGTGCCCCCTGCTGAACCATCAATGCAACTGCGGCACCTGGTAGATTGGAAGTATTTATTTATGAATTATGTATTTGTATCATGTACTATATAATAGTATTGCTTTATGAATACAAGAAAGTGAGGTAATTTCACAAAGCATTTTACTCCAAACCTAGTGTCAGTCTGACTGTGTATGTGTGTGTGTGTGTGTGTGTGTGTGTGTGTGTGTGTGTGTGTGTGTAAAATGGCTTTGCAGATTTCTACAGTGAAACTTTTAACTGACAAGCATATATATGTTGTCTGTAAATGATTGTCCAGATTCCTAAATTATAAAGACTGCTTTGTAAAATTCAAGAATTAAAAACTGTGTCCATTTTTTGACTACACACCTGGGCGTTCGTGGGCATCCGTTTCCATTGAAACCATTTTAAACGAGGTTATGAATTACAGGCCCACCGAACGTTAAATTGCCTCATTGAGAGAATTAAAAATACTTACGTCACAACACCACGGACGTTTACATGCAATGACATTTTGTACCAGTAGATGGCACCACGTCATACGCAACGGGGGAATGTTAAGTCATGGGACAGCTATAAAACATTGAAAAGACTGGATACTCAAGAACAAATCCATTCTTTCAAGTAGTGATTACTGTGTGCACGTATTTGATTGCCATCGTTTACATGCTAAACAATATTAAAGTTTTATTTCCGGTCATTTTAAAACTGATTTACGTAATGCATCCCCAATCACATTATGATGAAAAATGCCACAGTATGACGTCAAGTGTAAGCAATCTAAACGACTTTGATTATCACGCGTTTTTTAAATCAAACTGTTGTGATTTGAACATCAGGAGCTGCGGTTAGCTGCGTTACCGCTTCAGAAACATGCTGCGTGTTTTTAAGAAATTAAACACAATTGCCTTGCAATTTCTATTGTTACTTAGTTTAGCTCTTGCCGTGGCCGAGGAAACAATACGTAAGTATTTCACATAGCTGTTATTTAATACGGCATGCTATTAAAACAGATATTTTAATAGGATATTGATATGATTTCCCCGCTTAGAATGCGAGCTAATATTCAATACGTGACTGTGCGAAGAAGTAACTGACTTTAGCCTCCGTACTTATGAATGACTGATATTCTTTTGCAGTGTGCGGTACCAGGTCTGCAGAACACGGCGGCTCGCGGGTCGTGACAGGTAAAGATGCCAAACCTGGGCTCTGGCCCTGGCAGGTAGCTCTGTACAGAGAACCGGATACTCGAGTCAGTTGTGGCGGAACCATCGTTAGTAGAGACTGGGTTGTAAGCGCAGGCCACTGCTTTTTCGGCCCTTATAGGTGGGTATTTAATTTTTCCATTAAAAATGTCCACTTGCAACACATAGGGGGCGTGTACAAATATCAGATCGTATAGCGTTTTTGTTTTTTTAAAGGTTCACGGTGTGTCCTCTATGCATTTTTTTAAAGGGATCCTCTGAAATGGAAGGTAGCCCTTGGGCTGGTTGATACAGCGGTTCCTGAGCACTGGGCACAGAGGTCGGGCGTGGATAAACTCTACGTGCATGAGCAGTTTTTTAACCCTGATAATGACATCGCCCTGCTCCATTTAAGTAGCCCAGCTGAGTTCAATGATTACGTCAGACCAGCCTGCCTCCCCTGCGCTGGCACGAGCAACACAGAGGAGTGGAGTAACTGCTATGTAACTGGATTCGGACTGTTTTCAGAGACAGGTAAGGAACTGAAGGCTCAGTCAGGTGGGTGTCCGCTGTAGGCATTGCTGTAACACAACGGTGCCTTGATTTAATTTACTCTTACTGTATTTTATTTCTTAAAGACAAGTATCCACATTCCGTCACAATAGACATGCAGAACTGGTGCGTTTCCATGTGTGGCGGGCCAGGGTTTCAGACGCTGATTCCTGATTTGTCTTTCCTGTCTCAGGAGCTCAAGGAGTAGTCCTTCAGCAGGCTGGAATGAAACTGATCCCACCAGATGAATGTAAAAGTAAAGAAATGTATGGTGCATATGTGAACGACAACATGGTGTGTGCTGGCTTCGCGGGAGGGGTGGAGGACACCTGTCAGGTAGCAAAGTCACTGCAGACTTCTAAAAAGAAACTTGGAACCGCACAAGGTGATGGAACTGGACTGATAGAGTCAAGCAACCACACTAGTTTTGCTTTAAAAGCACAATGCTGCCAGGTATTAACCTTTGCAGCCTGCACAACTAATGCACAGAATTCCTTGGCGTGATGTCATTGCGTCGCACGTGACATAAGCATGACCTCATGATCTGAAGTAAGGTTTTTTTTTTTTTTTAAGGCGAACAGCGGGGGTCCCCTGGTTTGTAAACTGAAAGGGGGGAGCGGTGCCTTCCGGCTTGTGGGAGCGGTGAGCTGGGCTCGGGGGTGCGCTAACCCTGACAAGCCTGGGGTGTACTCCTCAGTCAGCAGGTACGTCGAGTGGATTGCAAACACAACGGGCGTCGCTGCCGAGGTATTGCAAGGGGAGACGACAACACTCGTGTGTCACTGAAGAAATGGCAACTGTAAAAAAATAATAATAAATATCTTGTTGCATTCAACTACCGACTTGCTTATTCTGCTAATCTCTGCAGAAGCACACTGGGTGTGTTCAGTAACAATCTCAAACGAGATCACTGACTGCTCCAGAAGTATTTTAATCGATGGCATCAGTGTTAAATACATTAAACATACATTGCAATATGACTTAGCCGTTTATTTCAATACAGTACAAAAAAAAACCTCTGTCCTATCCCCAAACCATCCTGCTTCCTCGTTGCGAATATAGAATGTCATAATCACAGTGACCCTTTCTAGTGAATACCACAGGTGTGCACCACTACATAGAATATGCACCATTTTTCTGATTCACTTTGACTAATTGCCACTGCACAAGCAGCTAGTCGAAATTACCCAGCAACCACTGCAACATATTTATCAGGACAGGACTAGAAAGCATCAACTAAGTGAACCAATGTGGTTCTGTTATTCACAAAATCTCAGCTTTTTTTTTTGCCCTTAAAAAAAAAATTAATAAATTACGCTAGGTTTATACAATGTTTAAAAAAAACACACAAAAAAAAACACACACAATTTCAAATGTGTTTACTACAGTTAGGGCTAATGGATTTCAGGAAATGAGGACAAAACAAAAATTACAAAATTCATTTTAATTCACTTTTTTTTTTTTTTTTTTTTTTTACAGAATTTCATTTCAGAAACACGTTTTTGTTTGTATTGTGTTTTATTTTCTAGAACACACTGACCCTTGGTAAGGGCCACGTTTTGAAAGCGTTCACTCCCGCTTGAATGAACTCATCTTTTGTGAAAGATGGAAATTCCACAGTAAATGTACAAAGCTGAGAAACAAACAACTAGGGAGTGCTTAAGAGAACTTCAGTTTTGCAAAATCAATAGGTTTTTTTTATTTTCAAGAAACCAGGAGTTATTAAAGACTGGCGTAAACTCTTTGAAAGCATGTCCCGGAGCCCCTTGACTAGGACCTGCGTGGTTTGAGCCAGTCTCGGATGTGCTGGATCTGGGCTCTCACACTGCTCTCGGCTGTGCCTCCCGGAGCGGTGTACTGTTCAACACTGTTGGTGTAATTCCACACCAGAGACACATCGCTCTCAAACAAGAGGCTGGAGACACAGAAAACAAATCAGTTCAGTATGTAAGCATGCACATCCTTTACAGACCACATTAAAAGCACCCCATAATAAATGTGCCGTTCTGTCAAACCCTCAGTATGGAAGTGAATTGCCATTGATTAGTACTTGATTGTAAAGGTGGGGGAAGGACAGCATGGCTTGTTTTGAAATCAACACATTAAATGGATTTATTTAATACCTGCTGGTAAATACTTCTTAAAAAGGCAATTAAGAGTATCGGCACACCATGTTAAAGCCTCTAAAACCACAACATTTGCAAACCCCAATGCGACGTGGCGACACTGTACGACTACCGCAAAGGAAGTCCTGATACTGGTCTTCAGAGATTGCCTGACTGGGGTTCTCTTTTTTTAGAACAGTTTTACTGAGGAGGTTCAAATCCTTAGCTGAGAGGAGCCGGCCATGTGAAATACAAACCTGATTGTCTTTAAGTCTTCCAGGGTTAGCTGGTTGAGAGGAATGCCTTTGGTCTCAGCTAAATGAACAGCCTTCCCTGAGGCACCATGGGCTTCTCGAAAGGGCATCTGCATTGAAGACAAAGCACAGACTTGAGATCCCAGCAAAACACCTGGAAACGACTTATTTAATAATCTGTAACACAGTTTATATATATTATCACACAGCTGCTGGTTTCAAGTGCTAGGGCTCTGCTAGTTTAAATACTCACTCCTTTTCTGACGAGATAATACGCCAGATCTGTAGCGAGCATGTCTGTGCTCAAGGCAGCTTCCATTGCAGTGCGATTGACCTGGAAATTAAAAACAAGCAAACAACGTCCTAATCAAATACTGGACACGTATCGACACGAACAGAGGCATTGAGAAAAACTAAAGACTGTTCACAAAAGCCTTAGATACACCTAAAAGCATGCCTGTGTTAGTAATGTAATACAAACACTAGATTACCAAAAGTATTGGGACAATAAGGAAATATGCAAGGCTGTTAATTCAATACCATTTATTCAATTTCTAATAGGGTGATACTCAACCTCTGGCAACAATCACAACTCTGACCCTCTCACTAACACTTTGTAGGTATCAGGCATAATATTGCACTGTTCCTTAAATCAGAGTAAGTGACAGTTCTTTACTGGCACATGTCATTGATTAATGGATCACTGATTAATTGAAGCTTGCAAAATAAAAGCCACGGTGATCAAAAGGATTCATTATTGCACCTCTAAGCACAGGCAATATACCGTGAGTAACATTCTTCACCTTACCTTGAGGGTGGAAATGACGCCTGTAGCGACCTGCAGCACGGCACACACTGTATCATAACTGTCAAACATGGCCTCCTTGTCTTCCTGCAGAGAAAAGGTAGCAGAATACACAGTTACACATCAGCACTGCACAATAAAAAGAATCAAATAAAAATCCGCTTGAGATCCAGACCTGCAAGTCTTTGTTGTACGTGCTTGGAAGTCCTTTCAGAGTCATCAGAAATCCCGAGCACTTCACAGAAAACCAAAGAGACAGAAACAAGGAATGAAGATATATAAAACACACACGAGAACGCCCTTTCAGATGCTGAACTCCAAGATACTTACCCTGCCGAACAGGCGTCCTGCTTTACTGCGGATCAGCTCCAAACTGTCTGGGTTCTTCTTCTGAGGCATTAAACTGCTCCCGGTGCTGGAAAACAGACGGGCAGCCTTTGTACTATCTATCGAAGAGGAAAGACTTCGTTCTGCTGTCGCATGTGGGATTTAACTAGAACGTTTATGTTCAATTAATGATCCACTGCTGACGTGCCACACAGATACACGGGACATAAAATATCAGATTTACCACCAGTGCAGCGATTTAAATGAATGCATCATTTCCAGTTATCGTTTAAACTCATCCTGCAGCTTGTGCTCCAGCCTCCTGTGGAGGAGCCGTTACCTGTAGGCGTCGGAGAGAGTCACGAAGGCAAACTCCTTGGTGCTGTAGATGATGAGGTCTTCTGCCATCTTACTGAGGTGCGTCACACACAGGGAGGCCCAGAACAGGAACTCCGCTGAGAAGCAGGCAGAGGCACGGGGCGTATCAGGAAAGGAACGCACACAGAGCACATTGCACAAGTCTGGATCACCACACACTCTAAAAATAGGCATTTCATAACACAACATTTTCCTTTGAAAGGAAATGGAATTGATTTTAAAAAGGGATTGGAATTGAAAGGAATTGTCCCCACCCCTTGATGGCTTGATAATTGCGTAAAAGTTGACACGATCAGAAAGACATACCAACAAAGTCCCGGTCGCTGGTGGCATCCATACTGTTCAGACTAATGGCATCAAAGCGCAGCTCTGTAATCCACAGGAAGAGAGAGGCAGTGGTTAATTGGATTGTTTCCCCTCTCGCCATTTATTTATTAACTTATTTAAAATTGCATTCACTGGAAAAGCCGTATGAAATACAAACCGCTCGTTTACAAAGGCGTCCCAGGAGGGAGTTACAGTTCCACACAAGCATGCAGTGAACGCACAGTCTTACAAGCCCTGTGTGTGTGTGTGTGTGTGATTACGGCAGTCACTTCACGTCATGTGCAATCACAAGGCTGCTTCAATCTCTGTTCAGCATCAATATTAGTTTTAACAAATCTGCATTTACCTTTCCGAAGAAGATCTCGGTCAATGTTGAAGGGATTGCCAGCAATCGCGCCGCTATATTTCAAAATAAATAAATGAAAGAAAAAAGGCTGCATTGTACTTTACATTCCACCGTACATTAGCGATACAGAGTAGGTTCACATATCCGTGTATTCTAGGTTGCTAGCAGTAATAGACGGCCAGTTACAAGCTGAAAACGCATTTAGGTTCGCCTCAGAATCCGTATTTGATTTCCTAGTAAAACATTTGAAAGGTGGAGGCAGGGAGTAATACTGTACCTTCCCAAGGGAAGGATGTTCACTCTGTGGCTCATTTCCTCCAGCTTCTCAGCATCTCGACACAGCGCAGCAGCGTGGCTGAAAACACGAAAAACACACTTTCATTCAGTTTGCATCAATGCAAGGTTCATCATCACAGCCAAAAAAATAATCATTGCGGACACTCGTACTCGGAATTGCCTTTTTAAAGAAGCGTTTACTGATATTAAATAAAATCAATTCATTAATGTGTTGATTTCAAAACAAGAAAAGCTGTCCTTCTCTCACCTTTACAATTGAGTACTAATCAATGGCAATTAACTTCCACAGTGAGCGTTTAAAAAGCAGACTGGAGGAGAGTTTTCCTCTCACCCGAGCATTTATACTGCTGTACCTGCTGATAAATACTTCTTAGGCAGTTAAGAGCAGGAGTATCAAAACACCCTGAATTGCTTCACTGGAGAAGAGATGAGGAAGAAAATACCACAGACACTAAAACACCAGTTTCAGTTTCGTAACTATTTCAGTTGTGCAAACCTTGCACTGGAGCACAGAAACGTAGTCAGTTCTTCTAAGTTCCAGTGCTAGAGAATGAATCCAGTGTCACAGTGGCAGTTGTTTGAATGACACTGTGACTCAGCAGCAAGTGCTGGAACCTGAAACCACACATGGCTGTTTTTAGAACAAACATAAGCTTTTTGACTACCAGGAAGAAGGAAATAAAAAAAAAAAAAGATTCAGTGCATACCAAAGCAAACCACAGCCCTAAAAGAAATCTGTTTTGTAAACTGCTTGATCATCTTGCTTTGAGAGAATCTCTGTCCACAGACCATGACTATTCATTACTTGAACAGTCTTGCCTGGTTTTGAAAACCTGCCCAGCGCCGCATCGTCACTGGGGAAAAAAAAAATAAACCCACCTGAGGATCCAGTGGCTCCATCGGATTGGCTGGGCCCTCTGCATGTGGGTATACCCGGGGAACAGAATGTCAATCTCCCTGGCAGAGAGACAGAAACAGACAGGTGAAGGGAACTGACGTTAAACTGGTTTCTGTCATTTTTTTTTTTTGGGGTGGGTGTGTCTATACATGACTGTGCATGCAAAGTCTACTAGGCATGTGATGCCACCCTGCATGCAGAAGCAAGGTTTTGGATAGACATGGAGACTGAACTGCTCCCAGTCTGATCAGGATCATTCTAAAGTCCTGCCAACAGGGCATCTTTCATGAGCACCAAGATCAACACAAAATAATTCAATGAATGGGAAAGCAGGTGACTTACGAAGCAGCCCGCTCCATCATGGTGTTGATGAGCTGCAGGAGGTGGCCGGTTACCGTGGAGATGCCATCACGCAGCCACAGCCTCATGTCAGTCACAACCTGCAGGGCCAATCACAAGGAAGCTCTGTGGTTAAAGCACCAATCAGGAGAATGAATCGTGCTAATGGGACTACCCCGTTCCAATTAAAACAATTAGAGCGGCACACTGAGGGAGGCAGTTTCATGTCCTGTATCCTATCCCCTCAGGAGCGGGTTACCAGTGATAACTTGTACAGCTGCTTCAAACAGGATACAGTTCTGTTGCTTATTATAGAGGGGTCCTCTTAGTACTTCACTGATCACACTTATATTATTAACTCTGAAGCTGTTGCTCATATTCCACTGTTGCTATTTTTACTCCAGTGTCATGCTTCTTGCACTAAAAGAATCAAACAAACACAGAATCTTAGGACTCGCGATCGTCAGATTACATACCGCTATCCAAGAAAATGTTTCATGCGGTTCAACAAACGTCCAGCAGGTGGCATTTGTGTACCTACTATGTCTAAACTGGTTTGGTCAGTTCTAATTCAAGCTCGCTAAAAACGCGGTGATCATGCCCTGTGATCCTTTAACCTGACAAAAGGTTTGCCATTGACAAGAATTGTCATCAGACTGATGAGAGAAGCTGCACAGCTTTACCTGATCGTTTCTGCTTCGACCAGTGTGGAGTTTACCGGCTGCCTCTCCTATCAGCTCCTAAAACACACAGAGCAAGACATCATCATTCAGAAAAGCAAGAGAAATACTCAGGCGATGGAGAAGAGGAGGCATACAAGGTGGCACTCTGAGCCCTCATGCCCAGTAATGCTCTTATGAATTTGCAGCGTCTGAATGTCCTACAACCTTGTAAATAAACTGAAATCCCATGTCAGCACTGGACAATAACCATATTTAAAAGACAGATAGCCAAGACTTGATCATGAACATTATTTGAATGATATAAAAGCAAAAGTCCTGTACCTTTAGTCTCCGCTCATTGGCTGTGTGAATGTCTTCATCACCTGCTTTGATGTCAAAAACTCCTTTGGACCATTCTTCAAAAATCTGTTAGAAGGGAATATTTAATGCATCTGCAAAGTGTCAGCTTTAATACTGTTTATATTCACTCCCAATGGGAATTAAAAAGTCACACAACAGAACGAGGCACATGATGTTCTCATTAAAGGCTGAAATTAGGGACTTTTCTATGGGAGTCCAGCACAGCAGCACGTCCAGCAGCCTCTCATAACACCGTCACATCTGCACTGTAGCCAGGGCCTTTTCTAGCGCCTCACTGACACCAAGCCAAGGGAGACAAAGAAACTGGCAGCACAGTCACATGAACCAATTCACAGCCCTCTGGTCTTTATTCAGAAAACACCCTCGCTTGTGTTTTACACTCTGGGTGTCCTCGCCAGTTCTAGCAGACTCTGGGTTGCCAGCAGGACAGAGTGGGTTACACGCGGCTTTGTGGTATGGTGTACGATAGAGGACACTGCCAGGACTGTCTCATGCTCCCAACAAAGACCCAAGACAGGTTCACATGTCCTGTGCTGCAGGCACTGGGAAGCCACCCTCAGGAGGGGTCCTGCTATCATCTGCAGAGGAAGTGAGTGTGAAAGTGTAGTGGCAGGATAAACTGGCTGGAAAACGTGGTCCAGGATCTTAGTTAAAACCTGGGTCATTACCCCTTTACCCCTCGAATCGCCTGTGTGCTGTACAGCAAACACTACAGTAACGGTTACAGTACCTTGTCCATCCCTTCCAGAATCTGCTCCATTTCGGCCTTTGTGACCAGCCCAGCTTTCTCCAAAGCCTTTACATAGGCCTTGCTCCCCTGAATATCGGCCGCCCACATTCGCTTATCGTAGTGAATGGAGGCGTTGAATTTCTCCATGATGGGGTCCGTCGCTCCCACGAACCTGCCACCCCACAGCTTGTTTCCCTGCCAGAGACAGACAGCACAGCTCAGTAAAACACAGGGACACCCCCCAGGGGTTAACAGAGTTTAACCAGGGTTCTGGAAACCAGACTTCATGAAGTAATCGAGTATCCTTCTACCCAGAGACACCAAGGCTGCCTTGTTAGGATAAAAATAAAAGCAGGATTTAATAAGCTTCTTGGAGACTCAATTTAGTATCCTAGGTTTTTTTTTTTTTTTTCAAAACTCAAATTTGTTGTATCTTTTTAGATAGATAGAAGGGCTTTTGTCTGAAATTATGCACACACACACACACACATATATAATTTAACCTTTTGTGTACATTGTTTTCATTTTTGTACACTGCAGTTCTAGATAGATAGACAGATAGGCTACAGTAAATAACCAGTTAATAACGGGTAGTTAAAGATTTCTGACACAGCCAGCATCATTTTAAAAAGGGGCAAGAAAAAAAAAAAAGACAGTTGCCAAATACTTCCTAAGTCGACGAATGTGATTCAGTGACGAGCAGAATGTCCAATATGTTGCAATAGCAGACAAACCTCAAAAAGCAGTGTATCTAACACATGAAAGCGTCTCTGTGTAACATTGCACCGCGCAGAGATCCCAGATGCTTCCTCCTTCATAACTATCACCCCCTGTATGTTTGTTTTTATTTTCTATACAGTATCCAATCCAGTATACACTGAAATGACAGCGGCATTACCCGTACTCACACCCAGCTGTGTTAACATAGCAAAGTCCTACCTCAGACGAAGCCATTAGCGTTGATCTTGGGTGTAACCGCGTCTGTCTTCCAGAAAAGGGCGAATTGAATCCTGTTAAAAAGATATTTCCAGTACGACAATATTAATACGTTTTCAAAATACGATTACATGCAACGTGCTCCTGTAATGTATCAGTTACATGTCCCCTAAACGCAACAAGGTGCTGGAATGCAACCAACAGTTGCACCAAACATATTAAAACACTGAATAGAAGGAATCACACGCGAAATGCATTACAACGCATGTCTATACTATCGGATTTTCGATGCTAGTCGAAAGTGTTTAGCCTGTTACGCATTTTTTAATGAAATTATATCCGTGATACCTGTGCAAGCTGTTGACTGTAATCAACCCCCCGGAGAAAGTTTGCTATAATTGAATTCATAACCTCTCGGTTGACTCTTTATACGGGGGAAGTCTCTTAGCCCCGCCTTGTGAGTTTGGCCCCGCCCCGCGAGGAAAAGAACGGCGAACCCCAGGCGTTGTGAAACATATTAATATTCATGAGCCCAGCAACTGACCAATCACCGCGCTTTAAAGTGGTGACATTTCTTAATTAGACCGTGTTGGTCGGTTCAAAGTCCTGCTGTTTTCAGGGGTTGTTCTGTCCCTGGGTATTACACATCATTAGCACTAGGAGACTGGAATAAACACTCCTTTATTGATATGCGGTCATTAAAATTTAAATAAAAAAACAACATTGTTTCACATAGGAACCAATTTAAGAACACCAAGAGAGAGGAACACCCGGAATTTAAAACTGGTACACACGCCGGAGAGAGGCAGGATGGAAGTGTGAGATCATTTTATTTATGTTTTTAAATGTGTCTCTGCACTTGTGTGTGTGTGTGCTGTGATATTAAATAGATGATTTAGCACGTACGTCTTGCAGTACGAACGGTAGGCGTTTTTGCATGTTAACTGTATTGTTAGCGTGTGTACACAGTCACCACACTGCATACAGGCTCCAGGGAGCATTGCAATGTTACTGTATTAATGTAAAGAAGTCTTGGCGTGCTGCAACAGGCTGACGTTAGAGGAATGGATTTAAAAAACGTGTTAATACTCCACCTTACTGCAATAGATATGCTTAACAACGGTAGTTTATATATTTATTTTTTTGTCGTATTTCATTTTTGTGAAATAACAGTTTCAAAGCCCCTCTATCTACCGGTGTACCGTTTTATTCTACTCGGTGATTTCCTGGCATCGTTCTTCATATCGCAGTCTTGAATATGAATACGGTGATGCACCCTTAACGCTCGCAATACGTCACTGAAGAGTCCGGGCATTCGCTACACAGAAACACCAGGTCCACGCAGTAATGAAAATAGCCACTCGGTGGCGCCAGATCACTGTCTCTGACAAAGCAGACAGAGCCAAATAATTCAGAGCTCCAGACAAACTTTCTCTTTGTTCAATGGCTCCTAGGCCAAAAAAAAACTCCAAACCTCCAGCTGTTGGGTGCCACTTTAGGAGCAAATTGGTTGCTACCATATTTAACTGCTTAAAACGCAACAGCAACGTATTAAGACGACAAACTGATACTAACTTGGATACGAATTTGGTCCCATTCTGCTGAATGGGTTTATCTGTGCAGCTGGTGACTGCAATACATTATTTATTTATTTATTTATTTATTTATCCTCAGCGTTACACTTCCTAATTACAACCTACGATTTGACCAGCGAAAGACAACATAGGTTTACAGGAGTTCATAAAGATATTTTTTTTCAGCTCCACACGGCAGCCTTTCACAAAAGTTTTTCTTGTTTAATTATTGACCCTTTTTCTGCGTTTCAGTCCGACATTTACAGTCATTTTCTTCATTTGAAGTTTTTCAAGGCATTTTGTTAACGGCACGCGTGCAGCACACACAGCCCCCTGAAGTGTGTTTTTTTTCGCTGTTCTTGTTCTAAATTTCTTGAACGCGGCAGCGCATTTTAAGCGACATGTTTACCCGGCAGTACGCACACACGTTTGGTCACCATCGCTCCTGTTGCGCGGCACGGTGCTAACCCTATTCTTGAACCTCCATGCATTTGAATTTGATCTTCAGTCCTTCTTGCACTTCACTTCCGAACATGTAGTGCGGGCTTTTTATTTATTTATTTATTTAGTTATTTAGAGCGACGTTATAGCGTATTAATAAATAATGCCACCTGTTTTTAAAGGGAGAGGCAGCATTTTATGTGTTTCATAAATGATAATTGCTGTTTTTACTTTTTCAGGAAGGATACGAACACGGCAATGCTCAGCAATTATGAGGTATGTTTCAATGAGGAGATGGCTGGTAGGGGCGCCAGACTCCCATTGCACAGCAGTTGGACCCATGCCTGGTTTTACTAGGAGTTTAATAAGACACCCCTCCTTAGCTTGTTACCTCTACACTGGGAGCTTGTGCGTTTTCAGATTTGCACATACTGTGACTTGTGTTTCTTGCAGGTGTTTCAGCTGCTGACGGACCTGAAAGAGCAGAGGAAGGAAGGGCTGAGGAATAAGAACAGCACTGGACAGCAGAATCTGAACACCATCATGTATGAGGTGAGTGAGGCAGCAGTGTGTCTGTACCGTACACCACACGAACCTCAATACACACACACGCACGCACGCGCACACACACACACATATATACAGGACTGCTCCGTCTCGCACTGCCTTCCACTGCCTCCTCCACACCCACCTGTTTGGACATCACTTGATCTATCTCTCCTGCCTACTAAACACTGGACTTCCCTGACCTCAGGATGCGTTGCTGGATCCTCAGCTGATGCGCTATCCGTCCACTGTTGCACTGCTATGATGTCATTGCAGATCTAACTTGCTGTAAGCCTAACTGGCAGCATCCTAGTTCAGATTGTATTTTAGTAGTGTTATTTGCACTTACTGTAAAGTATACTGTATTATATATAAATCTTGCATTGTAGCCCTGTGCTGCCCTGTAACACCTGTAAGTCGTCTAAAGGCATCTGCCATGTAAATAAATAAATACTAGATTTATCTATATATCCATATCCCATGGGATGTAAATAATCCGGTTCTGTGATGTGCCATCTCGTTCTGTTTCCTCCCAGACTCTGAAGTATCTGTCTAAGACGCCATGTAAACTCCAATCCCCAGAGATAGTGAGAGACTTTCTCACTGAGATGATTCCACACAAGCTCACAAAGTAAGTAGCGCTGCAGCACAGCCAGGTCAGAGCTAGCCCCGCTGTGCACCGATACCCCCCTCCCATTGAAAAGCTCCTGCGTGGTATTTAAACAGACAGACCCAGAGCGCTGCAGCACAGCCAGGTCAGAGCTAGCCCCGCTGTGCACCGATACCCCCCTCCCATTGAAAAGCTCCTGCGTGGTATTTAAACAGACAGACCCAGAGCGCTGCAGCACAGCCAGGTCAGAGCTAGCCCCGCTGTGCACCGATACCCCCCTCCCATTGAAAAGCTCCTGCGTGGTATTTAAACAGACAGTCCCAGGTGACTCTAGTTAATTCACTGGGGCCTGGATTAACAGTGGTGTCGGTGCCTAATTGTCATTATAATCCACCAGTGTCTGATTTCAGGCTAGTGTTGAAATAAAGAAGAAAACAGATCGGGTATTTTCAAAGTGTTTTAAATAAGATTCCCGTCATTAATCAGTCTTGTTCCCCAGTCGTTCTGGATAAGTAAGTGCAGTTTTTAAGTGGCGTGCGGGGCAGTGCAGAAGTAGCGCTTTAGATGTACTGTAATTCCATACTGTGCAGACGAGGCCACACAGGATTACGAAATATTACATTCCAGTTCTGAATAATGAAAACCTCCTGCCTGCTTTAGAATGCAACCCCTTCGACGTGCGAGAGCTGTTGTGCGCTTCAAATAATAAGAAAATCCGGGAGGAAGCGGATCCCGGCGCACGCGTGGAGTCCGACAGGCATCGGAGACGCCATGAAAACAAACCAGCCCGCTGTGTCTCATTAAAGCACATTTCAGTTTCATTTGCAGGTCTCTGCTGGACATTTTTAGAAAGCCTTTTAGTTTTTATTAGTTACAGAAAAAACCCCGCCAATATAAAAATAAATCCAATCATGCTTTATTTTGAGCGGCACAAATAACCCGATTTTATTAGCTTAGTAATATAATTTTACCTTTTAATATAAACTATTGTTATTGCCTTTCGTTTCTTAAGGGCTGAAAAACTTCAACTACTGAACCACAGACCCCAAACTGCTGTCGAGATCCAGCTGGTAAGCGTGTTTTAACCCTTATAAGAATGCTTAACCATTTCAGCATCCCACGACAGCCCTGTACAGCTGTAGTAATCGGTGAATAATTTGTTGGTTGGCGACCTCTGGTGGCGTGAAGGGTAATGACAGGGGAAGTGTTCTGTAAGGTGCTGTGCTGAGGAAAGCCGTGGGTTCAAGTCTCAGTCAATGGGACTGCTGGATACTGTCCAGTTCTTGTAAAAAGTGTGACTGGAATGCATGTTCGTTAAGTTTATTTGTGTATAAAATCATTCCTGGTGTAATTGGGGTTAATCGTGATCTTGTCTTTGTGAGTGTCAGTCATTTTGTGTACAACCTGTTAGTCATTTCTCATTTGTGTCAAGTATTCTTCCGGTGCCAAAATAAATATTTATGCCTGTGAGCACGACCAAGTTGCTGTTTCCTGCGTCTGGACTTTGATATTTGCTCATCCAAATCTGCCAGAGCTGCAAATAACTGAGTAGCAAATACAGCAAAACGACATATCGGTTTTTGTACCTAATGCTTCAGATCTTGTTGCCCATGTTTCCCGCTGATGGAAAGCATCCCAGTAATCGGTGATGCTAACAAAAGACAAGGGACCCTCCTCTTTAAAGTAATCCCATCAGGCAGCAGCTATAGCCCGGCACGCCAGGGCACATCAACCGCAGGGAAATCATTACAGTGGAGCAGAAAGACAAGAAAAACAAAACCGAAACCGTGCTGTCTGCAACGTGGCAAACAAGTGAACCACGTGACGCACACTCCGGTCAGAGCAAAGCTGTGTGTTTCAGTTAGTGTGCCTGATTATGGAGGCGATGGAGGAAGTTAGCCTCAGTGATAAGGAATAGATGGGTAAGGAAAGTAAACGGGGCTGGGTGGCTGGGGGATGGTGCTGGGACGCCAGCAGTACTGTCCAGTGTTTTCGAGGTGCTGTGCCCACCTGATGACCCCTGCGAAGCGCCCCACCCAGCCCATTCCAGACGGTTGCCATGCTGAGGCACCAGGGAGTCTGCAAATAGGCTGATCCCTGGGGCCAGCATTACACTTCAGCCGTCAACACAGGGCCAGATGGAAATCCACGTTACCGCAGGTGCTTCTTTCGAAACTGCACAGACCTACATAGCGAATGGAAGTCCACAACGTGCATGATTTATTTGGAATTATTTCATTAGCTGTAAACTTTTTAAACAGCAACAAACATTCAGTCCTAAGCGGGTTTCGCTGTAAAGCTGAAGTCTGGAACACCCGAGTGGATACAGGGCCTTGATAATGAGCCCCCCGTTGGCCTCTGGGATTAGCGGTGAAATGCAAAATGATTTGCAGACCAGTCGTTTTCCAAGTTCAACGAAAGGTCGGCGATTACAGGAGCGTGGCTTATTTCAGCCCGATCCCAGAGCTGCAGGAGATCATCTCTTCTTCACACACTTTGCCAGGATTGACAGATTACAGTACAAGACATTCTGCATGTCTCGAGGGAGATCGATGAGACTCTTGTGAGGCTCTGTGTGAGAGTCCTGTTCCTGGTCATTACTGCAGGCTGTGTTAATGTCTGTTTCTTATCCCTGTTTAATGTTGGCGTTCTCCTCTGTTCACTGTGGCAGTTCTGCAGTCTCTGAAAGCAGGATTGGAGAGTACAAGTCACCAGCCAGCCAGCCAGCCCTGGACTTGCTGTTTAACCTGAGAAATATCCTGTAGTTTCAACAATTTGAAAGAATGAATGAAAGGGAAAGAAAGATGCAAACTTAAAGTTGTTGTTTTTTTATGTTTTTGTTCTTACTGTTTTGTTTTTAATGGCTTCCTTCTACAAAGAAACTTTTCTCTGGGGCAAAAGTTTAATGCTAAACCCCATAACCGATAAACAGCAACATGTACATTTTCAATTCATGTATTTTATAACTGGGATTTCTTACTGATATGCAGCTAACATGCTTGTGTGTGTGTGTGTGTGTGTGTGTGCATGCGTGCGTGCGTGCTTGTGTGTGTCTCCCTCCCTGCTAATCAGATGGTGGAGGAGAGCGAGGAGAGGCTGACAGAGGAGCAGATTGAGGAGCTCCTGCAGACAGTGATGGAGAAGCTCCCAGGAGACCCAGAGGAGGAGAAGGCAGCCCAGGAGCAGGGGGACGCAGAGGGGATGGAGGAGGAGGAGGAGGAGGAGGAAGAAGGGGGGCAGTAGGCTCCTGCAGTGAGTAAACAACCATCCTGGGAGTAGAGAAGCGTGGAAGGGGTCAGGTGTGGAATCAGACTCACTGGAGGCATTGAGGACTTTGGGGGTGAAGCTCTGCATTGCTTGAGCAGGTGCAGGATTGTACCCTGGATTTTATCACAGGAAAATAACCCTGTGTTCTTGTAGCCCAAAACAAGCGCCACCCTTGCAGATCCCTATCCTATCACCTGATTGAACACATGTTTTACATTAAGACTATTCCCCGGGACTTTGCTGGAAGGGGACATTCAGCTGAAAATAGTGATATGACAGACAAGTCCTATTTCCAGAGTGGGGAGTAAAATGATTTCAGCACTAGAAATGAACAGCTCGGAATGCTTCTCTCTGCTTTATCACTTGTGGTTTTAACTATTTTGTTTTGAACTTCTGCAAAGAATGATGCAAGCTTAATAAATCCAGTTGAAACGTATCTATGGATGCCAACATAGTGTTCTGTTAGCTGCTTGTTCAATGTATTATTTTTTGATCAGAAATTCAGGTGTATAAATGCAGTCTGTCACAACGTTGCCTGTCCTCAGGCAGGATTTCTTACTCGCATGGTTCTGACACTAATTAAAATGCCACAGCGTTGTACACGTCATCCATGTGCACAGTATGTAAGCAGTGATGTGTTCCTTGTGTGTGTATCTCGCTACTGCGATCTCATTGAACTGTTTTATCTCGGGGGAGAGGGTGGGGGGGGGGGCTGGCAGGATCGTAACCTTTCTTCCACAGATCAATGCGAACGGACACAATATTTAGACTGCAGGATCATTAGCCCAACAGAAGATAAAGCTGCCAAGTCTGAGTATCGATCTGTGCTGCTTGATTGTATGAAGCTCTTTGAGTATGCAAACTTCAAACATGCAGGCACACCACTGATAAAGAGAAACCGGGTCCCCAGAGGTTGTCTGTTTGTCTTCAGATAACGAACAGATACTGAAGATTTATTTTTTTCGAAACTGAAAGACAGCAAGGTCCAATGAAGTTACTGGGATGCTTTGTGATGCACCTAGCCATCGGCAAGGCAAGGTAACGGCTAACGCTAAACTTTCATGCATGAAATATTAAAAACAGCTGGGGGGGGGGGGGGGGGGTTTAAATATGTTTTTCATTGAAAATGTTGTGCATTGCTTTTATATGGGGATTGCATCCACATATGAGGTCATGATGCATTTGCAGCTTCCATACTTCCCCATACAAGGATAGAAGAGAGGTCACCGTTCCTGGAAGGGTCAAACTCCACTCCCAGTCTCTTGTGCGACTGGTTAAACAAGATCAGTCCAGCCCTGGCAGGCATTGCATTGTGTAAGATAGTGCTGGGTTGCGCAGCTTCCCCTCTCCCACGCTGCAGTTACATATCCAGACAGTTAAAGAGCTTGCACAGGTCGGCACAGTGTGCATTATTTCAATAGAGTGTGCGTGACTTCATGTAGGGTCAGGCTGGTTTGCATGTTCATTCCTAAATATCATGCCTGTGCGATTCTCGGCTATCGCACGTTTTGTTTGCTGAAGGTCAAATATGTCACTGCCGCGGGGGTAGGTAAAGGGAACGTCGGTCACCCATTGAAAGTGTGTTCAAATCTGTCACAAAAGAAATCTACCAGCATGTGCTTCTGGGCATAGACTGTAGGTCCTGGATCAGATTGCTTGCCTTTGTAAATTGAGTGGAACAGAGTTTTAAATCACTAAGAAAAAAAGTTTTGTATATTGCAGTTTGGTTGAATTCTGGACATGTTTTAAAATGATTAAGACTTAGATTGCAAACCCGAAGTTAAAGGATGCTTTTCTGTGTCGTAATTGGTTTAAATTGAATGATCTGTCCGTCTGTCTGCTGTCTGATTCATCTTTGGAGCCGCCGCATGTTAGGAATAAACTCAAGAGCCGTTTCTAATCTGGGAACACATAGACCCAGGCAGATCCTTTCTGTACAGAAGCCCCTTTATAAAAACAGAATGCTACACTAAACTTTTAGAATGGTAGTATATGAATTTAGAATGCATCACATTACATAAGAAAAATCTATTTGGGACTTAATGGGTTAAGGCTGTGTATGTTTGCATCTTTCTGTTTCCTTGCTGGTAAACTGCGTGGTTACACTGTGTGTTCTCCTGAGGTACTGCACAGAGATGAAAAGAAACAGTGCTTGCCCAGCGATCCGGAACACTAAGAAAAGGTTTTAATGATGCACTAATGAGCTGCGATTACCTAACTGGGAAGGGTGTCAGGTATTTGAAAGGAGCGCAGCTTGGGAGGGCCCCTGGGCAGTTGATTCAGCCGTGGAGTAAACTCTGCAGAGTCACGGCAAACGTCAGGAAATTTTCATCACAGTTTGCTCTGGGCAGCACACAGTCTTAAGAGCAGCGTGCAATACTGGAGTGATCTGTGTAGCAGCATTAAAAAATGACTTCCAGTCAACTGGTGCTTCATAGTACAAAATAGTGTTCCGCTGTATTATGTAACGGTTCAATGCTGCCATTCCATTAGTTTCAGACGCAGGTGGACAAACCCCAAACACGCAACTCCGGTAACCAAATTGACGTCATCTTGCATTAATATCTCCTAAAAAATATATCTCTCAAAAGTGGCTGAATAGCAGCAAAGAACAGAAAATGAAATCTGCTGCTGAGGAGGAATATACTGTAGAGTTCCTTAGATCAAGGGTCACACAGTTAATTTGAAATGAGAATGCGGTGCCATGCTCTAGAGTGTGCAGCAGTCCCTGTGTAAATGTCAAGCACAGTCTTTTATATCCTTTCTATGTATTTTTTTTTTAATGACTCCCCTTTAGCTGCCAGACTTCCACAAACGCTGCCTGGAAGTTTTAAAGTCTGGCCAAAGAAAACATGACTTCTTTTTGCCTGTCGCATTCCCATCCCCCCCCCCCCCCCTCCCCCGGAGCTCAGCACTGGAACAAAATTATCATTTCGACGGCCAGATTATTACACCCTTTCTCTCGAACTGCTGAGCGCATAACACTGCTTGAGTTGTCTGCCGTTAATGCTCAAAACGGTTCTGGGGAGCCTGGTATAAATGCAGCCTCCTCTGCTATTCCTCCACTGCACAGCACCTCTGGGATTACCCTGTTAGTCCGTCTATAACTTTTAAGAGCACTTGTGACCGCTAACAGTGCCAGCAGTTTCCAACGTCATTGTGATGTATATCCCTTCCATGTTGTTTGCAATGCGATCTCTTGCTCCAGCATTGAGTTGAATAGCCTTCATTCCAGAATAGAATAGTGCAGTACAGGGCAGATTGAAAGATCAGAGCAGGTTAGCGAATTTACTGCGCGTTTAGGGGACCAATATGCAAACTAGATTCCTCAGATTTTTTTTTTCCGGAAAAACGAATACAAGAACAAAATAGAATAGCTGTTTTTGAATCCTAATGTGGAACTGTAGCAATTCAGCTGTAAACTGGCCGGCAGTCACCCTGACAAAAGTAACCGTTAACTAGGAAAGAACTGTTGCCTACATAACAGGTTGAAACCTCAGATCCCCATTGTCCAGTGCATTCCGTGGCATTGTACAAAGAAGCTATTCATTAGTGCTTCTGTTCCATAGATCTTTCAATTACTGACACATTAGGGAGGGCAGTGTCAAACGACTTCTTAGCCACACTCATTAACAGTGCTTTGCTTTTAAATTGCATGTCCTAAGTTACCACTTATTCCAGGCTCCTGATTCGGGCTGTGTAGGTTAACCGTCGTTTTTTACAATCCATGCAGCCGACACCTGGACGGAGCCCTCGCCGATCTCTTTGTGTTGTAACTCTGAGCATGTTTCTATGGCAACGTGGTTTACTGAAATATGACACAGAAATATACGAGTGATGAGTGAGTGAGCTCCTTGCAAAAACAAATAAGAAGTCTGGTTTAGTGCAGAAGTCAGTCCACTGTGATGTGTTTGAGTACCTGTCTACTGATTGGCCCAGTATTAGAGATGCAAATTAGCTTGATCATGTGATGTGACATGTGACCCTTGCAGTGCTTGGGTGCAGCACAATTGCAAACAGTCTCCCGAAAATGAGGAAAGGCCATTGCAATGATACACTCCCATAGAAACTGCTATGAAGTGCCCTCAGTTCAGGTTTATCACTGCCAAAGATTGCCATGTAATCCCTGGTAGTTCTGTCTGTGTTGGCTATTGCTGTGTTTAAGTTATGTGTTTAGCATAAACATCAAACCCACAGAGTTCTGTTATGGTTTAGAAGTGTGTAGCTGTGTCTGGTCTGGCCGACACTTCAGCATTTTCCAGCAATCTGTGGTTTGCACGCTTACTGGTTCCCAGTCGGTTGATGCAGCCCTCGTTCTAATTTTAAAAGGGATTTCCTCTTTGAAATGTCTCGTTTCAGAAAAGATGCAATGGCCCAGATAGAGAGTAACATAACCCTCCAAACCTGGGACTGTACAGTATATTTAAACAATGCAGGGTGCAACTTAATGTAATAACATGAATATAATATGGCAAAAAACTAAGACACGCCAGTATCATGTAGCATGATCAATTACAGCACTCCATGTGATCTGTTTTCTTACTCATTGTTTGTGTTAGCCAGGACTATCACGTATCCCTGATGCCTGGGCTCCTTGGCCTTTAAAAACCTGCTCTTAAGCTCCCATCTGTTCAAAGAATGATGTATATCAGATGGCACACAATAATCTGCTTTAGACAGGCTTACCCCCTCGGATAGGCGGCAGTTGGTTCATGGCAATTAACTTCTTACTGTGCGGAGAGGCTGCTAATTTCAAATGATCTATCTGCATGGTGAGATTGCAATGCAGCGGTGGAAGTAAGACTCCTATTGCATAGCAGTTTCACCCATTCCAGGTTTTACTAGGAGATTGAATGCGCCACGGTGTGTATAGACAACAAGCTCAGGTGTGTCTTAGTAAAATCGTAGCAAAACCAGGATTGGATCAAACTGCTGTGCAATGGGAGTCTTATTTCCATCCCTGCAAACATCTGTGTGTGTATCCAATTACTGTGTACAGAAAAATTACCACAAACTTGATGTAAATAAATCCTTACTGTGAAGGGTTTAAAAACAGATCCCCCCCTTTCCAAAGCAAAGCATTCAGTTTTTTTTATCTAATTCATGAGCCACGGCATGTCTGTATAATTAAGTTCACAGTCAAAATCTTACTTCCATTGCTGGGTTACGATTTCGTTTTCCTCCCGCAAAAGTGCTCCGAAGTTTGACATCCCTGCAGTGATGCCATGGGCTCTGAACCCGAATGCGAGTCTTACTTTCCCATTCATTGGGGTGTTCTTCTTGCAGTAGTTCATGCTCATGTTTATTGTTAGTGTAATTGTTCAGACCCTTTAGTTTGATGCTCTGGGATCTTTCTTGGAGTGTTCTGTTTGGAACAGACCTCAAGTGGTTACCTCATCAATCCAGATGTTGCTGACCGATTTGGCTGCCAAACATAAACATCAGTCCGCATCCTGGAACTGGACTGTGACCCTGACGTCGGCATGGGGATAGCTGTTGCCGGGGGGGGGGGGGGGGGGAACAAACGATAAACAGGAAGTGATCACCTAGAAGTGGCTATAGGTCACTTCCCTAAGATGTTCTATAGCTGCTGTCTTTACTGTGTTTAAGCTGAGCTCAGAAGCTTCAGCTTCTGTTTATTTTACACAGGCTATATTCGTGTCTGTTTAGGGTTAAGAGCCAGTGCCGTCTGCTGAATCAAGTCTCCTTTTGCATTGCTGACAATGCAGTACCTGTTCACTAGATGGCGCTGGCTCTTACAACTACACTCCGTTGGTGAAGGACACTGCCAGACAGCTTCAGATTCAGGTCACTTAACATTGAGTAAATTAAAAAGTGTATTAAACACAGGTTTAATGGCAATAAGATCCACTCGTGCTTTTTTACATTTTAACACGTTAACAGGGTTAATTTCACTGTACCGCGTGGACGTTTGCAGCCAGGCTAAACCCAGCCTTCCCAAACAAGAGTTACATTTTGAAAAGAGGAGAGTGAAGTGAATGGAGCACACCTAAAAACAGCTTCTGTAGGAATGCCCAGCAACTGAACAGACCGAAGAGCAGAAATAAAGACCAGTGCTGTGGGATCTTAATCTTTTGCAGTTGGTGTTGTGGTGTCGCTGTTTACGAACCCCTTGCAATTGGCACTGTGGTCTGGCACCCCCCCCCCCCCCCTCCCCCGCACACCCCCCTCCTCCGGTAAAGATCTAGCGTGTAATCTTTTAGTGCGATTGTCTTGTCAACAGTTGCTCTGGTTGATTATTGTTTGGCTCTGCAATTTCAATATTCATTTTCACATCTGTTTGCTTTTATAGTCTAGGGGCCCTATCCTAAAGCAGTGCTCTTTTTTTCCCCCCTTTATATAAACTGGACCCCTTGATTTGCTGCATTAAAATTAGCTTGCTATACCCTAGTGAAAGTATGTGATGAAACTATGTCTAACAGTCTGCAAAAACACAGTCGCTACAATAGCCTATTTAAATATAAAAATGTATTCCTAAAAAAATGTTTGCCCTCTGCCTCACCCCATTTTTCTAGTTCATGACTGAAATTCTATGCTTTGTATTTTAATGATATTAGCAAGTTGCAGACCACCATCATTTAAAATAGACATGACTTTCCCAGAGTCTCTTATAGGACTTCCTTCCAGCATCTGGAAGATATCAGTCAGTGTTTACATGGGCGTGGGTTGTGTGTTGCTAATCATCTCAAAAGGATACAAATGCTTTGTACTGTTCAAGACCAAATACGCATTGTAGAAATGACATTGAGCCTAGACACTGAGGGGGCTGCGGTCAGGAACGCTGTCAAAAGCAACGCTCTTCCTATCTCTCTCTTCTCAAATAGTTTCAACAGCATTCCTTGTGGAATAGCATCAGAATGCAGGACTGCAAGATTAATGTCACACTTTCAGCTGAAGCCCCCCCCCCCTCCTCTACTCATCCACTGCCCCATAAAAACAATTTCTAACATTTCCTGCCTCTTCCAGTCACGTGCTGCACACTCCTCTGTGGATCCCACCTTCAGTTAAGCTGAGTACCACGTCAGCAGTTTAGGTCATTTGTGACTTTGGGACAGTCGGAACTGTGAAATCCTTTTCATTGGGATCGTAAAGACGTTTTTAGAAAGATTTAGGGAATTCAAACGTTTGCTTTAGAATTTCACAGCCTGTACTCTTCTTGCCATTGTTACTAGAAGCCCATCATTCACAGAGTTTAATTACAGCTGCTTATTTACTCCAGAGACCTATGCAGCTACTTAATTGCAACTTTATCCCTATTGTTAAAATAATGGGAGCTCAGCTCTGTGTAATCGGCAGCATTGCACATGAGGGCGATGTGCTCAGACAAAGACTTGTGACAGGGAGATGGGGGGGCTCACTTAGGATAAATGTGTTCTGATGGTGGTGGTCACCCCCCCCTTCCAGATCTGGGGACCCCTTCACTCACAGACACAGTGGAAGAAGCAGGGGAACCTAAAATCTAAAATAATATCGGGGAGGTGTCTGCCTGGGATGACTAATGAGAGAGTACAGAGAAAAAGAAAAAGAGGTCTGCTTTTCACGATTCTCGGATTACATTAGTGGATACAGTGCTGCACGAAACTGGCACGTTTCTGCAGTGAGAAACCAGATCCAGTCCCCTGGAGCGCTTGTGCAATTATCGTTTGATCAACTCTTATATTGCAAGCTAAACTGGGCTAAACACAATGCAAACCGGCTTCCGGCTTGCCAAGTGTGGATCTGTGACTCTCATTTTCAATGTAATCCTTCAGTATGAATCTGAAGCGCACATGATCCCCAGTCGGTTTTCCTCCCTAACCCTGCTGGAGCGCCAAGGCCAATGCAGCGCCCCCCGTGGGTGGTCACCAGCCTGACACTTTGGTCAAGCCCTGCTTACTAACCCATCTTCATTCGGTGCAGTAACTCAGCCACTGATGCATGTCATAAACATTTGGCACAAAGCAGTGGGATTGTTAGCTGAATATTACAGTCTGTGAGGCAGAAGTGTGTTTAAAACCAGTCATTGCAGTTTATTATGGCCTGCATACCCAGTTAAGTTTGTATGGGTCCGCAGTAAGGGCACTAACAAAGGGTCCTAGTGCCGACTATAGCTAATTATTACTTTCATGTTGGCCTGTTTCCCTTTATTAAGCCTGTACTGTAGTCCTCAATGTTCCATGCGTTCTGTTTAATGGCCATTCAGAAAGAAAATAATTGCTAAATCTATGTTTTGTTTGTGGCCAAACAAGACCCTGTGTTACCCGTACAATGAACAAGGTGTGTTTCAGTCATTTGTAAACACAGAGCACCGTGTATTAACTTTAGGCCCCCTGTGTAGCGAGGTTGCCATGGAGATATGCTGTCTCAGGTCAAGCACTTTGAACATACAGGACCACAGCCACTGGCTCATAACAAGGAGCTTTTAACCAATAAGATTACAGGAATGCCCTACAGCTCACTTACTAGACTGTGTATATAGATAGATAGATAGATATAACAAAAGCATTTTTACACCATTAACCTCTCACATATCGTTATAACTGAAATTAATACAAAAAATTCTAAACTGGCATCTCTTATATAACTATAAGGATTGTCATTCATCATGTGCCGTCTTTCAAAAGACCTTTTCCATCAAATAATCTCTACAGCATAAATGACGTTCGTTTCCCATGACAACAGTGAAAACTGCTCTGTTTTTAAAAGAGACGGTCGACACATTTTTAATAACCACGTGACGTGTTCTGGTGGGCTAGTCGAGATTAATGAACGCTCAGAGGCGTTCAGTTCCTTTCTGAGTAGAGTATTTAAGACCCTGCTGAAAATTACGTGTTAGACCTCTGTCAGGCTAATAATTATTATTATTTATTATTTATTTTCTTAGCAGACGCCCTTATCCAGTGCGACTTACAGTCGTAAACAAAAATACATTTCAAGAATCACAGTACAAGTATTAATACAATTAAGAGCAAATAATAACTCAAGGAAATTAACAACCCAGGTCTCTTTTAAAAAAAAAAAAAAAAAAACTGCTGTTTGTTAGTTGGCATCGAGCTGGGCATTTGTAATGCTTTGTTTAAAAAGTTAATGAGGCCACTCTTTCAATGCAATAATTCATGGTCAGACTCATTCTGTATTGTATTGCACCCTCTTTAGCCTGCTATAAAACGGTGGACTGAGTTTCAAAGATGAACAAATAGACTGATCGTGCTCAAACCCATCGCCATAGTAAAAGTGCAGTAAAGCATAGTGAAATCGCTGTATGCACGGTAAATCACACAGAAGTATGGGAAAGTGCGATTGCAGTGTGATGAACCTGTTGAATGGTTGCGGGTTAAAGACTTTAAACACAGAGTTAGTTTGTTAAACTCTGGACAACGAGAAAAAGAAATCCTTGCGATTTATAAATAACTTTTCTGTTGCTTTCCCAAACTTTAGCCCGTTTTGAAATCAGTTCGAATTATCCTCCACTGGTAGCACAACAGAGGTAAGTAACAGCAGCTTCTCCACAGGGTTCCTGTTGTGTAAGAGATTGTCTTGTTAATCTTCTAGAATGCAGTGGGCCAGCTGGATTCTGAACAAGGTAACTCCGCTGTTGCCTGCAGGTTTTGGCCACACTACCTGATTTTCAGTTCTGATTAACTTTATTAGTAGTGGCAGGAATATGCACAGGAAACTGCCAAATAAAAATCCAATCTAAGAACACAGCTACGAGGATTAGCTGCTGTTTATCCAGCCTCATCATAGGATTTGCCTTGTCCTTTTAATGTAACAAGCCCTCAAGGTTGTGGTGCTGGACAAGCACTGGTATTCTAGTGATTTCTAGTATAGATTCTATAAGTCTATACTGGCTTCACAAATGTATAGCAATAGACCTTCTGAATCAGGCTATGAAATGTCATCACTAGTGCAATAACAGAAAACAGCACTGAAAAAGATTGCATGAAAGACTGAAACGTCTGCACTGTGTTTATTTTGCACCGAGCACTTTTGCCCTTTGTCCTGTGCATCGTCCATCTGTTAAGACATATACACGTTTCAACAAGCTAATAATATCTTAGCTTCTGATCTGATCCTTTATTTGTCAGTGTGCATGTCCACTGAGCCGACTTCAGTCAAAGAAGTCAGACTTTGTGTCGTTGCATTGTGAGCGCACGCGTAGTGATATAGTTAGTCTGGCTACAGAGCAGTTTCATGCACATACCTGTGTAATTACATGGTCATTTCCATGGCTTAAATACAGTTTTACTAGCATAATATATGAATACATCCTACACTGCCCTTATAAAAACTGACCACAGTAAAATCATAGCAAAGTGTAATACAGTATATTGAAAACATGGTAAATCATAGGTAAGCATTGTAAAAAATAGCATGGTATGATAAAGCATATTAATAAACATGGTAAAGTAGGGAAAACTATGGTGAATGCATGGTATAACCATGGGGAAATCATGGTAAAACTGCAGACACACTGGAGCAAACTAGCATATGGGTGACCTTCCAAGCAACAAGAGATAATGATGTTGTAGGAGGGAGTGAATAGAAATTCGCTCTGCGCCTGGAGAAAAGATTCTCATAATGACAGCAGATGAGATGACAAACGAGTCGCCTGTGCCCCCCACATACCACAGCAATGCCCGCGTCTATACTGCAGATGAGTGTCCATCTGCTTCTCCTTGTTGAAGAATCACATAGTAACGAAGCTGTCCCATGCTGCCCGTCCCTATGCTGGATCGTGCAGTTAATATCACTGCGGCTCATAATCAGAGTAGCCCTGTTATATGTAAATGGATTTAGAATGGGGCTGTCCCACGGTCCGCTTTTAAAATGCTAGTACACTAAATTGAATTCAAGTTACTGTATATAAAAGTTTACCACGGTATTTCTGCAGTTTTACTCTGCTGTTTCTGTGGTTATACTTTGCATTTCCCATAGTTTACCCTGGTTTGCCATGTTTGTTAATGTACTTTATCATACCTCGCTGTGCTTTACCATGCTTTCACTGTGCTTTATTACGCTTTGCCATTTTACTGTAGTACTCTTTTATAAGAGACAGTCTATTCAACTTGTGTTTGTAATGTTGTGGTTCTTTAAGAACCCGCTGGTCTTTTGCATGGCACGTTTGGGGCAAAAAGCTTTTGAATTGCCCAGGTCCTTCCCCCTCTCCCTGCCCTTACTGCGGCCCCTTACAAACTTAACTGGGCACGCAGCCCATTCTAAACTGTTTTAAACACACTTCTTTCTCACAGTCAGTAATATTCAGCTAACAATCCCACTGCCATATATCTATGACATGTCTTTTTTATTTTAAAAGCGCTGTTTATTATACAGCACAGATCAAGCTGAGATCCATGTCAGGCTACTGGGAAGAATCCTTTGGAAGGTAAATGTTTGATCTTTTGTTGGTGTTGTCACTAATTACACAGTTAATATCAGTTTGGAGCAAACTAAAACGGGTTAGTTCACATACACAGCTATCAGCTATAAAATGTGTTTCGAAGTTTGAATCACAGCGGTTTGAAGACTGCATAGATCCCTTTATTAAGTGGAAGTGGTCTGAGCAGAACAAGTGACTGGAGATGAATACGTCTCTTTGGCAATTTCAGCACTCATATAAAATGTGGTATTATTATTATTATTATTATTATTATTATTTGTTTATTTAGCAGACGCCTTTATCCAAAGCGACTTACAGAGACTAGGGTGTGTGAACTATGCATCAGCTGCAGAGTCACTTACAACTACGTCTCACCTGAAAGACAGAGCACAAGGAGGTTAAGTGATTTGCTCAGGGTCACACAATGAGTCAGTGGCTGAGGCGGGATTTGAACCAGGGACCTCCTGGTTACAAGCCCTTTTCTTTAACCATTGGACCACACAGCCTATGGTCCCGCCCGGTACATTGTCATATCACACAAACCATAATGGGAACCAAAAAACAAAGGAGTGTGTTATTAAAGACCCCTTTTTAATAGGGGATCAGCCCTTTAAGACGATGCTTCGCTCCAACCTCTCCCTGTCACTCAAAGGAGTCCAATAGATCGCTGCGAGACAACCTCGCTTCCCAGAATGTCTCCGAACAGCCAATCAGAAGGAAGCTTTCATTGTCATAGCAGCGGGAGGTTGGAGGCGGTGACGCGCTGTCTCGTTTTGTTGCTCTGAGGGAGAGAGAGGTTCCTGCAGTATTAGCAGATTTATGAAGAGGGACGGTGTGCAGCATTATAAAAAAGAAAAAAATGCAATAATTAATCAAAGACATGAACAAGTGCCAGAGTAAACCTCTTTTGAGCACGACACACCCTCCGTTGGAGACGAAGGCTCTGCAGTTCTAGGTATGTGACATACTGATAATGATATATGCTTTGTGGCGAGTGAAAAGTTGTTTTCATTTTTAGGTATCAACGGGGAGGGTCATTAGGTTGCATGTGTGTACAGATAGTTAGACAAATTTAGGGGAAGTATTGGATTAACAAATTTAGCAATTTTCTTTTTTACATTCTGCGACAAAATATGCTGTATTGAAAGTGCATTTTAATACAGCCGTAAAAACATAATAACGCATCACGGGGACAGGACGCGACTTTAATAAAAAGTACGACTCCGTTGATTTTATTAATCTCTATTTGATCATATTAATTGACGGGTATATGTACACCGGTAGCTGTTTGAAATCCCATGCTGGTTAATTCGTAGATTTACAGTCTGGCGGTAGTAGCTGTCGTTTTGGAAGCGCTTCCTGAAGCCATTAAACCCGAATGTGAACAGATTACGTTTTGTAAATGGCTGGTTAGAGCAATCGTTTTTTTCAGGAATCCCCCTAATCCTAAAAAAACAAGTTGTTTGTCAAAATGCGTGTCAGAGTTTGGACCCTGGTAAGCGCTGCTGGCGTTCAAAACGGGATCCCGAATACAGAAAGTTCAAAGTCAGCGCTGCCCACTACAGTAGTAGTGTCCTGTATTAAACACTGCGCTTTTAAAATGCTCCTATGTCTGCATGTATTTCTAGCAGACAAGTTAGGTTTTGATGTGTGTTTTAATGTGTCGTAATTTTTTTTAATTTTTTTTTTTTATACGCAAAATATATTTGTTATTGTTAATTTATGATGAATAAGTAAATAAATAAAATCGGGTTAGTATTTCTTTACAGCTCCCATGTGGGTAGTCTTATTATTTATTTTAACACACATTGTAATGGTAAGTATCCCCCCCCTATTCGCAAGGTTTTGAAGAAATGTTTCTGGTACGGACTGTTCTTTTGAAAAGGGGTTATAAACAGTATGTCATGTAACTAAAACCGTGCTTTGAAAAATGAGAGCAAACTTCCAACTCTCTCTAAAAACAATTGGAAAGTGTTTAATAAACTGCCAGCTTCATTTAATGAAACGATCAGAAAGGTATTCCGTTTGATACGAGCGTTGACTTGCCACTGCAGTTACTGTGCAGCCGTGTGCTTTAGGCATGGTGTAGACCTGGGCTCAGTGACAACTGTAATTAATTACAATGTAATTGTAGCTGAGCGGGCAATTACAGTTCAATTACACACCTGTCCTAGCTGAATCATTCGAGCTATTGTATTTTCATTCACTTTCAGTGACCCCCTTTGTTTGAGTTAAGTTGCATAGTATGTTTCTTTATTTGTGCTTGTGATGTATTATTACTGTGTTATTTAGAATAGCATTAACGTGGCTCGTTGTTTATGCTACCTTTTAGTGTTTATTATAATTGTAATTACTGCAGCATAATTGTAATTGAATGAAATAGCATTGTAACTAATTGTAATTTCAGCGAACTGAGAAACGAAGGCATTGCGAAAGACATGCAGTCGAAACGTTTGTCACCGAAAATTCTTTTTAGTGTTTCTTTTGAGCACTGTGGAGTGTCTTAATAGTGTATGGATGGATGTATGGTGAACTGAAGCAGCAGCAGCGTATAGGAGAGAGCTGGATACTACAGCATACTGGAGAGAGGTGGTGTTGCTGTACCTTTAGAACTCCCACAGCATAGTTGGCCTGGCTTTCATTCTTATACCTTTTCAGTGCCCCCTCCTAGTGCAAGCTGTGTGGTGCTGAATTGCAGTGACCTTGCCTTGTACAGTGGTGTCCTGCTGATGTTCTTGATCCCAGGTTCATTTGAATGCCAATTTGGCCCAATCTCTGTGGTCTCTGACTGCTGAGCAGGAGTCATTATTTATTTATTTATTTCAGAAAGGCAATCGGGCTATACTGCAGACGATTCTAGTCCAAAGGCATAGCGCTTGTTTGAAACCAGTGTTGTGATTTTTAAAGAATGGAGGACAGAGGGATTTCTCGTGATGACGACTGTGTTACTTTTTCATTCCCATTTCAAAGCTCTTGAGTTAACGGTTTGCCTAGTGTCAACTCGCATTGATTTTGGTGCCTTTCAGTTATTTTACACCCCTCTGCAGTGTTTGCTGAAAGCCTGGACCCTGCCCTGAAATGGTTTGGTTTAGCTTCAATTGATTATGTTTATTACACAGTGGAACAGAGTAAGCAATGGGAAAGTTTAATATGAGTTCCTTTTAACCCCTGCAGTCTGTTCATTTAGCTACGTTTCTGTGACAGCGTAGATCTACGATGTAGCCTATAATATAACAAACATCTTGAGTGTACCACTGTTATGTTTTGTCATTTGCTAACATTTAAACTAAACGCAGTGATATCGGGCCCTAGATTAGTTCAGTATGCGTTTTCTTTGCTTGAGTTTAGTTTATTCCAGCCTTGGTATTTCACCCCCACTTTTTCATTAGCGAGGCAGTTTAATTGTAAGCACTATGGATCCGATTTCAATAAACTTTGCAAGTAACATTTACAGCCGATCTGTCAACTAACACAGTGGTGTTTGAGCTGTCTGTATTATTTATATTTATTTTGTACAATTTTTCCAGGTATTTTACCAACACCCTAAAACTAGCTAGGATGCATTGGCAATTACGACAGGCGTTCAGGACAGATAACCCCATTATGAAAAGGACGTGCTGATGCAATGTGCTTTCATGGTGTTCATGTGCTTATGACAAATGGCAAATGTGTTTTCATTTAGCCACCTGGGCTAAGTGCTGATAATTTGTGACCCTGTCCCTGATCTTCAGGATCAGATATGATCAGCTTTGTAATTTTATTAATATGGTAACCTTGTGCCTTTTTTTTTTTTTTTTTTTGGCTAATGAATTACCAGAACTCCTTTCGAAGGGAACGTCCCGTCCGTCCAACCCCCCCCCACCTCCCCCCCACCTCCAGGCCCTGATCCTCCTAGCCCAGCTTAACAAAACAGGCATGGCAAAGTGAAATGGACTGAATAGAAAGGAGATTGATTCCACAGAAACGAGAGCAAACAGCAAGGTTAACGATTGAACAGTTAGCAGCCGGCGGGCAAACTTGTGCCTGCGAGACCAGAGAGTTGTACCTGTGCACGGCAGTGAAGATAACCTGTAATACTGCAGTACTGGGATACAGCATCGATAAGGGAACTAAAGTCATGAAAATGTACTACCCTGTGATCTCAATCTGTCTGTGTCTCTTGTTCAATCTTTTATTGTCGTTTTTATTGAATTTGGAATATGTACAGTAGTTGGTTTCATGTTAATTGAGAACAATGATCATGCGTTCGATCTTATGAGAAATACACAAATGTGGCAAAGAAGGAATGCTGCTCTAACACAGTTCTGTACTAGGCTTCCTTATGATTGGTTGTTTGAGATCTGCTTTTGGTGATGGAGGATATCTGTCCTTACCCCTTCATACTACAGAATCTTGCCGTATTGAGTCGTGTTGCATACAAATTGATTACTGTAATTGATCACCTTGCATAATGTTGCATTCTGTGATGTAAAACCATTACTTTTTGCTGACAACAGACCGTGAAATTTGATTACATTACTGTCAAGCCCAGACCGCTCCAGATAATAGTTTTCTGTTGAAACCAATGCAGTCCCTGAAAAGAGAGCTGTGTGTATTTATGAAGTTGCGTGTCTAAGATACTGCTGTTGCCTGCGTTGTCGGACTAACCGACATTTTTCTCACTTTGCTACTTTCTTCTGACAAGGTCTTAGGCATTCTCTGCCCAGAACTTCATAACCGTGAAGACTTTGTTATTGTTGCTGGATCTGAGATCACAGGTGCTTGTGGCTTCTTTTTATATACATTTGCAGACTTGAGAGGAACTGAGAGAAGGAACATTGTACTAAACCAGAATTATAGTTGTGCGATTTAATGTATGAACATTTCATGATTTTATATATATATATATATATAAAAAACATGAACAAGCCATTTTGTAGGTTTATGATGTTGTCCTAAACACATTATTGCTACAGACCTGGCAAAATTGAAACCTTTTACTGCACTAACGGTAAGCTGCTAAATGCTGCCTTGTGTAAGACCTGATGCTCTCCTGATCCCCTTGCTGTGTCTGTAACCATTCTGAGTGGTTCCGGGTTCCATTACTGCAATATTGAGAGACTGTCATTTTACTTTTAATCAGCCTGTCATTTAACTTGCTTGAAGCTTGGCTGGAGAGTCCTACATGCTGTACGAAAGAAGAAATGCTTTAGTAAGGGAAATGAAAGCAGTTAAACTGGCTTGAGAAGCTGCCTCTCAGCACAGTCTGCCAGCTCAAGGTCCCAGCACTGCATTGATTGCACGGCACGCCTCTCAGGGTTAAAAAGCAGAAGCGAGGGGCTGCTCCCAAGCCTCAAGGCCGGCTTTCAGCTGCGGTTCATCGGCTGAAAGCATCCTCGCATATGAATGTTATGAAGCTGTTAAGGCCGCTGCCAATTTTTATAACTCTTTTAAAATCCTCCTTTTTTAAAAGTAAATCAATAAAGGAATACATTATGTGATATTGAGAAAACGTAGACGTTAGTATCCTGATCTTTGTGGGTTTTTTTTTTTGTTTTTTTGTTTTAAACGTTTAATAACATGATTGGCCGTTTTTGTTTCTATCGTTATTTGCGTTGCTTCTGAAAAGACTCCTCCAGGCTGGTTGTGAGGAGGCGAGGCGGAGAAGACTTCAGTGCACAGCTCAATGCAACTGTACATGCTTCCCCACGATCACCCACGCGGAGTCTTCTCCGAAATAATCTGTGCTGAAATAGCATGGTAAAATAATATAACAGTAGAAAAAATAAACAGAACAGGATATTAAACAGGTAAGAAATGTAATATAAGAAAACTCCGTTAAACACACAGAGACATAAATGTACTGCTGCAGACTGCATTTGTGACAGGTAAACTAATCAATACTTATTGATCGTGCGGTTCTTGTAGCTGTACGGCGGCAGTCTTCAATGCGTTTGGACTCGTGAATTTACAGAGATGGTTCCAGTTTTTTCACCCTGCTGATCAGCATCTTATAAAATTTTCACGGTGCTGTACTTGGCATCGCTCCGTTACACTGTGGTGGAGTACGTACACCAGATTTACTATGTGCCATGAATTGCATTACCATTGCTGAGCTGCTGGACCGCCAGAAATCATTTTAAAAGAGCAGGCATGGAGATTGACTTCACATTTTAATCCCTGTGCTTTTTTTTTTCTTGTCTGGCATGAAGGCATTTGTTCTATAAATAACACAAAATTAGTATATTGCTGTGAGTGACTGTGTGCAATTCCTTCCAAGCTAAAAATGGAATAATCACTGGGTTACTACTGGCTGTTTGATATCATTTATAAACGCCGTGAAGACGGTTCGTCTTTATTGATGGTTTCTCATTCCCCTCCAAGCAGTTTTATTTCATTCTTTGGATGGGGGGAAAAAAAATAAAAAGATGCGCCCACCCCATGAGAGTACAAACGAAAACCGTCTAACTGCCCTGAGCTGATTCGTTTTATTAGGTGTGCCAGTTTACGGACGAGGTTTGCCTTCGGGAGCGGGCTCCTAAGGAATCGTCAACCGTTCAATAAAAACATAGCACATTCTGTAAAGAGGTATCAAAATCTATTCATTTAAAGAAAATCTGCCCTTTTATTTCAGCCACATTATCTGTAACTTGATAGCTTAATAAAGCATAAGTGCTCTACAGTACAGTAAGTCTGGTCTAGGTATTCATAAGGATGTAATTCATTTACTGTTAAAAACAAACTGCTGCTTGGGGAGCAGTGTTTAACACGCTGTTAAAAACCCACAATTAAACACTTTGTACTAATCCTTATTGAAATGTTTATAGAACCATTGGCTGATCACAGCAGCAGTGGATTTGAAACAGAGTAGCAGACTGGTCCTAAATTCGCACCTGTACTGGTCTGGTATTGTAATGGAATACCAGTGCATATTAGTTAATGGCATGCCAGTTATGGACACATTATCATTGTGGTGACAGCTATTACATACCCCACCCCCCCTAAGTACAAAATGATTGGATTGCCATTGTGCAGCGTGCTGTGCTGAAGATCGTTGTTTTTTTAGCAGACGCCTTTATCCAAGGCGACTTACAGAGACTAGGGGATGTGAACTGTGCATCAGCTGCAGAGTCACTTACAACAACGTCTCACCCGAAAGACGGAGCACAAGGAGGTTTAGTGACTGAGTCATTCAGTGGTTGAGCTGGGATTTGAACCGGGGACTTCCAGGTTCAAAGCCCTTTTCTTTAACCACCGGACCACACAGCCTCCCATCATGCAAGTTCAATCACGTTGGGTTCTGGCTATGTGATTTATGCAGGGCATGCTTCTAGGGCAGCTCAGTTCTGGGTATTTATTTAAAATCAAATTCAGCAGGGCATAGGGGTATTTAGCCACCTGGTTACCATTTCTTTCCTGTCTTGCAAATCTGCTAAAAACAACACGGCCGGGACGGATATTCCAAGAGAAACGCTCCAGGGTGAGAATTTGTGCCAGCGTGAGAGACTTTGTTTTGAAAGCGGTGTTTTCCTGGATGAGATCCACCTCGAAAGCTGAGCTCGCAGTCCGCGGCACTTGCTGAACACAATTCTTTCCATGCCGCTAGAATGTGGTTACAGAATAGACTTCCCATACTTCAGAATCGCCAGAATCGATGTCTAGATAATCAAACTGTCTACCCATCCTAAAAAGCATGCCAAAGAAAGTGTTGGCCAGTAGAGAAGAGGTTTTTTTTATACAGTGGGTGGTTGTTAAATTCAGTGGAGCAGATTAAGGGCTCAGTTTTAATCTGAGAAGGAGCCATGCATGTTCCTTGTATTTCACATGCTTGTACTGCTGTGACTGGATTTATACTAGACCCTTGTTCATTATACACTAACAAGATGTCGGGGGGGGTTTATAGGATTTGTGTATTTGAATGTATTATAGTCCAAGGTGGTGTTGTTGGCTAATCTGCATTCTGAGAGATGAGTGTGTGTTTAGTTCTTACTGAAGAGAAGTTTCAAAGCCTTCTAATGGACTCGGAATGCAAAAAAGATGAAAGGAAAACCTTCAAAACTGTGTAAAGCTAGGAAAGTATCAATTTTCAATTCATCTTTGTCTGTCCCGTGTTCATGATAGCAGAGGGCTTTGCACTGAGTGTGTCGGTCAGGAGTTAAAGCACTGTGTGTGCATGTACAAGGGCTTCACAGAATACGTCCTTGGGGTATACTGACTTAGACCTGCTTCTACAGTAAGTGTTTACCCCTTAATGAGTGTTCTCTCCAAAAAATACTTCCCCTAAAAACTTGCACTGGGGGATCCAGGATCCACAGTTTCCAGTTTCCCAATCTAAGGTTCCCAGGTTAACCACTGCATTTTATTTGTTCATAAACAGGTAAGTCTTGAGTATCTTGCACGCTGCTGTTTTCAAAAAGTATTGTACTAAATACTTTGAGCACACATCCCATAAAATGGTGCCGTAACCTCGGAAACCAATTCTCTTCTGCAATTCCCACCGCAGGTGTTCTATAAAACAAGATGTGTTCAAAAAAAAAAAAAGTCTATAAACAGGCCAGTGCCACTTCTAAATACAGTAGATCAACCAGACCTGTACTCTTAGCACAGTATTTAAAAGAATGAAAACAAACAACCATCAATGAGATTCTGATATTCTTGAGGGACTGCAATGCAGCAACTGGAGTAACCTGTAAACGTTTGCCTTTTTCAGAGCTCATGGAGTTGGACCCGCTGCACAGCTTGCAGTTTGTGGAGCTTCAAGCCTTGCGGCTGCTTTGGTGAAACAGTCTGATTTATCGGAAGGGAAGTACCCACTACTTTTAGTTTAACGATGATCGGAAAATTAAAGCAGAACTTGCTGGTGGCGTGCCTGGTCATCAGCTCCGTCACTGTCTTCTATCTCGGTCGACAGGCTATGGAGTGCCACCACTGGATAGAGGAACGAAGCCAGACTCCCTCTGTGGACTTTGCCAAGACCACGTTGAAGACTGGACTCAACCGAACTGCAAACCCCTTTCTTTACAACAAAGACATGCCTTTAATATTCATCGGCGGGGTCCCGCGCAGTGGCACCACGCTCATGAGGGCGATGCTAGATGCCCATCCCGAGGTGAGGTGCGGGGAGGAGACCAGGGTTATTCCCCGAATCCTGGCCATGAAGCAGATGTGGAGCCGGTCGGGTAGGGAGAAAATGCGCCTGGACGAAGCCGGGGTGACGGACGAAGTGTTAGACTCTGCCATGCAGGCGTTTTTACTGGAGATCATTGTTAAACACGGGGAGCCTGCTACTTACCTGTGCAATAAAGACCCCTTTGCTCTCAAGTCCTTGACTTACCTGGCTAAAATCTTTCCGCACGCAAGATTCATCCTGATGATCCGCGACGGCCGGGCGTCCGTCCATTCCATGATCTCTCGCAAGGTCACCATCGCTGGCTTTGATCTCAACAGCTACAGGGACTGTCTGACCAAGTGGAACCGGGCCATCGAGACCATGTACATGCAGTGCATGGAGGCAGGTGATAAATGCATGCCGCTGCATTACGAACAGCTGGTCCTGCATCCCGAGATGTGGATGAAGACTCTGCTGAAATTCCTCGACGTTCCTTGGAATGAGGCCGTGTTGCACCACGAGGAACTGATCGGAAAAGCGGGAGGGGTGTCCCTTTCCAAGTGAGTCTTCAGTTATTACACTTGAAAGATGGTTCCTATTAGAAATGTAATTCCCAATGTGTGCAAAAAACAGTTCTAAAGCCTGACGTTCCTTCCTTGTGATGTCTGTGTTTCAGCAGACCTCTCATTGGTCCTTCGAGTTTGAAGCTAATGAAGAATAGATTACAATAGGATTGTGCTGTATGGAAAAACTGACTTAAATAAGCCATGGCTCATATTGACCAGGATCGGTGTGTTTTCTCATACTGCACTGGTTGAGCAAACACACACACACACACACAAAAAAAAACTTAAAGAAGAGAAGTGTGGTGTTTTATTAGTTCTAAAAAAAGTAATTTACAGTAGTTAAATATTTGTATATTTTATTTTCATAAACCAACAGTTTAGGCTGTTGAATGTTAGATGCTTTATTAATCAATATTAGCATTAAGGTAGGACCAAGTTCAATCAAGGTTGTCCTTCTGTTTAAATGTTTGTGTAGAGCTTCACCTGGTTTGCATGGCAGGTGTTTAGTGTGAGATGTGGACTTTTCCAATGTTCCTGCCAGCCTGGGTCACTTAATCAGAATAACGGAGGGAGAGGGAGACGTGTGAGATGTAAGCGGTCATGCTGGGTGAGCGGGCTGACTGTTTACTTTAAGAGCGTGCTGTGTTAGGGTTGTGGCAAGTCTTTTTGTACTTGGCAAAAACTAAAATAATTTAGTCTGGCACCGCTTTTAAAGTTAATGATGAAAACTGAACCCCCCCTCCCTACGGTAGACCTGCTGGGTGTGGAACCAATTCAAACGAACACAATTAGCTTGGATCTCCTTATGCTGCTGTGACCCTGCAGCGCCACCACCTGGTAAGCAAGGGCTGGTACTGTATCTACATGCAAAAGGTTTGAAATGTGGAGGGAAAGCCAGTGCAGAAGTGCATTGACTGCACAAGTGCCAGAATAAATCCTGCATGTTCACGTGTGTTTTCCTGGAGGGTGTATTGCTGTACAGCTAATAACAAAGTCCATTCTGAATCAGAATAAAATGTCCTGTAAAAGCTTTCATCATTTAACAAGTGACAACACTTCATATTCAAGCATCCACCCCCCCACCCCACCCACTCAATGTTACACATAGAGCAAAGCTCAGTCTAATAGGACATTGATGTTGGCCTCCTGATCCCCTCTCGCTGTCACACAAGGCTGTGTGGTGATCATTGACCTTGACAGTGTGGTGGTGCTAGACTGCAACAGGGCTTCACCCTCTCTGTTACTGTTGGCATAAATCAAAGGTTGGTGTGTGTGTGTTTGTGCGTGTGTGTGTGTTTGTGCGTGTGTCTGTGTGTGTGTGTGTGTGTGTGTGTTCCTTCACATGCTGTCGGAAGTGCACCCTGGAAGACGCACCGTTTTTTACTTAAAACAGCCCGCATCTTAAAAACATATGAACTGAACATATTTAAAAATAGAATTTGCAGAAGGATTCCTGCCACGGATCCCTGCTCTACTATTGAAATCCCTTCTCAATCACGAATATCTGTTCTTTAACCCAAGTTGAGCTTCGCTGCTCTTTATATGGAACGGGTTTGACATTGAGAAGATAATCCAGCAGTGCTTGCCATGCAGTTCATGACATCACACCAGATTAAAGTAATTCACACGCACAATAACAAAAATACATCAAAAGACTGTTCTGGCCAGTGGCCATAGACTACACAACCCCTCTCCCAACCTTAAAAGTACTTCAAAGCGCTGTCCTTCTGTTTATACCATGTTGAAAGAATATCAGTATCCCTGTATTGGTATAGCAGCTTGTGGATTGAGAAACGTCAAATAAAGAACTGGTGTTTTTGATGCTTCCTATTATTTGCGTTGAAATGTTACAGCACGTGATTGACCGATATGAAAAGCTGTAGCAAAACAAAGTTGAGATAGCGTCTGTAATGCATTTTTTTTTTTTTTTCAAGGGTGATGGCGTTCACTGTAATGCAAGCTAAATCATCCCGAGTGCATGGTCTTCATACAATATTAATAAATAGATAGAGACCCTGTAAACTATATTACAAGCCCCGTCTCTATTCAAGCCCATTAGTCGCAACTGCACTTAGAAGTCTCTTAAGTGCGTCGACTTTGTGAACAAAGAGGCAATTAGGATTCTAAAATAACACTGAGAAATCATTGAGCTGGGCAAGTAAAGGGTTGTGTCAGATACTAATGTTAGGTAAAATGTAAGATCTTTCCATTATTTAGTGTTTCAGCAAGGTAATGCAGGTGGGGGTACAGCTATTCTGGTCTTATCAATTATTTAGGTGCAGAATCAGAAAGCGCTACGTCCGCCTTGATTGGAATTGTCTTGCGTGGCTTTTAGAATCCAAAAGTTGTTGCATTGCAATTTTTTTTTATCTTATTACAAATTTCACTTTGCTGCAAGTGACTTAATAAATCAGGCTCTTTTGTTTCAGCGAATAATATAGGTAATGCAACATTCTGCAGGGAAGGCATATGTCTTTATAAATCATTGTACCGCGTTGATGGTGTTTGTTTTGAATCATTTAAACTCGGGTAGTTTGCTAATGGAAGCGTTTTATCATGGGGAACGCCAGTGACACAATGCAATAATGAGCCCCGGGGTCCAGACCTCCTAAGAGAACTATTAAGGTTAACATGGACTCTGCTAGTACTTAGATTGTGTTACTTTTCATCAGGGTTTGATTTTATTTTTATTTGATGCTTTCAGGCATGGCGTGTAAAGAACGAAACCTGGAGACCGCCTCAGCGATCTCAAACTGAGAGAGTTTATATTAGTAAATCAGGGACACATGTCCGCTTCATCAGATAAGAGATTGTTCACATAATGGTCTTATGAGACTCCCAACAGCTGACGCACATTCTCTGTCGCTGAAGTGAAAAAGTTCCAGCCAGTTCACAATGTAGTACTGTTCTTGCGTACTGTCCTGCACGCTTGACACCTCGTGTGGTTCAGCTGCTTTGCATAGTCTTTATTAGTTTAATAGTTCCTGATGAAGCAGCCACATCCTGCAGGAGATCACTCAAACACCTTGTACATATTGCAAGAGGCTGTGTCTAACATCATTTAGCCTGTTACGCAGAAGTTTGCGTTAACTGCATTGCTTGGCTACTGAATTGAATGTTTCGTCACTTCTAATACAGTTCGGCTGTTCTGTGTCTGTTTCAACAGTAGAAACCCTTTTAAAAACTTCTGTGTCTGTCTTTCATCTGTGTTGTAAGAGTCAAGGTACTTTTACCTGCAGAGCTGGGTTGTCGCTGTATATAGGGATGCATCGTTCATATGAATTAAATTTTTTTTATTTTTTTAAATTTGTGTGTATATATATATATATATATATATATATATATATACAGACGTGCTCAAATTTGTTGGTACCCCTCCACAAAAAACGAAGAATGCACAATTTTCTCTGAAATAACTTGAAACTGACAAAAGTAACTGGCATCCACCATTGTTTATTCCATATTTAATAGAAATCAGACTTTGCTTTTGATTTTTTATTCAACATAATATTGTAAATAATAAAACAAATGAAAATGGCATGGACAAAAATGATGGGACCGCTAACCTAATATTTTGTTGCACAACCTTTAGAGGCAATCACTGCAATCAAACGTTTTCTGTAGCTCTCAATGAGACTTCTGCACCTGTTAACAGGTAGTTTGGCCCACTCTTCCTGAGCAAACTGCTCCAGCTGTCTCAGGTTTGATGGGTGCCTTCTCCAGACTGCAAGTTTCAGCTCTTTCCATAGATGTTCGATAGGATTCAGATCAGGACTCATAGAAGGCCACTTCAGAATAGTCCAATGTTTTGTTCTTATCCATTCTTGGGTGCTTTTAGCTGTGTGTTTTGGGTCATTATCCTGTTGGAGGACCCATGACCTGCGACTGAGACAGAGCTTTCTGACACTGGGCAGTACGTTTCGCTCCAGAATGCCTTGATAGTCTTGCGATTTCATTGTGCCCTGCACAGATTCAAAGCACCCTGTGCCAGGCGCAGCAAAGCAGCCCCAAAACATAACCGAGCCTCCTCCATGTTTCACTGTAGGTATGGTGTTCTTTTCTTTGAAAGCTTCATTTTTTCGTCTGTGAACATAGAGCTGATGTGACTTGCCAAAAAGCTCCAGTTTTGACTCATCTGTCCAAAGGACATTCTCCCAGAAGGATTGTGGCTTGTCAATATGCATTTTAGAAAATTCCAGTCTGGCTTTTTTATGTTTTTCTTTCAAAAGGGAGTCCTCCTGGGTCTTCTTCCATGGAGCCCACTTTCGCTCAAAAAGCGACGGATGATGCGATCAGAAACTGACGTACCTTCACCTTGGAGTTCAGCTTGTATCTCTTTGGCAGTTATCCTTGGTTCTTTTTCTACCATTCGCACTATCCTTCTGTTCAATCTGGGGTCGATTTTCCTCTTGCGGCCTCGCCCAGGGAGGTTGGCTACAGTTCCATGGACCTTAAACTTCTTAATAATATTTGCAACTGTTGCCACAGGAACATCAAGCTGCTTGGAGATGGTCTTTATTTTCTTTCTGATCTCCTCAGACAACTCTCTCCTTTGCTTTCTCTGGTCCATGTTCAGTGTGGTGCACACAATGATACCAAACAGCACAGTGACTACTTTTCTCCATTTAAATAGGCTGAATGACTGATTACAAGATTGGATACATGTGTGATACTAATTAAAGAAACTAATTAGTTTGAAAATTCACTATAATTCAATTATTTATTATCTTTTCTAAGGGGTACCAACAAATGTGTCCAGGCCATTTTAGAATATCTTTGTAGAATAAGCAATAATTCATCTCTTTTCACAGCTTCTTTGCTTTATTCTATGACATACCAAAGGCATGTAAGTATACATGATAAAATAGCTTTTAATTTCATCACTTTTCAGGAGGAATGAAGCATTATTTCAATGAGCTGTAAGGGTACCAACAAATTTGAGCACGTCTGTATATATATATATATATATATATATATATATATATATATATATATATAAATATAAATGGTTCTATTTATTTTGTACTGAGCTGTTGCAGTCACTCCAGTCTGCTTGTTGCAGCCACCAGCAGCATCACATTCCACCATGAATGACTATTTTAGTGCTGAAGTTTTTTCTGACAGTCTTCCTGAATACTTAAAGGCTGACGTAGTTTCCTTACATTATTTCAAATACTGTTCTCTCTCTGTCAAGGGGGGTGCCACTAATGTATCTGGTTCATTGAACAGAACATACAGTACTGTAGACTATTATTCTTCCAAGAGTAAAAGTCACTTTTTTGATGAAAAAGAAAAAAACAGTAATTGCTGTAGGACACTGCTAGTAGAGGTGCATGATTTTCTTGCAAGTTTCCGAGGGCAAAGTCCCTGCTATCCATTGTCAAGGGAGAGCAGCCGGACTGAACTTTTCCAATGAATTACCAGCTGTATAAACTGAGTAAGGGGGACTTTTCAGTTTCTCGGGAGAAGGAGAATTTGAGTTGAAAAAAGAAAGCTTTGTGCAAGTACTGTATGTGTTGGCCCTCTCCTCTCCTAAAGATCCCGTGCAGTGGAATATATGCCAAGAGGAATTCCCTGCCCCTTCCTGAATTTTTTTTAGCAAAATGCATTAAGCTTAAGAAACCTTGAGAGAGAGGTTTGGGCGTATTCCTGTCAATCCTGAGAGTGAGATGACTGTCACGCTGTGCATTAGAGAGCTCCCTTCTGAATGATATTGCACTTCATTCATGCTTTGACGGGCTTTAAGAATTCAACATTGCATTGAGCAAGACTAGACAATCTGAACATAAAAAAAAAAAAAAACACAAATAGTCCTGTTTTGGAATTTAAGAACTTCTCGAGCCATATAACAAGCTTCATAATTGCGTATTTCAGAGGATGTTGTGAGACGGTGAGTACTGTCTCATGTCCATCTCTGTGAACAGAGCCATGTGTAAAACTACCTGCAGTACAACGAGGACAGCGATGTGTGGAAGTGATTCCCTGCCTGGTTAGAACTGAACTTGCTGCTGTTTTTGATGGAGTCTCCTGTTTGCAGGAGCTGCTTGACTCTGTCGCCCCTCGTCTGAGACGCAGAGAGCTGATCTTAAATATCAGAGGAGGAGGGCTAATCTTTCAGGGGGTGATCGGTTTGAATGAACAAGTTGTGTTACTCGGTCTCGCATACTTTCTGGTTTTCCTCTGTTATGCTGAAACAATGCATGCTTTGCTTGTTAAAAAAAAATAATTTAAGCCGTGCCAGAACTATCTGCTCAGGATTCCAGAACTCTGGGCTAAAGGTCACTTCTTCCTGCACGTGGCCTCTCTGAGGGACCCTGCCTAAAGCTGACAGAACTTGAAAATGGAAACATACAGGAACAGTGGAGTTCCCTGCCGCTTTAGTAAGTGTAAGCTAAGTGTAAGAGAGAGGGGGAGGGGTTAGGGGGGGTTAGAAGCAAGGAGATCCAGGGTTTGAATCTCAGCCTTTGCAAGGCTTTATGTGAATTTGGACACTGAGGATATGAATCTCTTCGATTCGATGAAGTCTTTTCACTGTGCTGTCCGTTAAATATGGGGACACAAAGTATCCAAATGCAGGTTTCAGTCAAGTGCGGATTAACGAGATGATAAAAGTGCGTGTCGGAGTGGTGGTTACTAATGTGAGGTGATGCTTGAGAGGCTTGTAAATGGTTTTTCTGTGCTGTGGATAAAAGCACTCCTGGTTCCCTATCCAGTCGATGCTCTGTCACCAATTTACTGTACATTGATTAAACCTTTCCAGAGTGAAGGGTGCTGGAGTTAGAGCTGCCAATAACAACCCAGGCTGTGTGAGCCCTTTCCATCAAACCTCCCCGTTTTAATTAAATGGTTTTTAGGACTTGCATAACACATTCATTGTTGCTGAATCAGAACAAGCAGGCCGTTTTAGCGAGTGTATGAAATGTTTCCTCTTTATGAGATTTGGGACTGGTTGCATAGAACACCTTAAGTAGTTTAAGTTTACTGCATGCCGTACCCCTGCATTCTGATGACTGGGATTCAGAGTCACTGCATGCCGTACCCCTGCATTCTGATGCCTGGGATGCAGAGTCGCTGCATGCCGTACCCCTGCATTCTGATGCCTGGGATGCAGAGTCGCTGCATGCCGTACCCCTGCATTCTGATGACTGGGATGCAGAGTCACTGCATGCCGTACCCCTGCATTCTGATGACTGGGATTCAGAGTCACTGCATGCCGTACCCCTGCATTCTGATGACTGGGATTCAGAGTCACTGCATGCCGTACCCCTGCATTCTGATGACTGGGATTCAGAGTCGTACCCCTGCATTCTGATGACTGGGATTCAGAGTCACTGCATGCCCGTACCCCTACATTCTGATGACTGGGATTCAGAGTCACTGCATGCCGTACCCCTGCATTCTGATGACTGGGATTCAGAGTTACTGCATGCCGTACCCCTGCATTCTGATGACTGGGATTCAGAGTCACTGCATGCCCGTACCCCTACATTCTGATGACTGGGATTCAGAGTCACTGCATGCCGTACCCCTGCATTCTGATGACTGGGATTCAGAGTCACTGCATGCCGTACCCCTGCATTCTGATGCCTGGGATGCAGAGTCGCTGCATGCCGTACCCCTGCATTCTGATGCCTGGGATGCAGAGTCGCTGCATGCCGTACCCCTGCATTCTGATGACTGGGATTCAGAGTCGCTGCATGCCGTACCCCTGCATTCTGATGCCTGGGATGCAGAGTCGCTGCATGCCGTACCCCTGCATTCTGATGCCTGGGATGCAGAGTCGCTGCATGCCGTACCCCTGCATTCTGATGACTGGGATTCAGAGTTGCTGCATGCCGTACCCCTGCATTCTGATGACTGGGATTCAGAGTTACTGCATGCCGTACCCCTGCATTCTGATGACTGGGATGCAGAGTCACTGCATGCCGTACCCCTGCATTCTGATGACTGGGATGCAGAGTCACTGCATGCCGTACCCCTGCATTCTGATGACTGGGATTCAGAGTCACTGCATGCCGTACCCCTGCATTCTGATGACTGGGATTCAGAGTCGCTGCATGCCGTACCCCTGCATTCTGATGACTGGGATTCAGAGTCGCTGCATGCCGTACCCCTGCATTCTGATGACTGGGATTCAGAGTCACTGCATGCCGTACCCCTGCATTCTGATGACTGGGATTCAGAGTCACTGCATGCCGTACCCCTGCATTCTGATGACTGGGATTCAGAGTTACTGCATGCCGTACCCCTGCATTCTGATGACTGGGATTCAGAGTCACTGCATGCCCGTACCCCTGCATTCTGATGACTGGGATTCAGAGTCACTGCATGCCGTACCCCTGCATTCTGATGACTGGGATTCAGAGTTACTGCATGCCGTACCCCTGCATTCTGATGACTGGGATTCAGAGTCACTGCATGCCCGTACCCCTACATTCTGATGACTGGGATTCAGAGTCACTGCATGCCGTACCCCTGCATTCTGATGACTGGGATTCAGAGTCACTGCATGCCGTACCCCTGCATTCTGATGCCTGGGATGCAGAGTCGCTGCATGCCGTACCCCTGCATTCTGATGCCTGGGATGCAGAGTCGCTGCATGCCGTACCCCTGCATTCTGATGACTGGGATGCAGAGTCACTGCATGCCGTACCCCTGCATTCTGATGACTGGGATTCAGAGTTACTGCATGCCGTTTTAATTAATCCAAGTGAACATGTATTACCTAATTTGATGTTTTTGCTTTTTTAGGTCACATGCAGTCAGAACATGTGGTTTTTTTGCCCTCCCTTTCCAATGAACGGATCAGAACAGCTGTGCAGGAGTTTTAAGCTTTTCTTTCCATTCGCTCGTCATGTTCTTTTGTTCCTCTCCAGGGATGCTGAACGCAGTGTCCCCAGGCAGATGAGTTTGGCGTGTGCGTCCAAGTCTGTGTTGCTTATATGAAAACAGACGGGTACTAGCCCTTGGCGTGCTGATTTTGCACCCTCCTATTTTACCACCAGCCTCTGTAAAAGACGGAGTTTATTGAGTTTTGAAATTCATGGGGTTCTTTCAGGAGTTTTTGGCTGCTGCTGTGTAAAATGTTTACCTCCATGAAATAGCAGTTGTCAGCTATGCAGTTTAACAAACATTATTTGTGACTCATGCGCTTTTGAGATACTGTATGAAGTGGGTAGACTGCTATTCCTCTTTTGTCATGTTCCATTACTGGTGCTGTCTGGGAAAACGTTGACCAGTTCACTGCTGAATTTCATTAACCACTGGCCCTATCCATGCTGCACATCTTTCTCGCATTTCCATTTTATTTCAGTATTGCAAACGATTCTGTCAGATTAGACACCTCTTGCATTCTAATCTGGAGATGCATTGTTTTTGTTTTAGTAAAACAACCGCTTCTAGTTGTATATTGATTTCTGTAAATCGAAGCCTCCTTTGAATACCTCAAAGTGACAGATTTGTAAGCGTTTTGAATATGCGATTAACAGTTCACTTTGTAAAGCAACCTGTGCAGCCTAAATATTGAAGCTATTACGTTTCTGATCGTGAATAAATTCAATAACCGAGTCAGACCTACTAAACCTCATAAAACCTGCCATGTTGTGTTTCTTGTAAGCAGGCCTAATTATTCTGTTGCATGCTGCTGTTCATGTAGCCGTCCTTAATCTCAGTGATTGTGTTCACTTTAATAAATGCATGACCTTTTCATAAAATCATGCATGACTCATCGATAAACCTCATCCAATTTGAAATTGTAGTTTTTGCTTGACAGACTGGGATAGAATTGGACAGATGTAGCCCTAAATGTTATTTTCAGATTTAATTCCCTATAAACCTTTTCTCGCCGTGCTGCCAAGAGACAATAATCTAATGCCCCCGCATGTTCGGAATGTAAAACTGGAGTTTAACTGTGCCTTGCTTGTTAAATTATTATTTTTTATCGCTTGTTGTAGCTGAATTTCATTTTTTTGCAATGGCATGAAACTCAAAGTACAAAGAGCACTACAGGTGTGTCTTGTATATTAAAACATTTTAACTTGGATAATCAAAGGCATGTAGCAACTCCAAGCAGTGTGTGAATTATAACTTTTCATGGATCCACACCAAGTCAGAGCAGTAATCATTAAAAACAAATGTTCGCGTGTTCGTCATGGGGCTTAAAGTTCATTCTAGTTACGTACCTTTTCATGGTCATTATAGACTAATTCCAGCACATTACCATCACCACAGAAGCACTTAACCTGCAGCACATGTCAAATCCATACTTCAAGTTCATCTGCCGTGAAATAAAAGGTTCTGGAAGTGATTTATACTTGGAATCTGCATTAAACTGGCTTTCCTTTGTGTGTGGCCCATGCTTGATGTCATGAATGAGCTCTGTTTGTGATGTGCGAGGGCATTTGCGCTCCGATTGGACGAGCTGGTTATTAACTACGGTACCAGACAACCGTCCTCTCTTTCATATGAACCGTCCTTCCCTTCCACTGTCTTCCAGGGTCGAGAGGTCCACAGATCAGGTGATCAAGCCTGTCAACGTGGAAGCGCTGTCGAAATGGGTGGGGAAGATCCCGCAAGATGTTCTGCGGGATATGCCAGTCATTGCGCCCATGTTGGCCAAGTTAGGATACGATCCATACGCCAATCCCCCAAACTATGGAAGACCAGATCCTAGGGTCCTGGATAACACTAGGAGGGTAAGTGTTGCTGTCTTCTTCATTCGGTTAGTTTTGCAATAGAAAAACAGAGAAGTTGAACTCTAGACTGTGTGGTTGTGGGGGATGTTAAGCCAAAAGTTTGGATTTTTCCTTTTTTTTTTTTTTCTAAAAGATAGTGCGGCCCTATTTACTTTAAGCTTTAACTCTCAATGTATTTAAATAATGGCTGGAGTGGCTTCATGGACTTTCAAAGTTGTATTCCTTTGACTCATGCAACTTCGATTCTGTACTGTTCGCTGACGTTAACCTGATCAAAAATTTAGATTACGTGTTTACTAAAAGTAAAAAAAAAATAATGATAATCGTTTAAGGTGTTGGCTTAATTTGAGTCATTTGTTTTATAATTAGCTTACTATGCAAAGGAAGTGAAGCATTGCACTTAGGGTGTGAAAGTAAGAAACATTTAATTACCCCCTAAAAATGTAGTTTTAGTTTTTCTTTTTTTATATATGAAAATGAGCTTCCTGTTTTGTGTTGCCAGCTGTTGCTGCAGCTAATCAATACATTTTCCTGAGTCTGCTGCTTGAGGAGCACTCGGCCGGATTAAGCACCCTGCTGCTTGACTGATCAGTGACGTCCGTCCACGCAGGGGACGCCGCTGCCTACGTCCTCAAATTAAGAACAAAAAATTTAAAGAGAGAGAGAGCCGAGAGCAGTGGCACTGATCCGCTGTTTATTTTCACTCTCGTTGTTCAAATGCAGTAAATGAGAAAGCCCTGTCATCAGCAGCGATAATGCAGCGCTCTGTTTGACTTTCATAGACCTGCACACGTGCTTGTGCTGTTTAAAATGTGTCTTGCTTTGATGCGTTTTGCAGTAATCCTACAGTGTAAAGGGTAATGGAGCTGAATAATGAATGGCAGTGCATAGAGTCCTTTTGGGAGATTTTAACCCCCTTTTAGAGCCCAGATGTCATGTAGTCTACTGAGGGAAGTGAGCCATCAATTATATTTGTGTTTGAGTCCAGATTAACTACTGTATGCAGACTGACCACACTTTCACAGTTCAATGTGTGTTATGAATATTCTAGCATTATCTAGTGAAATAAGTCATGCATCTCCAAAGCGTACAGCTACCTGGTTAATTGCGGTGAAACTGAATCTAGTGTTTTACTGGAAAAAAAACAATAATTGACCATGCATTCCCTGTACTTAAATGCAGACCTCAGGGACTGCAAACAGGTCTAGGTTGTGTTCCAGCTGCTGTTGGATCCAATTATTATTCCCTGCTGGGGGTATACAGTCGTGGAGGCACGTGAATACAAGTACAAACTTACAGTTTTACATGTATATAGAGACCTGGTTATCCAATGGAAAAATGTGGTCTGGAAATTCATTAGAACACATTATTGATGGCATTAAAATCTTCTAGGGCATTCTGGCTTGTGATAGGATTAGATCTGCCATCCACGTTTCAAAACATTACGATTTATAGAGGTATTGTGAGGTACAGGGCAAGTCTAGCCTCAGTCAGCAGGTTTTCTGTTAAGAGATGCTCATGCAGTGGTTAGAGAGGAACATTTCATTTAAATTCCTGGCTCCTTATCATTAATATAGTAGTTCTGAAACCCAGGACAAAGTGCAGGGCTAATGTGATTTTTCTAACTCTGTGAGCAATTCCATTAAGCCCTGCATGTTGTAGATGATCCTGAGATCATAACCGTGTTCTGCGATTTGGGGGGGGGGAGGGGTCTCTAAAGCATGTGTTCTTCATCCACTATGACCCACGGGTCCTCATTTTTCAGATCGATCTGTACTTTTCACCGGGACCTCCTTGGCCCGCGGGGAAATCCTGAATGGAGGATTAGCAAGAATTAAATTGACCATAAACCCTCCCGAAGCGGCCTTTCTCCTGGTTTTAAGATCGTTATTTTATAATCCGCTTGAAAAAGGCGTGTAAAGGTCACCGGTGCCTTTATAAGAGGTTTTTTTTTTTTTCTTGGGCAGAATTTTAAGATTTGAAGGAATGTTAACTTACTGTATTTATTTCTGTGGCACAGACATCTTATTCTGCTTTCATCTTTCTCCCCCTCCTCTTAATGCTGGTCCAAATCCTACATGGATTCTTCCCTGCTCTTCATACAAAAGAAGCTCTTCATTTCAAAACGTGTTCCTTTTTACAAATAAAACGGATCTGCCCTGTTTAGGGTGGCCTACAGTAGTGAGCAGGTTACCAGAACTACTGTAATGTCTACATTTTTATTGACAACAAAATGTACATGTAATAAATTTAAACCCACTTTGTGCCATATGTAAGAATGTTTTAACGGCTACACTAAGTTTCATATGGTGACCAATCACTTGGATTTAATACTTTGTTTAGCAGCAAGGGTCTGCAAATGTGGATAATAGCCTGACACTAGCATAGGCAATTTTATTTGTTTTTTAAATAGTGCTTCCCAAAAGTTGAAAGCCCCGCGGTGAGCTGAAAATATCTTGCAGCGTTTCTTTTGTACAAGAACGTAATGGTCTGCCCACCACGGTTTCTTGCTAGTTGCTGTGAACTGTGTTAGCAGTAAATGAGTCAATTAAATTCAAGCACGCTACTGGGATGCATTTGTTGGCCAACTTTTCAATACCCTTCACTTCACTTCACTTCACTTTGTCACAGTTTGATCCAGGGCCTAAAAATAAATAAATGTTAAAGCACAAAATGTTTTCAACACATTTTTTAACGGTGATCTTTTTGTTCCTGTTGCGTGCTTGTTTTGTGAGCTTGCTGCTAGGCACAATTCAAAAATAAAATAAAATACTTTCACTCAGGCCGAATTGTTTTATGCCTTTTAGCTCACACCTTTAATAAAGTACTGTAGGCAGGAACAGGACAAGTATTTAATTACAGGAAAACTGTGATTAATCCGAATCCCGATTTTATCTGAACGGCCCCTTGTTAACCTGTCCAAGGAAAAGGTGCTCTTCAGCCCTCAATCTCTGACATTTACACAGCAGGGCAGTACTCTGGGCTGTATATGCACAGGTAAAAGGGTCAATTCTGTATTTTTAGGAGGTTTCTTGATTGGGAAAGTTTTGTAAAGAATGTAGTTGTCATAATTCATTTATCAGAACAGTTTTGATTCTCCGAACACCCCTGGTCCCAATTAATTCAGATATCAGAAGTTCTCTTGTATTTGAATAAGCATTGATTAGTGAGGCAAAAATCAACAATTTATATACATTAATATACAAATAAATAAATACATAAATTCAACCCTAAGGTTTTGACAAATGACTTATCCACATTATCCCTAGCGATGATAATAAAATATTGACGACTTGTTATAAATATTAAATATGTCAGTGGCGTTTATTCAAGTATGATAATTCTTTCAAATCCTGTTTTAGAAGTGAAATAGAAGCTAGAATTGATTGATTTATTTATTTCTTCTTCTTCGGTTTTCAACAGTAAGTGCAGTCTGTGTCTTGTCTTGGCGATTCTGAAATGCGGTATGGAGTAGTTATTGTAAATGTTTGACTCCATTCCTGTGCATATTCCTGCCTGGCTGTGTTCTGAGTTACTCTGTGGCTTTACCCACACATCTGCAGTGCATCAAACACACATTTCCTTAGCGCATAATACACACTGAGGTTCTGCAATGCTCTACAGATTGTGCAGTTGTGTGCCTAAAATTCAGTTGCCTTTTAAAGACCATTGTTTGCTGTTTTTATTATTGTTTAGGTCACAAGTAAATTAGTTTTTAATAGCAGCCTAATAAAAGACATGGTTTGTGTCCACTGCAGTGCACCCTTCTTGCATGGCAGCCCTTTTATACCACTGATGCAGTTAGAAGGCAGTATGGTCATGGCTCCCATTTGACCTGTAATGCAGTTCCACCTGCCCTTGTATTCTCGTTTAGAAGGGGATCTCGTATTGCATGGTCTCTTAACTACGGCCCCCTGACTACAGCGTTATAAAGGGGGCAGCTCTGACTTGCACAATTCCCATCACTCCTTGTTCCTTGTAAGATGAAATGCAACTGTGCAGCTGACCTGAGGACTGTGCTGATTTGGTGCTGCTGCCTGATGTTCTCACGAAGACCTCTCTTGGCGTCTCCCACCTTGTCGGCCTCAATCAGGCTTACGTTTGGGTTCATCGAAGTGCTTTCTAGGAGGTATTTGCTGGAGAACCTTACAGCGCAGCGTGTTGCCGTTTTTAATTCCACATGCCCAGCAAAAGGCATTCATCAGATTATAAATAAAGCAATTTCGCTGCTTTTATACGTTTTCAAAAGACATTAAACTCGGCCCTGGCAGTACTTGGCAATGGTACTTAATAAAGTCCATGTGTTTCTGTGTAAGAGACTGCACGCCATAATCTTGTAAACAGCTTGGAACTAAAGTGTCTGCTCACTGTAATAATGCCTGCGTGCATATACCAGGGGAGTTGGGTATAGGCTGGTGTATTGAGAGAGGACAACTGAGGTTGGGGAAAGGTATCCTCCAGTAGTCTCTTGAGCATATACAGGATTTTTGCCGGCTATTCTCTAAATAAGAATAACAGAAATTGCATATTTTAAAACAAATGTAAAAAAAAAAAAAAACATGCACAAAAAGGCTACTTAAGCCTCTAAATTAAATGTTTGAGCTGGTTTGGTAATTTATTGAATGCATTTGCTTTTGTTTGTCATTTTCTGAAAAAATAGTGCTAATGACAATTTGGTTTGAGAATCGCGCCTTTTTTATGGCTCACTAAAAACGCCCTCAGCTTACTGTAGTGTTGTCTGTCTCACAGGAGAAGTGAGGAAGTATTAAGAAGTAGGACCGCAGTGTGGAGTAGTGGTTAGGGCTCTGGGCTCTTGACCGGAGGGTCATGGGTTCAATCCCAGGTGGGGGACACTGCTGCTGTACCCAAGGTACTTTACATAGATTGCTGCAGTAAAAACCCAACTGTATAAATGGGTAATTGTATGTAAAAAATAATCTAATTGTATGTACAAATAATGTGATCTCTTGTAACAATTGTAAGTCGCCCTGGATAAGGGCGTCTGCTAAGAAATAAATAATAAATATGTTGCATAGTGGCCGACAGATCTGCTAACAAGGTGAAGTAGGCCTACTCAAAATTGATGTCTTCCTTTGCGTGGATCCCTTTTACTTTGTTACTCCATAGTTTTACATCCTAAAGCGTGCTTGAAACACTGGAATGTGCACGTGATTGTTTTAATACAAAGTACTATCAAGTTCCCCTGACATGAGACATCATTAGGAACCCTATCTACAGTAACAAGCAAAAGCTGTAATTATACGTGCAACCCTTTATCCTTCACACTTCAGCACTCTGTTTGCACCCAGTTTCTCTAGCATGAGACTTGATCGGCTATTCTAATGTCATAAATTACTGTTTATTTTTAGAGAAGTCCTGGCATTTATTTTGAAATGAATCAAGCTTTTTAATTGCTTAATGGCGTGCTCGGATTTAATAAACAGGAGATGACTTGTCATAACACAACTTGCAGAATGCTGACAAGCAAAGAAAAGCTTTTGTTTCAAGAGACGCACACTGGGGGCTGTCCACATGTCAACGAGACCATTTTTTTTTATTTAGACAGATTATTTCTAGTTAAAATGGGAAACAAAAAAATAAACACAATCTTGCATAGCCATTAAAATTGTATAAACTGTTTTCAAAGTAAGCTTTTATTACAGCATGTGTATATAGGGTACATGCCTCCTGAGGTACTGTATCTATTGTATAACTCTTGGAGGTTGCCCTGAGTTTATTCGGAGGTCACATTTGCAGTAATCCTTTCATCTTGTTTGAATTAGATTTTGCAGAGATTTAAGCCATTCTGAGATGGGACCGAACATAAAAAAACAAAACAGCAATTCAGTATTTGCACGAACAGCAATATTCTTTCTCTTAATCGTTGGCATATTGTTTTACAGTTTGTACCACAAACCACAACTGATGCCATTACAGCATGAGCATCTTTGTTATTGGTTGTGTAACTAAACTGGAGCCGAAATGAGCCCAAAGAGAGATCACAACAACTGAAGGCTCTGATGGATTTGGAGGAGTGCCCTTCTTCTTCAGCTGATTGATCGATAACATGCAAGCTGTAATGTTCTGGAGAGAGGCCAGTCCAGCCAATGTTCATCCCAGATTGACATCAGGATTGCATGGGCTGCTGGGTAAAGAAGCCATCCCAGTGCTTTGACTGTGCTGGGCCCAGACACAGAACATAACACGCACTTTTTAAAAAACATTTTGTTGCATATTTTGGGACAATTCCAGCATGTTATCTACATGTTATGCTTTACACACACGGTGCCCTGTATGCACAGGTAATTCTATATAGCCGGTCTATATGGCTCCTTGAGCACCATTTCAAAGCTGCCTTGTTCTTGGATACTTCAATATACTGCAAAGGACAGTCTGGAAACAAGGACAGGACAAATGCAGTACAGTGATAGTTTTAAAAAACAGGCAACATGTTTAATGATCAGAAAACAATTGAAGCTGTGTCTGAATGTAGGCAGCTTTTTAGTCAACGCATTTCTTTTTTTTTTTTGTATGGTTTTATAAGAACTCCCTAATGTGGATCTTTTTAACATGTTGGACAGGGCTGCTGCAGTGTATAGCATTGAGAGGGTAGTGCACAGCAGCTGCACATTCTGCAATAGGTGCACATTATGCAAGAACTGCTCATTATATAATGATCATGGTCCTCAGTGGGCATGTTATATTCCAAGAATTACTGGTGAGCCAAGAGTCTCGCTCTGCTATTGAAAGCATCACAGCAGCTAATCCTGACCCTCCACATGCCCTGCAGAAGTGTGTTATGAAATGGCCCTTCAGGAAATGGAAACCATGCCCGCTTTTCATGCGGGACGCTGTATGCTGTATATGAATTCCATGCTGCTCGCTGACGTGATGGGAGTGTTTGGAATAGGAAATAACACAGACGTGCGGTTACAGACAGGAACAGCTTTTTTTTTTTTTTCTTGTCAAGCAGACGCTTGGTTTTGAATTCACACGGGTTTGAAACTTTAATCAGTGAGCGTCTGCAGATGCTATGAACCTGATGAACCAATTCATTTAATTTGGACATGCATACCGAAGTATCAAAGGTAATCTGTGAGCGCTGGTAAAGGTAGCTCAAGACTAGGGTTGGTAACCATGCCATCAAACCAGCACACATTCCCTTGCAGGAGGAGGGGCTGGCTGCATTTATTTCTTCAACACTGATCTTGCAAAAACAAAGCTTTGCTGTTTTTGAAATGTTACATGACTTGTCTGTATCAGTTTCTAAAACCCATTGCTTTGTTTTTCCAGGTCTTTAAAGGTGAATTTCAGCTCCCTGCTTTTCTTAAAGGACAGCCACAGGTACAGTAACTGTTCTGCCTGGTATGGAGAGATGTATCTGTTTTTTTTACAGTAGTTTTATAGAAGCATGCACACGCAGGTGCATCTGTTGCTTGTATTTTTCTTAATAGTTTATTATTTATTGATTTATTTTATTGATCTGATGGAGCACCTTTTTTTAGTGTGATGTAATGATAAGGCATGCCTTATTTAATTTAGTAAAGTCAAAATAAATAATTACCCCTTTTTTTTCATTTTTTTTTCTTTCATTTTAAATTGACATCTTTTCACATCGCATGTGCTTCCAACTGGATTATTTAACTTGAATGACGGGACATTTTCAACACTTGATAAATTCATAATACTTAGAGCTGCTGCTGCTGCTGAAAGAACCCCAAAACTAAATGAATGAACTAAAACCGCGCTGTTTATCATCTGTAGTCTGACTGGTTCAGTTCTCACAATGCTTCAGCAGGTCCAAAGAAGTATTTTTTGACTAAAGTAAGAAAACAGCTTTATTTTTTTATTTTTTACTTTTTAGACAGTTTGAAATATAAAAGACAAAAACATTTTTTTTTAAAGTAAAATAAACCCCAAAAAAGCAGCGCCCCAGTCTTGCTGCTTGGTTTCCCTCCTTTCGCGACAGCACCTCATCAGGGACTCCATCAAGGTGTACGAATACAAACACTAAACGGTGTTCAGGGACAGGCGCTGCTCTGCATGGATACGGATTACACACACGAGGCCAGTTTGTTATTTTCTTTCGGCTTGGTAGGGTTAAGTTGCAGTTGCATTGCCAAAGCCGTTCTACCACTTGTTACTATGGTGACTTGGCTTATTCAAGGACTCATCCTTCCCATCCGCAGCTCGCAAAACATGATTGATGTGCTTGGAGAGCAGATTTAAAACATAATGTGCTTGGAAACCAGATTGAAGGTTTCAATTGCAGTGTTTTTTTTGTTGTTTTTTTTTGGGGGGGGGGGGGGTGGTGAGGTCATCATCATATTGCTATGCATAATAATTACTGTGTATAATAATAATAATAATAATATGCATGTTTTCAGTCGTACTTGAAGAAGCTACATATTTTTTTGTGCGTCTTGCTATTGAATACTGAAGCGTTCTCAATGCATCGTATTTTTGATAGTCTGTAAGTCACCAAAGATTTTTATAGAGTGTTTCACAGCCCTGGTGCTTCACCCTGGATTGCATTAACTACTTATCTGGGGCTTACCCTAAAAATAAGTGATGCAATCCAGGGGGAATCCAGGGGGCTTTACAATGCTCTAACTCCAGGGACTGTATAATGCTCTAAATCCAGGGGGCTCTACAATACTCTAACTCCAGGGGAACATAATTGAGATTTAATTTAACATCATGTAATCAAAGCAACTACAACATGATGTATGATATTTTAATAAAGCCACACGTTCTGATTTGTATCCTTCGGGGTGCCTAACCTGCTCCGGATGGGCTGCAGTGAGAATCTCCTCTTCTGTTCACACCTGATTGGAAATCTTTAGATCTGCTTTAACAACGATGGTCATATTCTCTGCTAGAATAAAAAGTCTTGACAGTAAATGTACAACCTTTTTTAAAAGATCAAAAGGTTAAATCATATCAGTCCTGGTAGCCTGGTCCTATATGCAAGTTAAAAGCAAAGGGTCCTTTTATATTGAGGGTTTGAAGATAGTACTGATCTGTAGCCCTTACTGTGTATGTCAGAGTGGATAGTAGAGAGAATGCATGTGCTATACTGGGAACTGTATTCAAGAAAGAAATAAGCATGACTCTCTTTATGCTCATTTAAACAAAAGCTTCCCCAGAAGCGTAGCTGCCCTGTCGCTGAACTGTGGACCCCAGCTGTGAAGTGCTGTCCCCAGGAGACTTACTACTAAGTACTAGAAAGTACCGCTTTTTAAAAGCATGCACATTTTCATGCAATTACTTTTTTTATTATTTTATAGTGCAATAAAAAAGGTTTGTTAAAAGCAATGTGTAGATCATCCAATCTGTACATTTTTATTGCATGGTCTTTTATTATATTTAATACATTTGGCATATTTAAATACCTCTTAACTTAAACTCGTTTTATGCAGTCCACCTTGGTAACTGTGTGAGATCTTGTTCTGTTGCGATGCCCGTTTTATACAAATCCTTTTACTTCTGTAATGAATGTGCAGCTGGGGTTTGTTCAGACATGTGAGATAAGACTATACATGGAGTACATTTGAGTGGATTACTGCAGTATCGTTGAGAGGGTGGATTCAAAACCAGTTATATCTGTATCGGTTTTTATGCTCAAAAGATGAGTTTAAAGCGCACATCTGAAATCCGATAGAAAACAAACTAATACCTTTCAAAACCAGCTGTACCACCAGCACACCATCCAGCATTATCCTATATTAAATATGAATAAAATAAATCCTGTTCAATCTGGCTAATGGCACTCTACTCACTAATGGAATACGCTCCCCCTTATCCTCTCAGATCGTGCTTAGTTTACTCAGCACAGTAATTGTGTGGAATAAGAAACCAAATGCATGACTAAATCTGGATTTGTTTTTATAGAGCCGTACCTTTTGCATAGCAAAAAAAAAAAAAAATTCTCATTACAAAGCTATTCAGATGACTAAGTTCTGGTGATTCATTCCACGTTGGTGGGTAAATATCTGTTTTATAATCCTTTTTTTATTTTTTTCTAAATTTTCAGATTTCTATCCTTCGGTGTGCATAATCTGCTTTGGGTTTCTGGTTTAATTATTTTTTTTACATTCTATACTGTAACACCTGTTTGGAAATGTATTATTATTAGTAATAACGTTTCCTTTCTGTTTTGTAGACTGGACCAGTAGCATAACAGAAATGCAGCTCCTGGTCTTCAATGTGGTGAGTAGCAATTACTGTGCTGCCAAGCTGCTGCTTTGAGTGCTGTACTGTAATGAAAACTCTAGTGTGTTAAGATGCAAGCTTGGGCATGTAAAGATATGAGTTACACCACCCAAAAATGTATACAATCTTCTACAGGTTGGTTTTCTTTAGCGTGGTTTAGTTCAACACTAATGTTAGACCTTCCAAACGAGGGGATGTAATACATGAAGACAACTTTGCATACCTCACACAAAAAGAAGGCAACGCATATGGAGGCTGTGTGGTTCAGTGTTTAAAGAATAGGGCCTGTAACCAGGAGGTCCCCGGTTCAAATCCCACCTCAGCCACTGACTCATTGTGTGACCCTGAGCAAGTCACTTAACCTCCTTGTGCTCCGTCTTTCGGGTGAGATGTAATTGTAAGTGACTCTGCAGCTGATGCATAGTTCACACACCCTAGTCTCTGTAAGTCGCCTTGGATAAAGGCATCTGCTAAATAAACAAATAATAATAATATGGCCTGTTATGAATGCTGCATATAGTACAGTGTTGCTGTGGTGGCTGTTTTGAATCATTTCTGTCCTTCTGTATTGCAGGGAAAGACCAGAGCTGAAAAGATGCCACACCTTCAGTTTTTACCTGAATGCACAGATCTTTGTGCAGCAATGCAAGTGCGTGTTTGTGGACTTGAGGAAGCCCTGGTTTTAGGGGCTGAAAGAATGCACTTCGATATTCACAAGATTTCACTGGCTTTGTGTTGTACTGTACCAGACATGCTGATCACAAAACGTGGATTCATCTTCATCAGCTCGTTAACCCAGGGGATCTGGGGTTGTACGTTGTTTTTTATTTTTTTGCCCCTCCCACATATAAACTTCAGAAGTCTTGTTAATTTATGGCAGAATCTATCTCGAGGCTATGGTATGTATTTGTACATTTTTGTGTATGATGTGATGCCATCGCTACTGTTGGGATTTTAGTTGTTTTAAATACTGACGTTTTTCACCTGTATCTACGATCCATGGTATTTTGTATTTTCAAAAACAATAAAAAAAACAAAAAAAACATTGTCTGTGTTTAACTAACCACAAGTGTTGTGTGTTTCTGGAGGCACTGCAGTGTTAATTCCTGGTTCTTCTGTGCTCTGCTAGTCTAGCAGGTCTCAGTGATTGAAAACAAAATCTCGGGTAGTCCCTGTACGTTTTTGGTACACATGTGAAATTGCCTAAAGATCTTTTCAAGTTTTAATTTCTCATTTACTATTACAAATCCCCGCAGCACACAGTTAAGCCTTTCTTTTCAAGAGACATTAGATATGATCATATATTACACATCCTAATTAATCCTTCTGCAGATTTAAAGGGCCGGCTCTTAAGAATCTCTCTATGCCAATAGGAGCTGTGCTCCAACTACGTTTAGTGCTGTTCTGCATTTCACTTTTGCACACCCCGATCAACAAGAAGTTTCATTATTAATGCTCCTGGTAATCTTCCAGTAATTGTGAGTGGATATTTTATTGATGTACAGCGCCACCTGGTGGAAAACCCTGGCCACACAGCTTTTAAAGACCCACGCATCTAATGAGCTGTTCCTCCCTTGTTTCCTCAGTGAAAGTGGTGCGTCGGGTGCAGGGATCGCTTTGCTCAGCTGCCAGCTTTGAGAAAAGGAAGGTTTGGATTTTTCAGCTTCAGATAAAAGGTAAGCAACATTTTTTTCCCCCTTTTTTCAAGACAAAAATAAATACTAAAAACATGTTGATCTCGGTACGGTAGCACGACCGTAAAAATCTCAGTGACCCAAGACAGGAGAAAAATCTTCCTATCGGAAGTCGAATGAAACCTGCTGAATAGTGTGAAGTCAGTATATTGAATTGCATACCGCTTTGTAGTTTTCATATACTTAACAAAAAACTGACACATTGAAAAAATATGCCATTTCGAAATCTAATATGAAATACTGTATTGTACATGGCTTCCGGTAGACTTTTGCATTATCATTTTGTAGTGTCTGATTACATGATGTCAAATAAAATATCAAAATTATGTTCATACAGCTTTTTTTAAAAAATATATAAATTGTCTCAATCCTAAAGTTTTAGGTGATGCAAAACTTTTGGCCAATACTGAACTCTTCCATAGTGACAGCTGGGATGTACTGTGGGTTTGTGGCTCTCTAGTTCCATCTTGTGGTGGTTTCTGATATATATATATATTTTTTTTAAATATTATGATGTTCACATTATTGAAGAGGCTGCTGAGACATTGTTTTTTTTATTATTGATATGTTACATTCAAGATAAATAAATACATCTTTTAAACATAGTTTTCAATCAAATGTTGGTTTCCAAACAAAAATGAAAAGGCAGTGCACAACATTCATAAAGAACACATACGACTGACATGTAAGAAACGTTGAAAGCTGTACAAGTCCATAGAATAAACAGGGAGGGGGCCGGTTCTTATTTCTTTATTTTTTTTTTTTTTAGTGCTTTTACCAAAAAAAAAAAAAGTGCAAAAAAAAATTGGTCTTCCAGTTAATACAACGTGGATAAAAAATATATTTATATAACATTGCACATCATCTTACAACTAAGTAAACAGTCTTTAAACGCATGGTTTGTGATTGCCAGAAAAGAGGGCTTTGGTGCACAGAAGCCCTTTCTGAAGGTACAGTCTGCCACAGCTTGGAGAGGCTGTGGGACAGGTACAGGGAGCAGTGGAGTCCGAGGCAGTGCTGCTAATTGTATTACTCCAAACCTGCCCACAATTACACATGCCTCAACAGAAGGAATAGTGCTCTGAAGAGCCAGCTTGCAGTCAACATACCTTTCTAAAGCTAGTATGTGATTTAAAAAAAAACAAATGCACCTCCTTACAGCTTGGAGGCATATACAGTAAATTATCACAAATATAAACTCATGCGCCTGTGTGAAATAACACCTTTTTTTTTTTTTTTTGCTGGTTTTTGCTCAGATTGGCACGTGTGTCTTATTCTCACCATTGTATGGCAGCTGTACATGTTTCCCTGTCACAGTCATTGTACCTTCTTTAAAAAGACGTGTGTGTGTGTGTGTGTGTGTGTGTGTGTTTGGCTTGCATGTGGAGTCGTTTTAGGGTACTGGCATGATCTGAAGGCACATCGCACCACTGATCACATCATCATCATCATCATCATCCTCCTCCTCATCCTGGAAAGACACACGGCCTGGGTGGCACAGTGGATTGGCACCCCAGAGTGTTTTGATACTGATAGTTAATTCTGTCTGCCATGCTAAGGCTATTTTAAGTAAATTAACAACTATCTATATATAGATCTAGATATTTTTTTCTTACAAAGCGTTTAATCAGAATATTTTTTGTAATAAGATCTCTTAGTGTTATTTTAGTGTCCTCATGTACAGCAACATGTTTCCTACACTAATTAATACTGCTTGTGAAAATACATGTCAATCTTTTAAGTGTACATTTGCAGCCTTGTTTATAAAGTGCAGTTACTGAAACTGGAAAAACTCCTATAGAAGTTGCTGTTGCTCTTCAGCACAGTGTAGCTGTGTAAGTCGGTCACAATTGTGGATCAGGCTTTGCACCCATGTGTGTACATTTTAATGTCACTGCTGTCAAGAACAGGTTTGGGTTTTTTACCCACAGGTAGAAGTGTGGCTCATTTCAGTCAATCTTAATCGTCTTCTGTGATGCAGCCTGGTGGCCACATTGCAGGACTACACCCTTACAGCAGAGAAATGCAATGTTTCTCATGCAGAGGCTGAATCCGGTTCTTCTGCACACACAGTCTGAATGATAAAGCCTCTCTTACTAACAGCACTCGCTGGCACTTCCCTGTTTGCTGTCCCTGTTTGCTGAAGACGAGTGTGTGGAATGAAGAGAGTAGGGCTAATTGAAAACGGGCACCGCAGACAATATTAATACCAACCAGTTTATATAACAACGTATGCCCTTTTCAAGTAACGGAGCTGGCAGTCCACTTCACCCTGTATTGACCTGCATGCCATGCCATGACAGGATCGCTATGGCAGATACTGAAAAAACTGCTGTTTTAGTGGAAGTTGGGATATGCATAATAATAGCTGAACAATAATAATTAAAACAACAACGCTAATACAAAATAATTACATTTTTTTCTTGTTTTTAAAGTCGGTGCTGTAGGATTAAATAAAGTAAATGCTTTTTCAGGTACCTTTAAAAAAAGGTATGTGAATTTGTAGTGTTTGTCTGTGTTGAAGTGATCCATGACTCGCCTCTTACAGCCAGTTACTTTGACATCACTTCCGGGATAAAGCAGGCTGGCACAAATACTGTGCGTCACTAAAACTGGGTATATACTCCAAATCAACGTTTTAGAAATATATTCTTTTAAAATCCAATTTGTGCATCTCAGAAACATTCTAACACGTCAACTATTTACATAATAAAAGGTCATGCATTTTATTACATTTTTTTTGGTTTAAATTCCTGTTTTTGAATTTGATAAGTTAAAAAAAAAAAGATTTAACATAAAACGCAGAATTAAATACACTTAAAACTACAGGACAAAATCGTATACGTCAGTCAGCAGCCAATCACAATGCTTCGGGAGTGCTGGTGTACCACAGGGGGTAACGTCATGCTACACTTGTAAGCAATCCGATTGGTTTAAAACGATGTGTTAAAACTGGATCATTGGCATACAATATATCCTATTTAAACCAGGATTGGTCCTTGGCACTACTACAAAAATAGTAGCAGTATAGTGATGTTTTACTTCATGGCACCATATACTGAAGTTTCAGTTAGGTTCTTCAGTAATATGTGGTCCATCATTTTCTTATGTCACCCGTAAACCAACACAACACATCGAGATACTGGTACTGTAGCTCAGTGGTTGTGGTTATAGAACTGCCTTGCAAGGAGCAGGGTTCCAGTAGCAGTTCAAGTACACTGAATACTGACCGCCTCCCAGGAAGGAGTTAAAAACCCCAAACTTCACTGTTTGGCTGTCCTTGTAAGTAGCCATAGCCATAGCGATTGAGACACAGATTTTACCATCTGCCAACAAAAATGGTCATTATACTGTAGTCGTGACTAGAGGACTGTGCTACGGCATATTAATATACTGTCTGTAAGGCATTTCGATATACTGTCTGTGTCTTTGTCTTGTATTCCTCCTCACAGCCTGGTAATGAAACACTAAATAAAATTAAACACACGTACAAACATTCTTAGGAAAAGCAGGCAGACAAACACTGGATCAGACCCTCCAACCTGCTTCCTGAATTTATCAGTTTGTCCCCTCCCCTCTTTTCAAATATAAAAGCGTTTTTGTTTTTCTCTCCCTTACTCTCTTGTCATGCTGGGTGTGCTGTTGAGGAAGGGGACCGGGCCTCTTTCAGAGCGGTCAGCGCAGGGGCCCCCTGGTTGGGCTACACTCTGTGGTGGGTCGGTCCTCTCCAGTGACGCTCACTTGTTCTCGATCAGAGTCTGCACCTTGTACACCAGCTCCCTGGCTAGCTGCAGGATGTGCTGAACGTCGTGACGCTCCGCCATTTCTACAAGACAGAGGGAACATGGGAGAGGCAGAACAGAGTACTAGTACTACAAAGCGAACGCTGTGGAAGCACCAAGATTCTTATTAGGAAGGTTAAACGAATGCCTCTTTAAGAACAGCTTCTGCCCTTTCTGTATTGCATGACAAGCAGCCCGACCTGATATTAGGTACAGGTCCTATTAAAGTGGACAGACGTATCATGACACCGAGTCATGGTCCCGCCCCCTAACGGCCTCACCATTGAAGAACTTGATGATGTCAGTGAAGTCCATGTTGTTGTCTCGGATGATCTCCCTGTAGACCTCGACCAGGGCCAGAGCGATGAAGAGGACAAAGTGTTCCGAGGAGATGTGCTTAGCCACCCAGATCACCTCCCACACAGCAAACACGTCCTCATACAGCAGCTCTGAGAGAGAGAAAGGAGAGGAGTTTCTTTTAATTGTCCGTCTTATGAGTTACGGATGAATAACTTCACGGATGGGAAATAAGACTCATTTGCATAGCAGTTTCACTAATTCCAGGTTTTACTATGCACTTCATTAGCCACAGTGTATTATTACACTCCTAGTAAAACCAGGGATGGATCAAACAGCTATTTTCATCCATGAACTTGTTTAATAAATGTTGAGTAATTCATACAACTCACAGGAAAAGCCATCACAAACTAACTAGAATGATGAAACATTTTCCAGTATTGTATCTGTTAAAGGAACATTTTCACTTTTTTTTTTTTTTTTGTATACCTCGTTTGAAATCCAGCAAAAACCAGCGATAGCAGAAGTAAAAATGTGTATAGTCCCCATTCTGGTGCATTAGCTCAAACAGCTCAGAGTCCAAAATCTGAAATAAATTGAAACATACATACATAAATAACTAACTATTAACCCTGCACCATGAATGTGAGCTTGTCTTAAACTGAAATGGAGAATACAGGTGTTCAGAAATCTCAAGATAAACGTCGTCCTTCACATGGACTGCAGTGATGGGACTGGCTGGGGAATCACCTGTATTAAAGACCTCATGTTGGCGAAGTGTGTATCCATAGCCCCTCCATTTGGGAAGTTCTGGCTCATTCTCTTCATGAGCTGGGTGAAGCAGCTGTATGCCAGGGATTCTGGGAAAAAGAGAAACAGACTCTGTGACGGACGGGTGTGTGTTTGTTGTTGGTGTGTGTTTGTAATTTGTTGCACAGGGAGGAAAGAGTGTGCAATGAGGTTTACTTGATCAAAATCAAATCGGTCTCACAAAATGAGTCCCAAGCACTAGACAGGCCCTTGAGACTCTGAAGATCTGTAACGAGTTTTGCAACATTACCAGTTTCATTTTCTCATCGCAACAATGGTGCAAGATAGAGTAAAAAAATAAATAAAACACACCACAACTTGATAAAGGGGCCATGGTTCAAGTTACAAACAGACCTCTGTGTGTTTCGCATTGCCGGACTGAGCAATGTGCTAAGAGACCTACAGGGGGTGCTGATCTATTCTATTAACCAAGGGGAAGGGGGTCTCCTTACCGTTATCCAGGACGACCATCAGCGGGGCGAGGAGATCACACATCCCCTGCACATAGCCCACCTCCAGGTGCTCCCACACATAGCTGCCAGGGAGGAAGGAACAGTGAGGCTCCTCATTCTACAGAGCGCTGGAACAATATGTGCTAACTCTCAAACCTACAGCATTTACTGAAAATGCTCATTAGCGCAAAAAAAAAAAAATAAAACACCAAGTAAATGTCTAAAACGAATAAGCAACAACTTAATAATAACTTCATTAAAGCCCCTGAATTAAAAGTCTTGCTAGTTTATTTCTGGTTTGTGTGATGTTTTCCATTGGGTGCATTTCTCCTTGCTAAAACAACGGTGCTAATGACTTACTGGCGTAAACAGCATTGAGAATTGAGTCCTATGTCTCTATAAACATGCCTTGCTGGATTATCACTCAGACACCGTGTGCAAAGCGCTTGGCCAGTGTTAATATAGTAACTGATCTCTGTAACTGGGATGGTTACAGACATGTACGGTACAGACAGGACGCCTGGTCTCAAAGTCTTCAGCAGGATTCTGCAGTGCAAGTGTATCAGAACAAAGAGAATGCTCAGTGAATGCAAAGCGTAACCTCTAGCTGTTCTAATGCAGTGGTGGATGGTGTGGGGCTCCCCTCCCACCTGCAGATGATGTTCCTCAGCTTCTCCAGGTTGTCTGCAGTGAAGTACCAGTAGTTGCGGTCACAGCGCTGCACGTCCTTGTCTATCCTGTGCAGGTTCAAGGCCACTGTGTCCAGCAGCTCGATCTGGGAGGACCGGAGACTCGGGTTACAAATACTGCCACCGGAACGGGAACAGTGCGATTTAATAGAACATAAATAAAGCTTGCTTTCCTTTCCTTATTGCATTTTTGTCCCATTTGTCCAAGATCAGGATTAATTATTTTAAAACTTGTTTCAGCTTCTTGTATATACTGCACTAAAAATGGAGACGGATACACATAGAAGTGTCTTATTAGATTAATGGTCTGCTGTTCTGAGTGGAGGTATCTTTCCTGTACTATGAAGAGGGGTCTGCAGTTCTGAGTGGAGGTATCCTCTATACAGATGTACAGCTATGGCCAAAGGTATTCAGCAGGTTTCATTTGACTTTATGAAGCAAAAATGTGTTAATTCTATAGGGTGATGCAAAACTTTTGGCCCTAGCTGGATACAGTAGAAGGTAATATTTCTTGCAGTTGTGTGTGTGCGTGCGCGGGGTACCGTATATGAAGTGAACGACAGCGGGGCGCCCCCTTCTCCGCTCATCAGCATGTCCAGCTGGCTGCAGAGCTGCTCCTCGCTGATGGAGTCCCGGGCTCCCTCCTTCCTCAGCATCTTCCGAGCCCTGTGCGCCTGCGCCTCGTCCCCCATCTCCGGCCCGGTCTCGTCCTCGATGCTGGACATGATCTGCGAGTGTCCTGACGTCACCGAGTAGTTCCGCGAGGAGGGCAGGCCGGAGTCCGGCGACTCGAACTCCATGGAGGGGCCCTCATCTGCAGCCACCGCGCCCGGGGTCCCCGCGTTGAGCAGCGTGGACGCCCCGTCATCCTGGCCGCGGTCTCGCCGCGCCGCGTCCAGCTCGTCCACGGACATGAACACCTGCGTGCGAAATCAGCAATCAGACACGAGGGCGGGGAGGGTCTCCTGGGCTGCAGCACTGGCCCTGTACCACACTGCTGTAACAATGTGGGGATGGGTCTGCCCCGAACACACTCAGAAGTGTGATCAACAGTGTGGGCTTACTTGTAGTTTTCAAATTGATTCAATCTAGGGGTGTGGATTGGAGGCTCACCTCGTTGCTGATGGTGGAGTCCCGGTGAATGAGACGGAGCACGTGGCTGTCGATGCTACTCCCTGAAGAGAACTTGGAGAAGGCGGTGGAGTGAGACTCCTTCTCACGCTGCTTCACAATCACCTCGCAGGCTTTCCACTCCGACATCACCTTCTGGTACTTCACTGCCATCTTCTCATCGATCTGCCAGGAGGGGATAAAAAAAACAACTAAACTCACTAAGAGAATATTCTTAAGCAATATTAATTGAACAGGGTTTCAATTAATATTGCACATAAAACCTAAAACCTAAAAGAGAATCAAGTCAGTTAAACCATCTGGCCACCAGGTGGCCCTATGCGCTATGGAGGAACTGCGTCGCTCTGCGTGTCTCCCTGCTGTACCTGTCCCATCTCCTTCTTGGTCATTCCGAACCTGTAGTGCCCCAGCAGGAAGGGCCAGACCTCCTTCCTGATCTCGTGCTCCACGCCCCCGTAGTACACCAGCCGCAGCAGCTCCAGCTCCTTGTAGTTCTGGAGAGAGACGGAGAGAGAAGGGGGTCTGTTCACTTCTGCTTTCTCAGGACAACCTGGGGTCTACAGACAACGGGACCATATGCACAATCATTCTTTGAGTATCTTGGACTGGATTTGTCACTGACCCTGAGGAATCATTGTGACGCTGCTCCCTTCGCTCACCTTGCAGTCCTTCTGGTGCTTGCTCCACACCTCCTTACTGAGGCCCCCCGAAGCCTCGCATGGCTCGCCGGGCGGCACGATGCTGCGATTGACGAGCGCGGACAGGTGCGTCCGGACCGTGGAGAGGTGGCGACAGTACGCCAACCCTGCGAGAGAGAGAGAGAGAGAGAGAGAGAGAGAGAGAGAGAAAAATTACTATGCTGATGTTTTGCAGATGCTTTAAAATTCAAATCAAGAAATATTTTGTTATGGTTTTCTCTCATTTGTACAGCAAAAATATATATCCCGTTAGGATTATTATTATTATTATTATTGTTTTGCACTTACACCCGTAAAAAGCCCTCGATACAATCTGCCTCTTCATATTTTGACAAAGCATCTTCAGAGGTATCCTAAATATGAACACACACAGAACAGTAAAATCATTCCATCTGAATGCAAATGAAGAGAACACACACACACACACACACACACACACAATGTTACAATTGTATTGTACCCAGCTACACTGGATAAACCAGGGGATTTATTTATAGACTCTGGGCCATATTTTTCAAGCACTTACTCAAGTCATAATTAACTACTAAAAACTGGATATAGCCCCATTACTACATAAAGTACTGTACAATACAAATACAATTGAAATGAGGTTTGCAAATCTCTCTCTCTCTCTATGTATTTCAGGGCAGTGGTATTGGGCTGTGCCGCAGTTTGGATCACCCTGTGTGGGAGTCCGTACCTGTCGTGGATACAGGTGCCGCCGATGGGCAGGTCATGGGGTGTGTTGCTGCTTCCTGTGGAGCAGGAGAGACAGGAAGAGACACGGCTGTTGGACTCCCCCTGCTGCCAGGACAGGGGACTGCTGCCGAAGCCCTGCATCTCAATCATTTCATTGGGGTCTGCGAAAACGAGAGAGAGGGAGGGAGAGAGAGAATGAATGAATGAATGAATGAATGAATGAATCACCACCAGACTGCCAGGAAACTCGCACTCCGGGTTCTCCGCAGGCTGGGAAATGATGGAGTAATCCAGAGGGAGATCTGCATTACTCCAAAACAGAGAGGATCGTAATAAACCTGGAACTCAACATCAGATTCTGATAGACATTACAGATGTGTCACATCCCTTTAACTGAAACTGGCCAGTAGGACTGTGCAGGGAAAAAAATAATAATAATTGACTCCTAGTTTCAGTTACAATATTTTGCCACACGGTGGCACTGTTTTCTATATTAAAATCCCAGTTAAATAAAACCAGTCTCTACTGTACAGTTCTCTTCTGTTTTGCTTATAGGCCTTTCAGCTCAACCGTGATTTTGATTAAGGTAGAGTTTTTTTTTTTTTTAAATATAAAATTGAACATAGATGTATAAGGTATACATTTATGTGGTCAATAATGTACCATAAAACATATACTAAAGATCGAAAAGAAGAAATAATGAAATGCATGCATCTGTGCCAAAATTAAATAATAATGAGAAATGATAAAATAAATTATACAAGGCAAGTCAAGAAATACAACAAAGCAAGCTAAATTTGAGATAAAAAGAAAAAGCAGCGCAATCAATTTACACACAAACACATACAGAGAAAACAGCTTCAAAATAAATATGCTCTTCACCTTAATTCTTCAGGGTGGAGCTGAGCACCTGGGTTACATGCAGCCTCTCACTGGTTGTTACAAAACAGATCACTTGAATTTTTATTTTGCTCCGTTAGTTTATTTTAGTTTTTGTTTGTTTAGTTTTTCTAAGCATCGTGTTAACAGAGCAGTAAGTCTTTCTAATGCAGAAGAACCCCACAGAACCTAAGAATTCAGATGAAAGGTATCTTGAATTTTTGAAGAATTACAGTGAACAGCATCTCGCCTCTATGCAGCTTTTTACATTTTATTTTTTTGTGTTTCTTTTTAGAAAGTCTTGGCCACATGCAAAAGTCAAGCATGTTGCAAAAAGTAAAATAAAATAAATTAAAAAAAAAAAACAATTAAAAAGAAGGAAAATTGAACCAAACGAGAAAGCAATCACCGGCCCAGCCAAACCCAAACCAACAGTGTTGTCATTAGCTGAAAGGAGTGAGTCATTTCTGGGGAGTTATAAAACTCCCCAACACTTAATCACCTTTAACCTCTTAATAAAACCCCCACCGTTTTCCAGAAACATCTCCACCTCCACACATGTTTACAGAGATCTGAATACTGCATTGAGAATATCTAGCCTGGTTTGCACTGCCTCTCCTCGGGTATAGCTGTGCTGGCCGGTCTGGGCGAGGTGTAGCTGGAGGGTGTTTCCACGGACGCTCAGCTACACCTCAGACAGTACGGTTTCAATTGGTACAGATTCAGTGGGTGGGTGTCCTCAGGCAGGTGCTAAATTCTCCTCTTTGCATAATAGCTAAGGAGACAGGCATCAATCTGGTTACCCCTCGTGCAGCAAGCCAAGCCCTGACCCATCAGCTAAAGAAATATTCCCTTGTGCCAAGAGGCTTGTCCTTCTGTATACTGCAAATGAATCATGTCAATTACTGTGTCTAAGGAAGGGGTCGTTTCCGCTACTCTAAGGTGAAAAGGTTAAACGATATAAATCAATCTAAAAGGCATAATTCCATCACTAATACTTCCACTTCTGCAGCAGAGTTTCGGAGATACAAAAAAAAAACACTCCACTGGGGACGCCTATCGACCCGCACTCTCTCCATCAACTGCTTTCAAAAGTTTCCCCCGGGAATGAAATGAATGGTTTGGGTTCAAAAGGTTGCCTCACTGCCTGAGCGTTTTCACTTCTCTCATTGGCTGCTGTACACACTGTGCGGACATACATAGATAGATACGCAATGTTTGCTGTGCAAGACTGCAAAACCCTGGAATGAACCAAACACACAATCAAGCACAATAAAGAAGCGCTGATTCCCTGCCCCTGATCTTGATAATCCACGCGGCCGTAATCAAAACCAAAGTCTTTTCAACCCCCCACCCCACCCCCCCCCCCCGGGCTGGCATGGCAACACTGTTGAGTTGGCGAGTGCTGAGCTGTGCTGGCAGAGCGCTGTGGGGGTCGAGGGAGGGGACGATAAAAACCTTTCATCATATTAGGAGCTGTGAGGTTCCGAGAGCAGATCATTGAGAGCATGGCATGAAGCCTATCCTCCTCTTCCTCATCTTCGTCCACAGAGGGCACGCGGCTCCCCGCCATGTGGTGGTAGTTTATAGTGACTGCAACGATTGGGCAATAAGAGAACACAGTTTAAGAGGCTTAATGCAACACACACACACACACACGCACGCACGCACGCACGCACGCACTGACACAAACGCACGCACTGGGCTGTTAAAAACCATCAGCCAGGACCCCCTTGAAATTAGATCAATAAATCAGTTAGAAATTTGAGAGACTCTGTTTGGGGTGCTGCACTCATTTTTAGTTGGTATTGGTTGTGGACTCCCTGCTCTTGTAATACTGGAGAGATTCCCCCTAGATAAACGAAAAGCAACAACAGCTACGAGCGAACGTCATGCCTAAATGTGCAACTTTTTTAAATTGCATTTTTTTCTGCATGCTTCAAAACCGTAGTACAAGCTATCTGTATCCTATTACTGAAATCAACGTAGGGGAAAAAAACAGTGTAAGTTACGACTTCCAAAACCCCTGAGAAGTGAACGGACCACAAGTACCGATATAACCCAGTTCAAATGGACGAGATTCTGGGGAGGTGTTCCATCCATCTGTGGTTGATGATACACCTAGACAAATACCGTTACCGTTAATTGAAGTTAGGGGCCTGGCAACCCCCTTTGGTCCGATTCAGACTGGACCGCATTGTCAGGACCTACCAGAGTCGTGCCGGTGGCTGGCCTGGACGATTCGAAAGACGTAGTCTGTGGCAATCTCCTCCTCTGTCGCCTCCCCCAGTTTGGTCACGCTGTTCCTCCTCCGAAGCTTCGGGAACACTTTACCCTGAAAAAGAGAGACAGCGGGTCACTGCGGGTCTCACTGCCGTTATCAATACAGAAACCCGTACTGTGCGGGGGCTAACATACCCACCAGACCTGCAGTGTCTGTGGACTCCCAGCAGGTGGCATCAGAGAACTGCAGCAAGGAAGGAATGCATCAAAATCAGCAGGACACTTCACTGGGGAATAAACTGACAATCTTTAATGAGGAATACTATGGAGTTTCTGCTTGGCTAGGGTTGGGTCGGGGGTATAATCTAAACAAAGACAAGCCAGGAGGCAAAACAGAGTTACAGTTAGTGGAAAAGCTGTCAAATTGTTGGCATAGAAACTGCTGGCACAGCTGCATTCGGTTCTCTTCATTTTTTTTTTTTATTAAGTCAGTACATCAACGATGATGTCGTAATAAAATCAAAATTGTAACATTTTCTCAGATTAGTTTCTACAAGGCTAATGCCCCACAAGCTAAATATGTAACTGAATTTAGCGCCTTATTTGTTTTCTTTAAAAAAAAAGTATTTACATGCTCAATCAAATTCAATAAACAACCATGCCTGAGAAACATCATAAATCAAAGTCAACGAGGAGTACGTAGATTGAATCAGTTTACACATCAAAAGGGGATCCGGGAATCGCATCAGATGTGTAACCCCTCCACCAGATCAAAGTGAATGCAAATCATGACCTTAACGTAGAATGGAAAGGTTTGGTTGTTTTTTCGCAAATGAAATTCTAATTGAAAATGCACTGAGCCAATGAAAATGAGAGAGAGAGAGAGAGAGAGAGAGAGAGAGAGAGAGAGAGAGAGAGAGAGAGAGAGCTAATTAAAAACAAGCAGACTGTTTATGTCCACTGACACAAACAACATAAGGAACGACGTGACAGCCAGTGGTTTTCAAGCACAGCTTCTCTGGCTCAGTTAATTTGACTGGCGAGTAGGAACGACACTCCCTGCTGTGCTTCTACACAACTGTGCCCCCGTGCCGCTGTGCCACCGTGCCGCCGGGACTCACCTTGCCTCTCTGCGTCCAGAGCGGGGGTTCGAGCTGGCCTCGAGGCAGCAGCCCGTTCTCCAGGCAGGACAGGAACGCCAGGAGGTGCCCCCCCTCGGGGAAGTGAAGGGGGGGTCGCTGGATCCCATCCTGGCTCACCAGCACCAGCGTCCCTCCACAGTCCGCTGCAACAAAACCAGCGAGGAGCGGAGTGGAGTTTTACACAGAGAACAGCGCATAGGGTGCTGAACATTACAAGTGGATAGCCAATCAGCTTGCATCTCACACAGCACCCTATGCTACACTTCATCGTTAACTAAGAACCATTATATTATTAAAGAGATACTCACGTCGTTGATGGCAGTGAATGCACACTATTTGGCTTAAAGGCACGGTCAGGGCGTAATCCCAATAAATGCTGCAACATGAAGAAAAGATCAGCATTAACACTTAAGAACGTGCATCTTTCCTACAGGGATCAGCAAAGCCGTGGCTTTATGAGGGGGTTCAGTAAAGGGAGAAGATCTAAGAGTTTGCGTTGGTATTAAAAACAGGCGCTTGGAGTTCTTTAATGCTCAGCCCCGGGCTGCAGTGCTGCGTACCTCTTCTCCAGGTCACAGTCCCCCAGGGTCCCGTTCATCAGCTGGTTGGGGGTCCACTTGAGGGTGAGGTGCCCAGCTGCCTGGTGCAGAGAGAGGTATCCCCGCAGGGCCTCCATGTGCTCCTTCTGAATCACAGCAGAGACAAGCCGTCAGGACAAGCAGCACATTCAACAGCCTTCCAGACGGCTGGAACACCAGTATAGGCACCGCACGAGATCAAACTACAAGAGTAAGTCAAGCAGACAAGCTTTTCAGCTAGAGCAGCAGCACACCGGAGAAGGCACTGGCTGATACGCTGCTCCACTTGGTACTTCTCTTCTGATCGAGTGCTTGGACTGCATGCATTACCAGCCAGGGTAGGGCACTAACATGCAATTCAGTTAAACAGTTCTGTGTAAGCTGACCAAAGACATATTGGAATAAACTGGATGTGAAACCAGGGCAGGTGCATCCATAGTGAACGAAACAGCCAGGGGAAAATCATCATAGAGCCTTGCATAAGGTCTTATTTAACAGGTCTGGCAGCCTGGTTTTCAAACAGAAATCCAACTGGCGTGAAATACATATATAAATATTTTTTTGCAGTCATTCAACATATTGATTTCACAGCTTCTGCAAAAGCCGCAGAGAACCTCACGCAGGATTCATTGCCTCTGCCCAAGCAGGGTGGACTGGGATTGTATTTCACACACACTCAATTTTAAAAGGCTTTCAAATCGTCTCCACTTAACAGCGAAGGAGGGGGCTCGGGAGGCAGGTTGTCTGACTCTGCACGATTTCATGCTAATTGGAAAGTAATATCCCTTTATGGAAAGAGCTCAGAGCTGATGTTTCAGTTAAAGAACCTGAATTTGAAAAACAGCCAGTGATGGGGGACTTTTCCCATGCTTCTCTCATGAATACACTATGCATTTACCCTAGTTTACCTTGGTTTGCCATGTATATTAATATGCTTTACCATACCTCGCTATTCTTTACAATGCTTTCCTAGTTAATATTACTGGGGCTCATAATTAAACCCTGTTATATATATATATAAATATAGTCGGAACAGGGCTGTCCAAGGGTCAGCTTTTAAAATGTCAGTACCCCAAATCGATTTACGGTTACCCCATATAAAAGTGTGCTGCAGTATTTTCCCTTGATTATACTGTGCACTTACTGTAGTTTAGCCATGTATGTACTCTGCCATACCTCGCTATTCTTTCCAGTCCTGTGCTTTATAACACCTCGCTATGCTTTTACTATGGGGGAGAACACGGTGGTGGCACTGGAAGCTGGTCCTGGTCACTCACCGGCTGCACCAGCACATTGTTCTTGCCGTACAGCAGGTGTGTCCTGGAGTTCTGGTGCAGCGACTCCACGTAATCCCGTGCCGACGCTGCCAGCTTGTCCTCCGACATGCTGCCACTGGACTGCCTCTTCCGGATCTGTCGGAAGAGCAGAAAATAACAGTTACAAAGTGGGCGTGCCGCTGCGGTTTTTATTTCAGCCAGCGCTGCCTCACGTGTGTTTGGCAAGGGGAGGGTCGGATCTCACTCACCCCCAGGGCAGGCCTCTTGGACGGGGAGTCCTGCCGTCCGTGGGCCCCGTGGATTCGGTGCCGCTGGACCAGCTCGTTGGCCGAGGGGTCTGTCCAGAAGTGATCGCTGGTTTTCAGCTTGGAGTACTCCAGCGCGCACGGCCCAACTGCAGAGAAAAAAAAACCAAAAGGCAGCAGGTCTGCTTCACTGCTGAAACGGAGACTCGAGTATTCAGATTATTCAAAACTATTCAAAAACCCTCATTTCGTTAAGTGCCCTCAATACCAGACTGTACCCCAGCATAATAAACAGGAGCATTCAATTACACACCGCTGATATATTGCAGAGCGAGATCTCGCGTGGACAGGATATTTCTGTGCCCTCGCGATTTATCATCGTCAGCTCAGCCCCCCAGAAGATACCCAGTACTGCTCACTTACCAAGAAGAGCTGCAAGAATAGGACCATAAACTGCATCGTGCATCAGGGCTTCCTTCTCATAGTATTTACTGCAGGAGACAGCAACACAAAGCGCACATTTAAACAGGGACTTTGAAAACATTAAGGAGCTGGTGCTTGCTGAAACATTTGGATTTGCTTTTAAAACGCGTATTTCCAAGTTCAAGAGGTGGCTGCCACCACGGTCAAAGTAAACAAGAACAAATGTAATCTGTTCCAACCTATAATCTGTTCAACTTTCCTTTCACAGATCCTTGACACTAAAAAGTGAACGTCCCAGCATGCAACTGGGGAGCAAATGCAACTGGGGAGCAAACCCCCCCCCTCGTGGTGGATCGTCCCTCCCTGTTCCGGATTGGTTACCTGGAGTTGTCGACGACGTACTGCACGATCTTGTCCAGCACCTTCTCGAAGAGGGCCGTGCGCACCCAGATGTGCTTGAGGGCCTGGGGGGTGAGGGAGGGGGGAGCTCTCCCTGCTGTCGAGCCCTGCCTCCTCAGAGACTCCTGACCGCTGCACTGGACTCGCCTGCACAGAGGAAGCAAGCCATGTACCAGGGGAATATACTCTTAATTTATATGGTCACAGTTTCCATGAGCCGGACCGAAGTAGGGTTATTGTAAAGTGCTTACTTAGCCACGTTGTGGCCCTAGATCCCCGGCCCCCCTTCAAATACAGATCACTTCCCCCTGGATCTGTCTCCAACTGCCTATCAGCGGTGCTCAGAAATGCTAGCTGCCCGTCTTTGACCTCCTCATTACAGAAAGGCATACGAGACTTCTTTCCAATGTCTCTATGTGCTGTATCGTACAGTACAGTTCCCAGATGGAGCAGAGAGACAGAGGAGGCATCAGATGTCATAATTATGTAATTGGAAAAGGAAAGCGGATCTGCCTGCAACCCGCTGTCTCTCCAAAACCCAATGATTATCTGGAAAAGCAGCGGTAATGCGCAGGCTAACGGTTCTGCCCCGGAGAGCTGCCTCATCAATCACGCAGCTCCCTTAATGAGCTGGAGGGCGTCCGTCTCCCTCGCTCCGTGCCCTGATTTATCAGCGGGCTGGCTGTCTCACCAGCGGGCATAGCGCTGGACACAGACAGGGAAGATAAATGCATTTATTCCAGGAGATGTATTATCACAGCCTGGCCCACTGGGACAGACTCAGTCATCTCCTATCAATACTGCAGGGGGGAGGGGGGGGGGGGCTGAACGTAGGACTTGTTTAAAAACTTTCTTTTTTATAGCTATGCTTTTCGTTTTCAACAAACTTTATAAAATTAATCAAAAAGAAGTTTTCAAAACTAATTCTAAGAATGACAGTGCTAATGGAAAGGCATTATTGGGTGAATAGGAGCCAGGAGCCAGGAGCATACTGCCAGCTTGTCAAACCCACTGCAAAGTGTGATTTAACAATTGATCTATCGGTCTAACGAGTCTTTCTAATGTATTTTTAGAATTTAAGACCTTTTAAACCAACCTATCTGGCTAAGAGAGCCGTACTGATTAGAAGGGAGTTTTTGCAGTGCTGTACAAAAATATATATTACATATAAAACTAACAAACAAAGTTTAGTTAGCAGCAGCTACGGTAGTTTTCTGCTCATTTAGAGTTGCATGTTTCTGCGTCAGTTTTGCAGTACTTTGGCTGTAATCGCTTCTGCTCAAGACTACAGATGTCGCTTGCAGTGCTTTCAAACCCCTTAAAAGCCATTTAAAAAAGGTTGTGCCCCTATGCAAACACACCCCAGGCTGGGGTGCAGGTTATTTCCAGGCAGGATTCGCACAGAAGCTCCTCTTGATTCAGAGGGGAAGTGCAGCTTAGTGAGCAACCTTCAGCTAAACTAATTAAGTGCTAAACGCTTTGTCAGAATTATATTTGCTTTTGGCTTTCTTCTGTACAGGGGACGGCTGATCCAAGGCTTGCAGTCGAATTGATTTTTTAACCTTTAAAATGGTTGGGCAACGGGGGATGGGGACACCTTACATAGTTAAATTAAATTAAATTAAATTAAATTAAATTAAATTAATTTAAATTAAAATAAAATAAAATAAAATAGTCTCCCTAACAACAATCCTGTGGATGTCTGAGACTGATGATTTGGGATTTTTTTTTTTTTATCAAAGCGTCTAGAATTAGTTTGCATAAAAAAAATAAAAAATAAAAAAATTATAAATCTAGGGATGAAGATTAAACTACTCGGACTGGCTGCTGCTTTTACGTAACTCTGGCAACCTTAGAACCCAAGCGGGGGGGGGGGGGGGGGGGGGGTAGGAACAGACAGAGATGCCCATAAATAATATATTGCTTTCATTTCACCAGACAACTGAATGAATTCTCATCCTGGCTTTGAAGAGCTCCTAGACCACTGCGAGAAGCAGGCTGCTTGGGGAGCAGCATCATTCTCAACAGCTAACCTTTAACTGGACTACTGACGGCAGGCTCTGATGAATTTCAGAGATTGAACTGGCGGCGGTGAAGACGAGGCTAAAAGCAATGGGCCCTGAGGTGCTGTATTCATCACAATAAGGTATGTGCCGCAGGTCTGGATCAATCCCCTAAACACACAAACAGATGGATCAGACTGCCCCGATCATGCACGCAGTATCCCTAATACAGAAGAGGCTTGGATCTCCAAGGTAACCCTAAACCTGAACCCTGAACCCTATAGCGCTGTGCCGGCCCGGGGTATCCCTCACCTGCCTCCCTCAGCTTGTTGCTGCTGCAGCTCCGTCACCTTCCTGCACACCTCCCCCGCTGTGGTGAACACCTTGCCGATCTTGGTGAAGAGGGCTGCGATCTTGTCGCTGCGCAGGAACCCGGCCGCTCGGCGCTTCAGCATGTGGAGGAGACAGACTTCCACCGTGCCTGGGGATAGAGACAGGGCAGCAGTGTTACAGCACAGTGCCATACAGCAGGATCTACAGCAGCACGGTACTCAGCAGTGCCTCAGACCCGACGCTATGGTAATGCATTCTGGAGCTTGGTAAAGGTGGATTGGCAGCAACTGTCCAGATCTGGGATAGTGGGATAGATCTGAGCTTCCCTGTTGCTGTATGAGTGTGCCTCAAGCCTGCCCTGGACTGGAAGGAGCACCCTTTCTCTTAGGGGGTGAGGGAGCAGTTGAGTCTCCATGCCTCAAGCCTGACCCGGACTCGAAGGAGCACCCTTTCTCTTAGGGGGTGAGGGAGCAGTTGAGTCTCCATACCTCAAGCCTGCCCTGGACTGGAGGGAGCACCCTTTCTCTTAGGGGGTGAGGGAGCAGTTCAGTCTCCATACCTCAAGCCTGCCCTGGACTGGAGGGAGCACCCTACTAATAGAAAGGTCTTACAAAGAGACTAAGGAGAGGGATGCCGTTATGAAATTAGTCACACGTCACAGGAGCACAGTTCCTTAAGCCGGGGGGAAAGGGGGATGTGACTTAGATTAGCGACTGTACAAACTGTACAAAAATATAAACCTTTGAGTGCAAGGCCTTTCAAAATGTACCACTACAGCCCTGGTGCAGCTTGTCTTTCTACACCCCAGGGAGCACAGTTTAGTGTTCCCCATTCCCAGTTCAAATGTTATGAGAAGAACACAGCCCCACTCGACTTTAATAAAGCCATTACATGCTTCTCAAAGGCAAGGATTTCTGCAGCTTTTGTTTCACAGCAAGTGGGTAATAAAGTCCAACAGTGAAACTGTGCCTCCAGCAAGACGCTTCAGTTGCCCAGCCCGATAAAATGCTATCAAATAAAATAAATGGCATAATAAAAAGCAGCATGTGAAATGGGACCAGGGGCATTTCTTCATTTTCGACATCTGACGCACCCCTCCCCCCTTCCAAAATCCCGTCCGACTTCATTAAAAACGATATCAATAACGGTCCGCCTAACCGACAGCAGCATCATCAACAGTGCTTGGAAAGCCAGTGTGAGTTTTATGATGGTAATAGCGGTTTTATTGCCAGAATCGAATGACTGAAGGAGCTGCAGAGTTACCCAAAGTGTTTAGCATCTCTTCCCAAGAGAAGAACAAACGGCAGCATTATGTGTGCTTTTGAAATTACGAGGCTGTGAGAGTACGAGGGACCGGCCATGCACTGGCCCCTCATGTCAGTTAGTATTTACACTTCACTTGGTGGTCTACTTTAATGATCTTAATATCATCGCCCTGAAACTGCATTAAAATAAGACTCCTATTGCATAGCAGTTTCACCCATCCCAGGTTTTACTATAAGCGTGATTAGCCACAGTATAGGTAACAAGCTCATAGCAAAACCAGGAATGGATCAACCTGCTGTGCACTGGGAGTCTTCTTTCCATCCCTGTAATAAACTCGCGATCCCTGATGGTAGAAGACTGTCCTCTCAGTATTACTGTGAAGCTGGCAGCTCATTGATTGCTTTGATAATCACGCAGTGTAAAGATTGCATCTTAAAACACGTGAAGCAACCGTTTATCATCCGATCATTAGAATCCTGACAAACGGCTTCATTAGTTGTCGTTTCCCCAGCCAGAGAAACAGGAGTTGAAGAGCTTCTCGTAAATGCACAGCACTGGAAGAGCTCCGAGGGGACCCATTCCCACACACAGCCTCCACGCGGTTTTTATTAGCAATACGGACTCTGTCTGGCTGCCTGGGAATTTGACTGGAGTGGTCCCACTTTGCAGTGCAAGGGGCCAAAACAGAATGGTAGAGGACTAATTATAAAAACTTCATTATTTAACTTCTTTGATTATTATTTTTAAGTGTATTTATTTAATTCTGGCTTTGATAGACAGCCTGTATTAAACATGCATTCATTAAATAAAGAAAAAAAAGTATGCAAGCTTTGTCAATATTTAGGAGAACATTCTCTCTCTCTCCCTCTCAGTACTTTGCAGTCATTCCCAGCCGTCGATCAAATTGTTATCAATATAGTAAATGCTTGACACATCCGATAAAATAAATCAACCACTTTCTTGTGATTGAAACTCCCCTGGAAGACCTACACTTATTTCTGCTCCAGCGAAAAATTTGCCCTGTTATATATACACACAATTTAAAAAAAAATGTAAAACATAAATAAATAGTCCCAAATAAATAAAAAATTATAATTTATTTAAAGGCTCGGACAAGCTCCCTTGTTGAGTGTCTTAAATAACTGAGTGGACCAAAGCTCGTTGAGTCTGGTCCTTGGTGTCCTGTTTATTCAAGGTCATGTTGGCGTGCTTCTCATAATCAAGTCAAACTAACATATGGAGGTTATTAGTGTCCTGGAAGGCTGCACTCTGTTTGTTTCTCTGTGGAGGACCAGCGAGCTCACCGCCCACACGCGCGATCAACAGCACGCTCCTGCATCGCGGTGTGAGCTTGAGATTCTCAGTGCAATATCCACACGCAGCCTCAGCGCAGAGGATCCAGAGGCTCTGGAGATCCTGCCAGGCAGAGGCAACGTGGCAGAGTCTGTCTGGACGATGATGGGCAGTCAATATTTACTGAGACAGGTCTATTTATAACGAGCACCTTTCATCAGGAAAGGCTCTAAAACACAAAAGGTTGTTTGGTAGAAAATGTGACTAATCACTCAATGATTACTGCCTTGGGAAATGTGTCTGTTAGTACAGTATAAGACACTGAATGTATTTAACCAGTTGTCATAGGGCAGTCTTGTAAAGTAATTTATTACTGAAGGATGACACAAACGTAGATTTTCTTGTTTCCCTTCTCTTTTATTGTGAATAATCCTAAATATTAATAAAATAGAATCCATCCAGACAAAATGCAGTCAAAGTATAGAAATGGAGTCAGAGCACTGAATAGGTAAAGAGTTTGCTTTTTGTAAGAGGAATAAAAAGAGATGCATTTTTATCTAGTCATTTACAGCTCCAATTCGGATTGAATCATCACCTTCAGCATCATCAACAGCATGCTAATCAAAATCTCTATCTCCACACTATTCAATACATGAACTGAAGGTATATCATTTGCCCAGGTGAAAAGGTAAATGGACTGGGGCTACAGGAGACAGGTACACCGAGCCCTGCTGTACGAGTGCCGTCTCTCCTGCAAGACAAGACTAAATTGCTTCTTAAACTTTAAATGGATCGCCTCGCTCTCTCACGACACACAGCGCCTGCCAGTAATGAAGTGGAATAAAGCAGATGGCTGGGGGAGGAGGAGGAAACAACAAAACTAGAGAAATCCTGCTTTGAGAATCCTCCTCCTCCCTGGGAAAGCCTCAGGGAGAAGGCACTGTATTCCTTACAGTTTTTATGTGTGCTCAACGTTCAAAGAACCGAGTTGCCCTTTCGAGGCCAGTGTTTGAAGCAGTATAAATGAATATAAATGAATCTAATACTGTACCACAGTGTCTCCTATAGTATATGTACCAACAGAGAGGCAGGACAAATACAGCGTCTTTATAGGTTTAGTATGGAGGTTAAAACATCCTCTCTCGTGCTACAAAAGTGTATTTACGATGTTCAGACACACTGTCGATACGATGCAAGTCGCAGGTTTTCCATTTTAAGGCTAGCCCCTGTACTTTATACAGAACATACACTTTTGTGTAAAGGGCTGTCAATCGCTTCATCGATACATCTGTTACCCACTCGGGTCTCTTTCGTGTTTTCCGTAATGTATAAAAGCGGCAGGCCAGTTTCAGTCAAGATCGGCAAGACAGGAGTTCGGAACATTCTGGAAGACAGACTTTGCTACAAATATGTATCTACCCCAACCTTCCTGATTGAGTCAGAGGCGGCAGTTACTGAGGGATGCAGAAGTATAATAACTGGCCTTGAAGTACCTTCCAAAACAAAATGAACTCCTTGCTATGTAAGATGTTCATTTCTGATGGAAACTCCCACTGCACAGCACTTTGATCCATTCCTGGTTTTACTATGAGTTTAATAAGACACACCTGGGAGATTGATACCTATACACTGTGGCTCATCAAGCTTGTAATAAAGCCTGGAAAGGGTGAAACTGCTATGCAACAGGAGTCTTATTTCCACCCGATTTGGGACAGCTTCCCGAAATCTTTCTGCACGACGCTGTAAACACGTCCTCCCCCTCCTGATTGATCACAAGCAATAAGGAAGGTAATTGGACTGGCTGGGCCGAGGCTTTCTCCACACAGGTTCATTTCAGCTGCGTTCCTCGTCATTAGTTATTTTCCCTGGCAGAGGATTATCACTGCGATCGATGAGCTGCCCCCACACAGCAGCCCCGTTAGCCAGGAGGCTTCTCAGCTTTGTATCGCCTGTGGAGTGTCAAGCCTGATTCACTGCTTTAATTCTGCACTGCCCAGATCGCTGCTTTTCCTGTTCAGTTACAGGAAACCTTAAAACGGGACAGTCAGTTTCACCCTTGAAAGATCACCCAGCTTATTTTAAGAGCGAGCCAGCCTGCACACTGCCAATGCAGACACACACACACATAAAGGGCACAGGTTCTACAGATACCTGCACTAAACAGAAAAGGTGCTTTACTGTGGATACGAACGATCCACTTGCATTGTGGACTCACAGTCAATAAGCCCTCATTCGCCAGGCGGAGGCAATTCAAGGAGATCAGACCAGCAACTCACTCACAATACCTCCTCGCCTCCCCCAAAACCCACAGCATTCACTTAAAGTAAATGTACTACAAGGTGAAACTCCATCGGCCAGAGTCCTTCCACCCTTCTCCCTCAAAGTAATCATCAGCAGCTTCTCCAGGTCGCACTGCAATTATCCCTGGTGCCCTGAAGGTTCTAAGACATCATCAACTAGAGATTTCACCATCATGAAAAGACTGATGCTTCCTTTCATGGCTCCTGGATTGTGCGTTACTGCCCTTCAAGGCTCAATTAGATTTCCAGTCCAGAGCTATCTATATGTGAACGTTGTTCCCCCCCCACCCCCCCAGATTAACCTCCAACAATTAGATGCTGCCCAGTGGAATCCGCTTCTAAACTTGCTCACTCAAGCGACAGTCCAGAAGTGGGCTTTAGAGACCGGTATATAAACCACAATAAAATGATAGCAATCTGCAAATCCGGCAGCATCTCTGTTTTCTGCAGATCGACAGTTTGCCCCCCAGAGCCAAGCGTTACGGGGTAACTGGCGGTGTCAGAAACCAAACGCCCCCGCTCCCCCGCTCCCCCGTCCTCCCCCCTCACCGTTTAATGTCAAAAACAAGGAGATCTTGCGGCCCTGCCGTTCTGTTTAACATTTTCTCACAAGGCAAGACACAGGCTGTCACTCTTGCAAGGCAGCAGCCGTGTTCTATTTTAACCTGCAAGACGCCCACGCATGTTCCCCGAATAGAGTGGGCTTGCACCGTCAACAGATCTCTACAGCCATGCTCTCAACAACCGAACCTGTACCCGTTTTCTGTACACGCAGTTTTTACTCTGCAAACTGCCACCTGTGCCAAACCCACGAGCACTATGATGTTGCCAGCAACCACGAAACACTGTGTTCTGGTCTTCTCAGACCCCTGTAGCTTAGCGTGGCTGGGTCTCGTCAGTGCGGAGGTGGGAAGAGGCTGCAATGTACAAAGAGGTGTAGGTGGAGAGTAGAGGCCAACTGGAGAATTCCCCTGATGCCAAGGACTGAATTACTAAAAGCTTTAGATTACAGCTTTCCTGGTTGCTGGAAGCATGGAAGGTCATGTACTGTCACGTGACTTGACGGGAGAGACAGCAACCCTTCCCAAGCCTACTGGGAGATGAACAAAAAACATGATCAATTAGACCTAAGTGTAGTTTCACAGACCCCCTACATCGCGAATGACATTTCTTTCAATGGGAGAGACTAAGACACCACAACCTGAACTGTCTTGCGCTGGCACACGTACTGCACACAGACACACACACACACACACATGGAAACCACTTGAATTCACTCTGCAGCCTCCAGCCGTTGGGCGAGTCTGATTTAAACAAGCACTGAACTGCAGGGCGGGCAGGATGCAGTTCATCAAATCATCATCAGAATAAGATTAATTAAGCAGCAGAGTCTCTTAATAACCCTGTTCCACGCCGCAGAGCAAGCCCTCCAGGGAGAGCGCCTCCTAATCAGCCCGGTCTCGGATCCGCTCGGCAGGAGCGCTGTCAGAGATCAGGAGCCGTTCTCTTTATTGATTGGCCCCCGCTGGCTCTAATTCCTTGTGTTCTCAATAAAGAACGCTCACAGTGTACAGGCTTACAAAACTGTGAAGAGGTACAGAAACTGTCAGCTCCCCAATCCCAGGGAATGCACAGCTGGGATGCTAGCTGCTCCCGTCTCCTCTCCTTCCATGAAGTTCTCGGCTTCATCCCTCCTGCTTGCACATATCTGCAGAGCTGCTTGTCCAGCTGTCATGAAACTTGGTATCAACATTAGTCAGCAGAACTTATTGAGAGTTTTAGATTCTGGGGGATACATGGGAGTGTCTGTGTCCATTCATATGTATGAGAATGGCTAATCAATGGTGATTAAACATCTCATTGTGATTCTTATTCGTACGTTCTGCTGACATACAACACGGTCATCAACTCTGTCATCACACGGATGGATTTTGAATGTACAGGGTAGGGGATTTATATTAATGACATTATTCCCCGCTGTGTCACCTGCTTTACATGCTTGAGCATCTTTTTGTAGCTGATATAATGCTCAGCAGCAGCTGTGTTTAATTATACAAGTCCGATTTACCCTGGCGAGTCAGAAAAGTCTAATTAAGCAGCCTGGATTAAAACAGTCTCTGTGGGTCTGGTTAACAGTTCACTTTACTTTAAAGTGAGGTTCCTGTCTAGGGAGGTCAGGCTGCAGACCCAGACTCTGACTCTCCTTGCAGCCTGAGCCACAGGGGGAAGCAGAGCCATCACAGGCTGTCTGCCGCGGTGAGAGGATCCTTCACCGACAGAGCCACGAGGCTGCTTACGCACATGGCCAGCGTGTTTCCTGTGTCCCTGTCACTCACAGGGCTGCCCACAAATTGAGACGTCCTCTGGTTTTTTATTGTATGTCTGGAAAAGGGAACGTCACGTTGCTTTGTCTGCTGATAAAGGATCTTACTCAGCTGTCCCTGAATACAATGTTCTGTTCTGTTCTGTTCTTTATGCACAGAGACTGACACCTCTATCACACTTTTCAATTGGATCTAAACAGTGACAGATCGTGGTTTAAACCATCGAAAGAATGAAAAACGAACCAATCTGGTGAAACCCACGTCGATAATAAGAAAGTGTGTGGGTCTCTTTCGTGTAGTTTTCTTTCATTGCATGCAAGTAAAATGCCAGGTTTTGTCCCATTTTAGTATTTAGATAATTGTTTTCCCTGTTATTGAGATCAGGGGTTTCGATCAACTGAATAGACCTCTTGGTGCTCAGGAAAGAAAGAAAGAAAGAAAGAAAGGCCCAGGACTCCAGAGGTTACAGCAAAGCCCCATGTGCCACTCCTACCCCTATGATTTTTACAGTTTTTTTACAAATGCAGCCGTTTAGCTGTGTGTGAATGCACACGGGCGTGTCTGTTCATAGCGTGCGTTATCATGTGGTTTCCTTGAATCCTTGTGGTCTCAATTACTATAAAAATCCATAATGAAGGAGCTCTTAGCCAGGCTCAAAATCAGTAAAAATAAATAAGCTAGTTCTGATAACACTGACGAACTATAGTTAGCTGAAGAGCACTTCACCTGAGTCACGTGTAACAAACAGATCGTGACTCGTTTATTCCAGGGCAACAAAAGAGGCAGGAGAATGAACGCCGGTGTTAAATAGAGCCTCATTGCTATGCCCTGGTGGATTAAAAAGCATGTGTGAGGTGCATCGGCTGTGCGAGACAGGCAGCTGTAATTGCCTCATTAGGGACATGCAGCAGCACTGTTCATTAGCAGAGCTGCAGAACAGGCAGACTGGAGAGAGCTTGAATTAAAACTACCAGACTGCAGCTTTGAGCCGGGGAAGGTGACGGCAACAATACTCTTCTTATTCAAACATGCAGCAGCTCTGGTGATGAGAATGCTCCTGGCTGTATGTGTGTTCTATATATATTGATTTGAGATGAAGTCTTGCAGAAACACTGTGGCTCGATTTTATTTTAAACAGCTGCAGATTTCTGTAGTGGCGTCTGTGAGCTCTACGTTTGATCCCGCTGGTGTTTTTCAGTTTGATGCGGTGTCGCTTTCGATTTTAAAAATCAAAAACTGCGGAAATCAAGCAAGCTGTGCTCAATGTAGCTGAAGCCAGTCCTCCAGGAATGGATTTAATTCTGCTAATCTATTTGTCAGCTCACAAATCGCTGGGCCCTGATAAGTGTCAGAGCTGCGGCCACACACACACACCTCCAGGTGCTCACATACCACTTGAGAACCTGAACCCAAGGCTGGGGGAATTATATCCAAATCAGGGACAGAGAAAACAAATGAGACCAATCAATAAGTGTGCATGTCCACCAGAGTCTGCTAATGACACTCTGAAAAGGATCCAGAAACTGAATTAACAGCCAAAAAGCTCAGCAAGTAGTTCCAGGTGGCTGGTATGCTTTTCTTCATTAGCTTCTCCGAATTATTTTTCTTAATGGCTTCTAACAGCTGCACAGTATTCTAAAATAACTGATGTACTTTGTATCCTTTTAGCCAAATACATTTCATATTTCTAGGGTTCATTACTTAACCCGGTTTAAATATATATTAAGCGCGTTCATCATTCATTAGCTACTTATTCTGTATCAATACTGCAATTTTAATCAGAAATCTTTGAGCCCGCCCACCTCTGCTCTGGCTTGCTCGGTGTAAAAGCGGTTCTGGCTTTAGGCTTGTGAGATCGGAGGACGCTCACACGCCCTCAGAACGTCTGTGCTGCGTGGGGACCCGCTGCGATGAGGAGAAAAAAAAAAACAGAATTGGACAGACCAAATTCCAAAATAAGTGACCTTTTTACTTTCATAGGTTAACGCTGTTCGAGATGCCTGCGTAGTTAAGAATGTAAATATCTTCAGCAGAAGAGCCTCCCACTGACAAGAAGTGCTCTAGAGTTTAAAACCAAGCATCTCCTTAAGAGAGCTTTCCCTGTGGCAACCAACTGCTGCGGCACCTGACTCCTACACGCACGCACGCACGCTGCCCTGAAGTCCTATTATCCAGGGCTGCTCGGAGCGCTGGCACTGAGTAATGTACCAGCGTCAGCACAGAGACTGGAACACAGAGTTCCCGCTGGCTGCGTACGGAGAGTCGTGATTCATGTTAAAGAGAGATCAAATTAGAGCAGACCAAAGGAAAACAACGAGGTACAAATCATCACAGCAGGGCTGTAAACAAGAGGAGAAGGAAAAAAAGGCACAAGCGCTGTTGCAGATCTTAGCCTTGCCTAACCACTGCCCTTTATTCATACAGCATTAACATAATACACCCCCCCTCCCCCCCCCCCCCATCTGATTTTTTCTCTCGCTCTCATTTTTTTTTTTTGTAGTACTGGACGTCAAGGTAACACATTTCCCCAGCTTGAGTCTACAGTCTGCTGCCCTTGTTAGAAATCCAGGGATACAGAGCAACCTGGGAAATGGAAACAATTGTGACTCATAACATGAGCTGTGACTGCGAGGGAATGAACTGGCAGAACGTACTGCTGCAGCTGTGCAATGAGTCCCTTACTATTGTAGCTGTGCGATGCCTAATTCACTGCAATTATAATGCAATGGTACTTCAACCTTTGCACACCTGCGTAATTGTAATTACACTATAGACTTGATCAATTACAGTTCAATTACACATTGCATTTGTCATTCGATCACTTTTCTTGCATTTTCACTTTTGGTGACCCCCGTTTGTTTGAAAAACAGTACAAGTTCTACAGTAGGTTTCTGAATTTGCACCTGCGATTATGATTGCTGGGTTATTTAGAATAAACAGAGCAAGCTTGTTAATGTGGGGAGCTGTTTGTGTTGCTGTTTAGTGTCATTGTAATTCAAATTGTAATTAATGCAGCATAACTGGAACTGTAATTGAACAAAACAGCATTTTAATGGTAATTGTAATTTCAGAAAACAATACTGCTGTAATTGTAATTAGAAGTGACCCCGATTGGGTCTTTCTTCATGCAATAAAAGACAACATTCGATTACCTAAACTGTGCATTGAATCCATTGTTGGCATCTGCATTTTGCATTTTGTGACCCCCAACAGGAGTCTTATTTCCATTCCTGAACTATACAACTAGAAAAAATAACACACTGGAAAAAACAGCAAGGTGTTTCTGCTTTAAAAACGTGTGCAAAGAAACGAAAGAAAGAAAGAAAGAAAGAAAGAAAGAACAGCACTAAAACAAAGACAGGAATAGTAAAGAGTGTAGGCTTCAGTGAAGTGTCTATAGTCACAGCACTGTGGTTATCCACAAGCTAGTAAAATGCTTCAGTGTCATAGTGCTGCAGTTTAACATGATGTGATGACTGCATAGAGAACCATGAAGCCAAACTGACAGGACAAGTCTTGACAGCTAAACTGATTAGGACACATGGCCACCCCCCCTAACCCATACTCCCACAGGTGCTGTCCTTGGTGCTGAAACGGAAATCACAGCAACCAGGATCTGATCAATAAGAGCATGCTTAACCAAGACTGCTAACAAGCCAACAGCAGGGTCATACCACCGCCTGCACAATCCTTATCGATAGCTTCATAGCAGCTGCACAGGTTACATTACACTGTGTAGCATAAGAAGATCCTCCAGCCCAAATACGGGACTAACGTTGAATGGCAGAATGATACAGAATTATTATATTTATTGTGTAGAAGTCATAGTTCATACAAAAACAGAACTACTAAAAATAAACATAAAAAACAAGCAAAGGGTTTCAGTTTTATTCATGATTGCAAAAAAGGTCGGTTATTTCACAGCTCTTTTATTATGTAGCCCATTGTCAGTTTCTGAAATCATTGTACAAACCCCCTACGGTCGTGTCAGAATGGCGCACAGGTTTATAAAAAGATCTTCCTTCCATTGATGTATTGTGCATCTCTCTTCAATTGGACTGTTAATTGAAGCTTCTGTCCGGTACGCTGAGCACCCCAGCAGGATCAATAGGAATCGCATTAAGATGGTTATGTCCACTCAGTGGTAGATCATACGTCTTGATTTGACTAGAAAGGTCAGCAGCAATTTGGGGCTGTTTTTCATTCCATCAATCACTGGCGATAGGATACTATTTTTTTTTTTCGGAGGGTGCTATAGTTAATATGTGGTGTCATTTTGAATTCAGCCAAAGGTAATTTGTGTGGATTTAATTATCCGTATGCATTCCATGTTTCTTTGTAACAAAAGCATAAGGCACGCATTACTCGACCACCAGGCCACTGTCAGAAGTGCTATTACATGCATGCTTTATACATGTGATCAACAAAGATCATTACAAAGCAACATGGCATGAATACAGGGAATTAAATCGAACGGGGCTCCGTTCAAAATGAATGACTTCATAAGATATTCAGGTGCTGTTCCTGTGGAATTCAGTTGGAATTCATTATGAATTTGCAGCCCCATTATTTTAAACTGGTCACCAATAATTCCCCCATGTTGACATGATCAAATGCATGAACCAATCATTTTCTGCAGCGCATCCCTCAAGCTAAACACTTGAGTGATTTCTAGGCCCGGTGCGTTATTGAAATGCTCCCCGGTTCCATGCAGCTCTTTAACATTTGCAAAGCGTCGTGCGGCTCTGGAAAGGTCACCACGTACCGCACTCTACATTACACGAAGAAGTGCTTGACTAGCAAATGAATAAGTGCAATGAACGAAAAGGACCTGATAACTCAGCTCCTGGAAATAACAATTACTGTCTGCAGCGCTAATGAACCAAACATTTCAGTTCATTAATAAAACGCTGGAAAATGAAACGGTGTTAATGGAGGCAGGCCGGGTGAGTCTGTGTCATTGCAGTCCCCGGTTAGTATTCGGAGACTGAACCTTCCTTAAAGCCCTCTTTGCGTTTCTAACAGCGCTCTGCCCGACACACGTCCCAGCGTGGCGACTGCTGTGTGCTTGCTCTGCCGTCTGTTTGAGGAGCAGTGGGAGCCATGGGGGCTCAATGCTGATCGTACCAAATGAGTTCAGAGCACACAAACAAGCCCACAAAAGCACACATGCCCATGCCCCCATGCTGCTCTGTGGAGTTGATAAAATTAACACTAGCCATGACTTTAAATGCAGCACAGAAACCAGGAACAGAGGACAGCAGAGTCACAAAATCAAGCTCACAGTAAAACCTGGAATTGAAACAGTTCAATGCAATGCCATCTGGAGTCTCGTTCTATCCCTCAACCACAGCAAATGTCACTACAATTAGATGAGCGGGCCTCCAGCGGTATACACTGTATGTACACACCAGCAGCCTCTTTGACAACAGAAAGCTGCAGCAAACACTGATTTCTCCAGACCTGATCTGAAACACACTTAGCTCCCGCTGTGCATACAGCTAATTACATTCGATAGGTTTGTGGCTGAGATAAGGGCATTGTGGAGAATGGTACTGTGTTGCTAATGGGCGGACTGGGGCACGGCTAGATTGTCCTGATCAGTGCTTTCACTCTTTCTCTAGGGCATGAGGAATGGTCATACAGAAAAGAAAAAAAAAGAAAGGTGGTATTATTCTGAAAACGCACACCGTTTTATTTGGAGCGACAGCTGCTATAAGCTTCCAGGGTCCGGCTGAATAATTCCATTAATAGCACATTCTTCACCAGTTCATTTCCTGACAGATTACGCTCTCCCTGTTTACGCAGGTGTTTAATGTGTCCTTATCTCAGCCCTGCCACAGCTTGAGAGGTGCTTCTAGTCTACAGGCAAGGCTGCTTGAGACCACAACTGGGCTCAAGTCTTTATTCTTCTATAGCGTGTTTCAAAAATAAATTTTAACTGTTTAAAGTGTTTACTGGTCCGTCGTTTGGTAAATGCCTGGAAAATAGTCCCAGCTCAACTACACCACTGGTTGAGAAGTGAACTTAAATGCACTGTGTGTGTGTGTCTGTCTGTGGGGGTGTGTGTGTGTCTGTCTGTCTGTGTGTGTCTGTCAGTGTGTGTCTGTGCAAGTGTGTGTGTGTGTGACAGAGTGTGTGTCTGTCAGTGTGTGAGTGTGCGAGTGTGTGTGTGTGCGAGTGTGTGTGTGTGAGTGTGCGAGTGTGTGTGTGTGTCTGTCAGTGTGTGTGTGTGTGAGAGTGTGTGTCTGTCAGTGTGTGAGTGTGCGAGTGTGTGTGTGTGCGAGTGTGTGTGTGTGTGTGTGTCTGTCAGTGTGTGTGTGTGTGAGAGTGTGTGTCTGTCTGTCTGTCTGTGTGTGTCTGTCAGTGTGTGAGTGTGCGAGTGTGTGTGTGTGTGTGTCTGTCAGTGTGTGTTTTCATGTCATACTGTATTTGTAAAGCATGATGTCACCAGACTAGGCCAGCACAACAACTGTCTCGACAGGTTTTTAATTTCTGGTTAAACAAAGGTTAATAAATGAATGAGTCACAGCAGCCAGCACAAGAGCTTCCTGAACAGAAACCTTGATGGTTTTGTTCTGCTGCTATTCCCAATGGAAACTGGCTTCTGTCCTTGTTTCTCAGAACCCAAACCCAATCAAAAAATCATGATGAAGAAACAGATGAATCTCCTACACCTACACCATGAACCAGGCCCTTTGGGGTCAGTTAAAATCACATCAGCAAATCTTCACACCCTTAAACCTTTCTACTGCACACCTCGTTCTGATGTACTTTCATTGCATTCAGAAAAGGTAGAGTGCACATGTAAGGGATGGAAACAAAACTCCTATTGCATAGCAGTTTCACCCATTCCAGGTTTTACTACGAGCTTGATTAAACACAGTCTATATGTAACAAGCTCAGGTGTGCAGTCCTAAACTCATAGTGAAACCAGGACTGGATCAAACTGCTATGAAATGCAAGTCTTATTTCTAACTTTGTATATGACAAAAACTGAACTGAAGAAATTAAAATGGGGAGCAACATTTCTATATAAAAAAATGTATGGGACCCGTAAATGCAATAACACACACGGAGAGCGTCAGACAATTCCCTCTGGTCACCTTTAAACAAAACTTTAACAATGAAACCCTTAAACACAGCGTCTGTGAGCTGATCCGTCACTTACTGCACAGCGCGATGATGTGGCTGCTGTCCTCGTGAACAAACTTCTTGGTCACAGCCTCCTCCATGAGCTGCTTCACCTGAGAACAAACACAGACAGCAGGTCAGCCCTCCGCAGCACCCCCCTCAACCTCAGACCTGAGCAATTCAAAATCACCTGCAACTACAATGTACAGACGTGCTCAAATTTGTTGGTACCCCTCCACAAAAAACGAAGAATGCACAATTTTCTCTGAAATAACTTGAAACTGACAAAAGTAATTGGCATCCACCATTGTTTATTCCATATTTAATAGAAATCAGACTTTGCTTTTTTATTCAACATAATATTGTAAATAATAAAACAAATGAAAATGGCATGGACAAAAATGATGGGACCCCTAACCTAATATTTTGTTGCACAACCTTTAGAGGCAATCACTGCAACCAAACGTTTTCTGTAGCTCTCAATGAGACTTCTGCACCTGTTAACAGGTAGTTTGGCCCACTCTTCCTGAGCAAACTGCTCCAGCTGTCTCAGGTTTGATGGGTGCCTTCTCCAGACTGCAAGTTTCAGCCCTTTCCATAGATGTTCGATAGGATTCAGATCAGGACTCATAGAAGGCCACTTCAGAATAGTCCAATGTTTTGTTCTTATCCATTCTTGGGTGCTTTTAGCTGTGTGTTTTGGCTCATTATCCTGTTGGAGGACCCATGACCTGCGACTGAGACAGAGCTTTCTGACACTGGGTAGTACGTTTCGCTCCAGAATGCCTTGATAGTCTTGAGATTTCATTGTGCCCTGCACAGATTCAAGGCACCCTGTGCCAGGCACAGCAAAGCAGCCCCAAAACATAACCGAGCCTCCTCCATGTTTCACTGTAGGTATGGTGTTCTTTTCTTTGAAAGCTTCATTTTTTCGTCTGTGAACATAGAGCTGATGTGACTTGCCAAAAAGCTCCAGTTTTGACTCATCTGTCCAAAGGACATTCTCCCAGAAGGATTGTGGCTTGTCAATATGCATTTTAGCAAATTCCAGTCTGGCTTTTTTATGTTTTTCTGTCAAAAGTGGAGTCCTCCTGGGTCTTCTTCCATGGAGCCCACTTTTGCTCAAAAAGCGACGGATGGTGCGATCAGAAACTGACGTACCTTCACCTTGGAGTTCAGCTTGTATCTCTTTGGCAGTTATCCTTGGTTCTTTTTCTACCATTCGCACTATCCTTCTGTTCAACCTGGGGTCGATTTTCCTCTTGCGGCCGCGCCCAGGGAGGTTGGCTACAGTTCCATGGACCTTAAACTTCTTAATAATATTTGCAACTGTTGTCACAGGAACATCAAGCTGCTTGGAGATGGTCTTGTAGCCTTTACCTTTACCATGCTTGTCTATTATTTTCTTTCTGATCTCCTCAGACAACTCTCTCCTTTGCTTTCTCTGGTCGATGTTCAGTGTGGTGCACACAATGATACCAAACAGCACAGTGACTACTTTTCTCCATTTAAATAGGCTGAATGACTGATTACAAGATTGGAGACATGTGTGATTCTAATTAAAGAAACTAATTAGTTTGAAATATCACTATAATCCAAATATTTATTATCTTTTCTAAGGGGTACCAACAAATGTGTCCAGGCCATTTTAGAATATCTTTGTAGAATAAGCAATAATTCATCTCTTTTCACAGCTTCTTTGCTTTATTCTATGACATACTAAAGGCATGCAAGTATACATGATAAAAAAGCTTTTAATTTCATCACTTTTCAGGAGGAATGAAGCATTATTTCAATGACCTGTAAGGGTACCAACAAATTTGAGCACATCTGTAACTGTAATAGGAGTTGAACTTCGGCACACCTGTGTAACTGGAAGCATGCCATGTAATCATAGATCAGCTACGCATTCATTGGTCGTACTTATTTTAAAAAATGTCATAATTTAATTTAAAAAAAAAAGTGATCCACTGTCTATCAGGATAATGTTGCGGATTGACGATTGCAATTACAGCCGCATTGTTAGATTGATATGAGAAGCAGCTTAAGCAAATCACATCTAATTGCATTTCGCAAAAAAAAAAAAAAATTACAAATGAATTACACTTGAATTCAAAGACAAGCGCTAATTAGGAGATCCGGAGAAGGAAACACCTTTCCAAGCTTAATCATTCGCAGTTCCACGTTGGGTTTTACACCGAGCGCTCGGTATTCACAGACTGTCAACCACTTCTAGTGACCCTACAGGTTTAAAAAAACACAAGTCGCACCTGTGATTAATCGCGCGAGTAAGCATGTTAATGCTGGCTGTTGTTTATAGTACTATTCAGTATAATTGTAACTGTAGTTGTGCTTGTAATTTCAGCACACAATGCTGCTGTAATTGTAATAACAGGAATTTTGCAAACACTGCGATTGGTTGATTTCTGACATGTGATTTATAATGCACCCACAGAACCATCTCTCTTCTTTACAACAATCTGATCCCTGCCAGCAGAGGGCCCAGATGCACCCAATTAAAAGGCACTCTGACTGTAACCCTATTAATGACCCCTAATGACCAGCTTCTAGGAAAGGAAATGACAAAATGCTTTTAACACGTCATACTGGAGGGAGAGAGAATCCCTTCACTGCACACACACACACACACACAGAGCCACATTAACACATGCATCAGCCAAGCCATTTATTTCATTCGGGCATGTAATTGTGACACGCTTCCCATCAGACCTAAAAGGCAACGGATTGCATGATTCATATTTGTGTCGTGTTCTTTTCTGGAAGATAAAAACGGATCACGATCTGAACTGTAGGTCACTGAGCAAATACAAAAAGAATTTTTAAAAAAGGGAAGAAAACACAACACTGCAAATGTATGATTATTATTCAGACTTAAACCAGTTTCCATCCCCTCTCTGTGTGGTTGTGAGGGCTGGGGGAAAGTGAATGGTGATGGGAGGTATCAAGGGAACGATCCACAGCTCATCCCATCGATGGGGAGTGCAGCACTGCGTGGAAACGTCTGCATGATCCCTGCTTTCAGGAGCCCTCGCTCCCCCCGCCAACGCTAATCTCCACAGTAATTAACACAGGACCATTACATGCAGCCACTGTGGAGAACTCCTGGGGTTAAAGTGAATGCAGCGTACTGCTTGAAAACTGAGGACATAAACAAAATATGGATTATGGAGTCCTTTTTTATTGTTCTAGAATTTGAAAACAAATCTCTCAAAATGGGTGCAAGCATTAATTGATTAACCCATTAATCAATTACTGAACGGCTTTTACTTCGCGAGCCTCAATAAAGTATTCATTCACTGATTGCACCGTATCTTTAAAACAGGAAACTATAAATTCTACGCAGCCTGATGTGTCAGTAAAACTTGCTTTGGTTTGTACAATTGTGCGAGTGCATGGCAGAGGTCTCCACTGTGCCTTGATAATGGAGTGCGATAATGGGGAGAGCATGTGTGATGTCACAGTGGGATTCTAGAATTCCATTCCGAAGCTGGAATGTGATCAGTGTTCCGAGGCAGACAATCAAACACATTTCACCAGGAAAGACTCAAGGAGATGAGGACGTGAGATTCTCATGAGGGTCCCCAAGGACAGTCTAGAGCCACGTTTGAGTCGACTCTGATGCAACCATGTTTCCACGGCAACGGTGATGCAATCCCTCGCTAGAAGGTCCCAGGAGACAAAAGGCTACATTAGCGGTATTATTTTTAAAAGTAATGGCTGTTTTACCTCTTTCAAAAAAAAAAATAGACCCTCAATGTTTTACTGTGAGCTAGCTAAAAACAGACAGCTCACTGTTCCATCCCTGACTTCTTACAGATGAGGGGAGGCAGTCTGGTGACAAATTGAAGGCAGCGGATACAGTAATCAGCTTTTGCTGGCTCCGATTACTTCAATCCACACAAATCCACAGTGTAGAGTCAAAGAAGATGAATTAACTGCAAAGATAACTGAATCAAGTCTATCTGCGGGTCTCTGGAAATGAGGAAGTCATGGGCGTGGTGGGATATTGGCTCATCTTTCCCCGCTGCTTACAAAGGGTGCGCATCTAACCTAGCAAAGGGGGGAAAGTCCTGTTACTCTGGAGACCTGGGGCTAGATAAGTGCAACGCCAAGCACCCTCGCATTGGGAGGAGAGGTAAAAACGTGCCTCACATACAGTCAGGGCCCCTGGAGCACAGCGGAGGCATCGAGGTTGAAAAAGTTCCAAAGCTCTTTCCAACGCGGTTTCGTTTTGTTCAAAGGCGCAGGGAACACGCTGCACAGCGACAGAGAACGCAGTGTTCCCAAGCCCATCAGAAAATAAATGCACAGGGGCAACGGCTTTTAAAGTGCTGTGCGGAGTACAGATGGACAACAGCATGCGCCTGGTCCCCTCCAGAGCAGCGCATACAATGGGACGGAAAAACACAGACCACTTCACAAGCCATGACTGAGCAAATGAAGTAAATGAAAGTTTCAGCTATTTTCACAAGGGACGAGAGAGAGAGAGAGAGAGAGAGAGAGAGAGAGAGAGAGAGAGACAGAGAGAGAGAGAGAGAGAAAGAGAGAAAGAAAGAAAGAAAAGATCTGAATCAAGACCCACACTCCTGTACCACAGTGGATTCTGACTTTATCAATCTATCCGTTCCGATGCAATGCTCTCTTTCATTAGCTTTGAAAGGAACAAAAGAGAACTCATAATTGACTTCCTTGATAGCAGTGTCGAGTAGTGGTTAGGGCTCTGGACTCTTGACCGGAGGGTTGTGGGTTCAATCCCCAGTGGGGGACACTGCTGTTGTACCCTTGAGCAAGGTACTTTACCTAGATTGCTCCAGTAAAAACCCAACTGTATAAATGGGTAATTGTATGTAAAATAATGTGATATCTGTATAATGTGAAATAATGTATAATGTGATATCTTGTAACAATTGTAAATCGCCCTGGATAAGGGCGTCTGCTAAGAAATAAATAATAATAATAAATAATTGATAGGGCAGCTATTTTTACACCTTGAATCAAAGGCTCTCGATCCCTGGCAATCCAGAAGAGACGCTCCAGAGCACAAAAGGCAGAAAAAGTGCAAATGAAACGTGACGAGTCGTCCCCTATCCCCGTCCCCGTCCCCCGTCCCCATCCTGTAGGACAATGTCAGACTACGCTCCCCTCCTGCAGCACACGTGTCCCGTTTCCTCTCTGCTGGATGGGGGGGGGGGGGGGTGTGCTGCAGCAGCATGGCCCCCCTGGCACGCTTCGGTTTCGTTCATGTCCCTGCATGGCTGTAAAGGTCACCCCCGGAGTTCAATCCCAGGAGGATCTTTCAGAGCGTGGGAGCTGCAACTAAATGAAAACGGTCTTAAAGCCGCGTGACTCTGCTCTCCATGCAGCCAGACCAGATCTCTGCCTGTCTGGCTGGTAGTGTTCAATGAAGGTACACCTCAGAACACATCGATTGAGGAGGGCTGAAACCCAGGGATATCCAGCCACCTTACAACCCTTTTAGCATTATTGCCTTTGACAACAAAACTCAGCAGCAGCATTGATGAAATTTAACTTCTTGGCTCTCTCTGCTGATGCTTTCAGTTGCCGGGCAACCCCGTGCAGGGTGACTGGAGTTCAGAGAGACGGTGTTTGAAGTGTGTTAAAGCAAGGTTGGGCCTCTCAGACACACACAGCTGTGGGTTCCCTTCTACTGAGGAGAACCCAGAGAAGGTCACACTCACATCCAAAGATGCATCGACACACAGCATTTCAGTAATTTCATGTTTACACTTGCCATCGGAAATCACGTAGGAATCTCATGGGACTGCTGGGTCCCGGTCTGAGGTCATGTAGAAATATATGTAAATATATGTTCTGCCATTGGATCTGAATGAAATCGCAAGGTAGACTATAACAGGAGGTCAAGCAAAAAATTAAAAGATATTCTCTCTGTAGCATTGAATAACAAAATATTAGTTATTTCATGCTGGAACTCTCAACACTAGTTTATATATATATATATACATATATTATATCTTTAAGTCAGTCCAAAGCAACCTTTATTTATTTCTGCAGACATTGCGAGATGATTAAATTATTCATCAGGATGATGCAGCCTGAAGAAGGAGAATGAGGGGAGTGGCAGCAAACAAGACATTTGAGCACTACAGCGTTTAACTAAATGGGTGCAGTGCACTCGCATGCAGGCTGCAAGATCTCAGACTGGAAACATCGCAGGAGATTCACAGCAACTATCAACACTGCACAGTGCATGAGGGGGCGAGCGACAACGACACTCCCATCACACAGCAGCTAAACACAGTGCTTGAACTCCATGCCAGGCCAGTGGTTTGTTTCAATCACAACATTTTAGAAGCACTTTATGTTCGCTGGGCAATGCGATATGCTGCCTAGTGTCCATTAAACAGCACTCACAGCCTCTGAAATGAAGCCTACGGTAGCTGCTAAGTGGGCACTAGACGACAATACAGCATTTTAAGAAGGTCAGGTTTAAACACACCCTTGGGACTCCCGTTGCATAGCAGATTGAGCCATTCCAGGTTTTACTAAGACCTTCATTTTACACACTCGAGGTTTATCTAGGCCCACTGTTTTGGTGGTCACGCTGCCCAGGAAATAAGACCCCGCCCCTTGCATAGCAGTTTGATCCAGTCCTGGTTACACTATGATTTTAATAGAACACATCTGTGCTTGTTACCTATACACTGTGGCTAACCAAGCTTGCAGTAAAGCCTGGGTGACACTGCTATGCAATAGGAGTCTTCTATCCACCCCTGCTGTCTCAAGTGCAACACATACTGCTTTTAAAATCAGGATGTTTCAAAACCCAAGTACGTTGAAGTCTCTGAATTGTACAAGCTTTGTAAACACCTGACCCACAGTGTTCTGTACGTAACGCAGTTAGTGTGTGAATGCTGAGGTGTGGCTGGCATGGACTGACACATTCCAGTGTGGGCCACTCCCAACACTAACAGCACCGTCTCAACACAACTTCCTGTGGAAAACCCTGAAGTGGGCGCTACTGTTTGTTCTTGGTAATATTTTAACTTCTATTCACAGGGTTTACCCCGAAATATACAGAAACCCCAGAACAACTGACCAAAGGGGGGCTCATGTAAAACTACACCAGCTAAACAAAGAAAGGTGCGGTCTGCCTTGTCCATAATCCAAAAGGGTGTTCATTTTCTCCATGGTATTCTTAACTTTTCCACAAACCCTGCAATCGCGTCATTTCATTCAATAACTCAGCCATCCATTCATGTCTTAGAACTGAGAGCGCGCACGTGTGTGTGTCTGGTGTGTGTGTGACACCACAGAGATCGTGCAAATCACTCCACACACAGTGCTCTTAACCCACTGCAGTAAAGAACAAATCCAGATCAAATCCGTACCATTGAAATGGCATTTAGAGGATCAAACTGAAACAACAGATTAATACTACACTGAGGCTCAATCTCTGGTGCATCCAGTATTCTGCGGCGAATGTTTTTTCAACACGGGCAGTGCAATATAAAATCCCTCTGTACAAACACAGCCTAATAGGACTCCCTCAGCATTAGCAGTTCGATCCATTTCAGGTTGCACTGTTAATTGGACACATCTTTTTTCCTCCCCTCGATGGTTCAGCACCAATACAAGCTCAAAGTCTTGAAACTGCCCATCCCTATGGCTGTCCCAAATGCACCTGCCCCCAGCAGTGCAGGGTATGCAATGCAAACAGCAGCATGCCGATAGCATGCACAGGCTAGCTTGATAGCACACACCTCCCATTGTTTTAATGCTCTAGTGGGACCCTGGTAATGCTGCAGTTTTGTCATGGTAGCTTGCAATGTGTAATCTGTGGCTATTGTTGATCGTGTACAGTATTAACGCACTTGTTAGTTAATTTAGTTGCTTAGCGACATAAAACATGGCATTGTTCATCATAAAAGCTGCTGCTGATGGATGTATAGGTTTAAGCCCAGCTGCTGTACACCTCGCTGTTAACGCTTTATTTCTGCGTTTACTTTATAGAAAGAATAATTAAAAAGTGCGTGTCTTATAATTGAAAAATAAATTAAAAGCTCCTATTTTACATGAGTGAAGCTGACATCCATCAGGTTCTGCAATGCTGAGAGGTTTGTAAAATACAGCGACGAGCAAAAACTGATATCTTCACATAGACGTTTAGCAGGCTAGAAAAATAAATGCATTATAACTGACTTTACAAACAACACGACCACACACGCGCACAACCATTATATTGTAATCTGTTTTAATAATACCACTATTAATACTTATAATAATAATAATACAATGGTATTATTATTCGTATCACTTATTTCCGTGTGCATTAGTAATATTTCACAATGCACATCTTTGATTTCTACAGGTTGCAGGAAGCACAACTCCAGGTTGCAACATTGTAACCAGTTTTATTTCCCTGCGTTTGCATTGTGGACCAATGAAGTGGATAAGCCGGGTCTGCGCGTCGTTGCCAGCAGATATGTGGTGTTTTTTTTCTCTCTCATGGAATCGTTGATTTTGTATTATTGTATTAATCTCAGCTGTGAAATGCATGCATTGAGATCAACGGTGGAATAAACGCGTCGAAAACGCCAGCCCACCCGAAAACTACCAGCGTCATAAATCACGAGTGGGCACTAGCCAATGTTAAATACATGTTATAATGCTAAAAACAAAAATGCAATTAACAATTTAATATATACATGTTCCGTTTAAAAAACTATACCACACCGTCATATATAGTACATTGCAATTCAGAGCAGAGATTTGCACTAATAAAACATAAAAACAGAGCGAGTCTTGTGTTGTGCTTTTAACTGTTTCAAATGCAAAGCTGATACAATCTGAAGCTGCAATGCACGCACGGATCTAGTAAAGAAGTCGCCAAACCTCGGCAATACATTCATCAGGTTATACACCTCCTTACCTCTCGTTTAACATTCCAAAGCAATTTCTCTTTAAAATCTTCCTCCGTGGTCGAACCCATCGCTGTTTCAGTGCAGCTTTTCATAACAGAGCCGAAAACACTTTCTTCCGTTCTATAAATGTATTTTTGCCCCCTTTCCTCGTTCTCATATATGTCGGTGTTTTGACAGCTGAGTCCAGCCGCCGCTGTCTGCAGTCCAAGTGCTGCCAGGAACCATCTTCAGTTCCTTCTGCGTGACGTCACGAGTCCGGCCCCGCCCCCTCGCCGTCGTACATCGCTCACTAGAATAAAGCGCTGCTCACACCTGGACCTTAAAGGGCTGAAACGGATTTTTTTTAAATGCTATTTTTAGAGGGACTCGGATTAACCAGCGCATAGCAACAGTTTAGCTGATGCAACAATTAGGGGGCCAGCAGTTGCATTCACACCCCGCATTAACACACACACACACACACACACACACACACACACATACATACAGTAATCATATACAGTGTGTGTATATATATATAACTAAAACTCTAATCGAGTTCTTGCAATAACCAAGAAGACTGCTGTGCTTCTTGCTTGTGTATAACAGAGTGTTCTCAATGCATCGACATTATATATATATATATATATATATATATATATATATATATATATATATATATATATATATATGAAAATCGATTTCATGCGTGTGTTGTCTTTCAGTTTGGACAGCCGTCTGTTTTTTTTTTCTGTCTGTGCTTACATGGCATGAATCCTGGCTTGTTTGCTTCGATCCACATCTGTCAAAAGTGTTTGGTGATTAGCTTGAGAAATGCAAATTCCTTTGTGATTGTCAGACAGGGACTAGATAAACACCGGCAAACTGCAGCACGCCATTAACAACACATGCAATACAAAACAAACAATCTATATACTGATATACTAAATAACAAACTGCACCACGCCATTAACAACATGCAATACAAAACAAACAATCTATATACTGATATACTAAATAACAAACTGCAGCACGCCATTAACAACACATGCAATACAAAACAAACAATCTATATACTGATATACTAAATAACAAACTGCACCTCGCCATTAACAACACATGCAATACAAAACAAACAATCTATATACTGATATACTAAATAACAAACTGCACCACGCCATTAACAACATGCAATACAAAACAAACAATCTATATACTGATATACTAAATAACAAACTGCAGCACGCCATTAACAACACATGCAATACAAAACAAACAATCTATATACTGATATACTAAATAACAAACTGCACCTCGCCATTAACAACATGCAATACAAAACAAACAATCTATATACTGATATACTAAATAACAAACTGCACCACGCCATTAACAACACATGCAATACAAAACAAACAATCTATATACTGATATACTAAATAACAAACTGCACCTCGCCATTAACAACATGCAATACAAAACAAACAATCTATATACTGATATACTAAATAACAAACTGCACCACGCCATTAACAACACATGCAATACAAAACAAACAATCTATATACTGATATACTAAATAACAAAAATATCAAAACCAGCTACGATTATTTCATGCTAACACTGAATACAAATTGCATCAGAGACGTTTTACTTGTTAGAACTTTTTAAAAAGCCTCTATATTAATTAAAATGCAATAGTAAGCACATTGATCAAAGGGGCTTTCGCTTTAAATCAGCATCCTAGTGACGGAAACGAAGCGTATCTTAAAAACGCAGAGACTGAGAAAAGGAAGTAACTTAATCCAGACATCCTAATTGATTATATTAAAAATGCTGCACAGCTCCTGAACGTCATCGTGGTGACAATGCGTTCTGAATGAGTCTCATTACTTGAACGTTTACACTTCAACACCACGAACAAAGCAACGCCTTTACCCAAACGGCAAGGGCTCTCAGAATTAGCTGCTAGGCACGAAGGGCGTACATCATCGTGAAGAGTTTGCCTTTATTGCCTCCCCATTAGACTGCAATGCACACTGGAGACACAGAAAACTCCACTCCGTGCAAACACGCATCTGGAGGACCCAAGTAATCACGGATTGCATTGATCGATTGGTTAAGTATCTGTGCACAGGAGGATATGAAGACACGATTAAAATAAAACATGTAGAAAAATAAACTTAGAAGAAGATTGCCTTGGAAATTCACCATGTAGAGTGCGGCAGACATGATTATAACAGCATTAGAACAGGATTACAATAGGATTAGAAAAGGAATGGAACAGGATTAGAACAGCATTAGAACAGGATTAGAACAGCATTAGAACAGCATTGGAACAGGATTAGAACAGCAGCAAACTCTAATGGATGTGCAGTCAATGGTTAAATGGACTTTGTGTTTCTATGTAAAGCCACAGTGTAAAGCTCTCAGCTGTCTCAAGCTATGATAGTTTGGAGCCATTTGTTAATGCTAGCACTGCATGTAATGTACAAGATACACCAGTTATCTTCATCACAGTTGTTTGTTTGTTTGTTATTTGATAATTTTCCAAAGCCACATACGGATAATAGTGCCATCATTAAAATTGAATTCTGGGGATAGCCACAACAGTAAACATCTGCACGCACACGGCAAAGCACAGAAAACTGTACTCAAAACAAATTGCAAGGGCATTGCCAAGCCTGGGGAAGATGCAGAGCAAAGCTTTCAAAAGCCTGATGAAACACACAGTGATGCACAGCAAAGCAGAAAACTGCTGTGCCGTGCAAAAAGCACAATGCTAAACTTACATAATGACTGACGATACGTTCAGATCCCAAAAGAGGTTTGAAACTGAACATTAATATCATGCATACAAAGCATTCGGTCATCTCTCGATAGTTGCTGCTCTCTTTTTTTGGATTGTTACAAAACCAATCCATTCTGGATGGAACCATAAAGATGAACCCCCAGCACTGCTGAATACTCACCTGTCGGACAGGAAGCAATTTGTTTCGATGGGGGGTTATTCGTCCAATCCCAGTCTGGTTTCCACACGTGTCCCGCAGGGCTCTGTTCTGGGGCCTTTGTTATTTTATATTCATATGCTGCCTCTTGGCTAGATAATTCGTCGCCATGGAGTTAGTTTTCATTCTTATGCTAATGACACTCAGATTTACAAACTAAACCAGACACAAACATAGCTACTTCTGTACTTTCACACTGTTTGGTGGAAATTAAATTTTGGATTCAACAGTTCAGTAAATTGGGCAGCTTCAGTTTGGTCATTGACGGGCTGGAAATTAGCGCGAGTTCTGAAGTCAGAAATCTCGGCGCCATCCTTGATCCTTGTCTAACCTTTGAAGCGCATGTTCGAAATGTCACCAAGGTGTTTAAGATCTGTTCTCTCTCTATGTGATGCAGAGAGACTTGTGCATGCCTTCGTCTCCTCACATATTGATTACTGCAATGCCATGTTTGCTGATGCTTCAAAGCATGCTCTCAATAGGCTACAGTATGCTCAGAACTGGGCTTCTCAAATTCTAACTAGATCTATACCCTCTGAACACAGAACACCTGTGTTGGCATCCCTGCATTGGCAGCCTGTTAAGTCCAGGATTGATTTTAAAATATTACTGCTGACATATAAGGCCTTGAACAGTTTGGCACCAAGCTATATCTCTGATATGTTAATTGAATATATTCCTGTGCTAAACCTGCGATCTGCTGAAGCTGGGCTCTTAAGAGTCCCAAAAACCAGGCTCCGGTCTATGGGAGATAGAAAACCAGGCTCCGGTCTATGGGAGAGAGAAAACCAGGCTCCGGTCTATGGGAGATAGGGCATTCTGCCATTATGCACCCAAGTTATGAAATTCCCTTCCACAGACAATTAAGGATTAAAAATATATATATATATTTAAGTCACTTAAAAATGCATCTTTTTAAATTAGCATGTCAGCCTATGTGGATCTGCTTTTATGAATTTGTATATTATGTGTGTTCTGTGCGCTATGTTTTAATATGTATAGTTTGTGTGATTACTTACGATTATGTGTTAGTGTGTTTTTAGATTGTAAAGCGCTTTGAGATGTGCTGCATGAATTGCGCTCTATAAAATAAAGATTATTATCATCATTATTCCCTTCTGGGTGTAAAACAGTGTCAGGCTACAACAAAACCAAGCGTGTACCGTCAGATACATAGGTTAGTGTGCCTGGCAGACTGCCCGCTGTACACAACTATCAGAGCTGGACCGATGATAGCAAAGACTGCCCTCAGGTGGCACAGAAACAAAACCGATAAACAGAACTATAAACACTCCTTCAGGTAAGGGACCAACAAAACATTACAGGGAACACAGGGACTGCCTTCATCATGAAGGAGAGTTTACAGGATCGTCAACAGGACCAATGAAGTGCTGATCATTGTGAAGTGGTTTTTATACTGGCCTTAAAGTGAGGTTTTACTGTACTGTAGTAAACCTGCAATATTTGTGCAGCACAATGTTGCAGAAAGGGCTTCACGACAGTGTATCATCACTGTACATGTAAACAAATTCAAATACCCAAAGCTGTTGGATTATTCCATGTCAAACTCTTTTAGTACTTAAAAATCACAACAAGAAATGGTTAACAAAAAACAGGCAAACAGAAATCAACACATTGGAAACACAGCATATATTTCACAGGCACATCATTTTGTGTGTGTGTTAGCGGTATATATAAAGCATTAACTCATAAATCATTCACTTTTCATTAGATTGGTTAATTAAAATACACATCACCACAGATAATAACTAGTAACATTCTTCTGTGTGTTGTGGTGAGACTGAATAGTGTTGAGATAGTGACTGGAGTCTTGATTCATCAATACACCTCCTCCTGCAGCAGATTAAATGGGAAATGAGAACCCATATCTATCCTCAAAGGGCAGCAGTCAAGTGGACAGATACTTCACTTAATGTCTTAAATCAGAGTAAAAGTAAGTAAACTTGATTTGAATAAAACCTATTGTGTTTTTGCACACAGCTTTGAGGAGTTTCCACTTTTAAAGGTTACTTGTTTGGCTGGCAACAGGGGTTCTGGAAGCTACAACACAAGGCTGCTCGCACGTTAGCCACCAGTGAAACTGGTCTGCCTACACCACCTCACAACATGCTTCGTTTCACTGGGTTGTTTTCCCAGATAAATAAAACGCATGCACAATTTGATATTGTGTACTATAAACTCGCAGATCACAAAGACAATAGTAAAACGTGGAATGGATTAAACTGCTATACACTGGGAGTCTTAAACTTGGCCCCAGTCACGCTGATAAGTCATGGAACTGGTGTAGTGTTAGGATCATGAAGAACATCCTGCCAGTCAGTTAGTCTACAGAGATTCACTGACCCGCTCGTTTTCTATTTACAGAAACCAGAGCAGCGTGCTCTCCACTTAGAATGCAAAGTGGTCGTATTGTTTAATATTATTGGTATGATATAAATAAACACATTTAAAATACTTTTTTTTTGTTTTTTTTGTTTGTTTTTTTTACAACAATCCGAAACTGAAGCATAGAAAAAGAGAATCTAACAATGGTCCTAAATACTAAAACGCACTTTAAAAAAACGAATGTAGAGCAGACTGATCTAAGGGCCCTGGACACACACCACAGTGTCAGAGCTCTTCCTCAGAGTGGTCTCTGTTCACATACCTACCCTCATCTTCAGTATTGATGCCCTTTCAGGCTGTGGAGCTCAGTTCACTTTAGATTCAAGACCTGATCCCTCTGGTAACAGTGCAGGGGAGGCTACAGAAGGCTGGCTGAAAGGCTAGTTGGTCCATTGCTAGAGATGAGGGGGGGGGGGGTTGGCTGTGTCACAGCAACCATCTTCAAGCATAAAATACTGAAAATAACTATAAAAAAAAGTAGTTTTGGACACATAATAAATATCGTTTTCATAACAATGTAAAACAGTAATGAAAGGGTTAAATAGGCAAGCTGAGTTTAAGCTCTCTCTAAATATCAGGTAGTGTCATCTGTGTTCACAGGCACTCAGGGTTATCTACACACCCTGACAATATATTCCAGATTGCAAAACTTGTGTATTCCACTTAGAATAAACCGGATCTATCTATTTATTAAAAAGAGAAGTTTCTGGTTAGTTGGAGTTAGTCTCTTAAAACAAGGTGGGTTGTATTTCTCTACAGAACACACTGTACAAGTTAAATTAAGTTATAAAGTAAAAGCGATGTGTGGGAAGGATGAAGTCCCTGAAGCTATGAAGAGGACCCTGGGTTTGAACCCAAGCTCATCCACCAGACCCTGGGCTTGAACCCCAGCTCATCCACTAGTGGTTGAGTTTGTTGAGCTGGGATGAAACCCAAGCACACCTACTGCACAGCAAAACACCTAGCAACCAAACTGTCCAACACTGATTGCATGTAACAGACAGCCCTGAAAGTGGACAACCAGAAACGGGACAATCACTTAAAGAGAGCCTGTAAGAGAGCCCCTGTCTCTGGGCTGAGCAGTGGGGTTAGTCCCTGTAGCCTGGCTGGTGTCCCAGCTGCCGATCATCGTAAGTGCTGTATCTCTTGATGTGGATGCGTCGCACACGGTCCCGCAGCTCTGTGCCCTCCTCATCCTCGCTGTGAGACCCCCGGTGGGACCCCCGGCTTGTGGCCTCCAGCAGGGAGTTGTCAGGGACCCTGGGGGTTTCATACAGAAGCACGTTGAGGGTCTCCTCGTAGATCCGAGCCTCTGGAAACTCCACCTGGACAGAGACGCACGGGGAGAGAGAGAGGGAGAGAGAGATAAGAGGGGGCTCCTTTGATGAAGGTGCTGGCTCAAGTGTCTGTCTTTGTGATGAAGCTGGATCCTATTGGAGCTTTTATAAAACACTGGGGAATCCAGGGTTGACTTCAGTGCTGTAAAATGCTGAAATGAAATCCAGCTGTGGCTTATCCTAGCAGGTTATAGATTGATCAAATCGCCCTCATTTTTTTTTCACCTTTTACATTAGAAATCCCGACCAATGAAACATGCCTAACAGAGGCTCAGCAGAGGTCAGCTATAGCGCGCAGCGCACAGGGGAATGCTTGCGTAACTGCTAGAGCTGAAGCTGCAGTCACCTTGGTCTGTTTCTTCTCCGTGGCGTAGACGATGGAGGTGCAGCACACCTCTGCCAGCTTGCGGCCCTGCCCGTAGAAGGACCAGCAGCAGATCTCGTCCCCGAGCACGTCCTTGATGAAGAGGACTCGTCCATTGAAGCGCAGGGACAGCTTGTCAAACAGCTCGATGTTCTTCAGCAGGTGGTCGTCGGAGTTACTGAATCAAAACAGGCGACAGAACAAGGCGGCCCAATGGATACTTTGAACACTTTCAAAAACTGGGATCATTTGGCCCGGTCAGAAAGGGTGTTTTACCTGGTGTAGGAATACTTGTTGTTGCTTCTGTTGTACAGCAGCTTCACAACCGGCTGTAGGGAAGATAAAACAGTTGTCAGCCCCTATAGTGTGAAAATCTTACCTTATACTGTAAGTTAACACGTCATGTGTAGGGTGCCTTTTACTGTTATGAGAGATGTAATCTTGTGCAGTCTGGGGCGATACTGAGCTGATGAAATGATGTCTCTTATTAAAATCAAATACACACAGACTTTACTGATGCACTGATGACGGACACACGGATCCTAAATCAGACAACGACAAAGTGCGCTTTCCTTGCAAACCAATCTGCAAAGCATTGACTTTTCAGTGCCTTTGATGACCTGTCGAATTACAACGCTGGGACACGATCAGAGGAAGCAGTACTTTTTGATACCTTGGTACACGCCTCAATCAGCTTCTCCTCCTCCTTCAAAGAGGTGACAATCGGAATGGTGCAGACTGGCTCATACAAGTCCTTCTTTTCCTGGGCAGAAAAAAACAAAAACAGATTCTTTAACAGCAGCTAGGGGGAATGTGGCCGCATGTTCTACAATATGCAGGGGTCTAGTTAAACAACAGAAACATTGGCAGATCCCTCTAAAGTCTACATCAATCCTGCTGGTGCCGCTGTTTGGATCAATTGAGTGGGCTGTGCTGTAAAATGCTGCCGAACCACGTTTAAAAGCTGATCAATATGTCGAACGATTACTAAAACGCTAGATGACGGCACACTCATGGCCATCCACTGTTGAGTTTTTAGAAGCGAAAGAAATCAGAGTAGAAATGAACAGGCCGACAAACCACCCCCACCCTCTCTTATTCATTGTTAGTTAACACAGCCAGTGCATGGAATGCAGTTGCCAAGGAAACCAGACAATGTCCACCTTGTGCTGGGTTAGGCCATAAGTTATTTCAGCAAAGGCAGACGAGAGAGTCAGGCTTTCAGAGTGAGGTCTAAAGAGCCACTGCATTACAATTAAACAAAACACTAAATACTTCAAACAGAACATGGAGGGAGGAACGCTTTTCAGCACAGGGGCCCACAGCAATCTGACGGTCTCAGAAAAATCATTTCCAGTTGTTTATTAACAAATATGATCTCTTCATTCAAAATACACCCTTTGCCTTTTTTTTTTCAATCCAACAGAAGCATTAAAATGTAGCATTCGTTTTCAAGAAGCCTAGGTTTAAGAATCCTGTTGCATTCCAATAGGCATTCATTTCGAATACACATTTTAAAATGGGGTTCTTTAAGCTCTTGACTAGGGTAAGCAGAGTGCAGCAGCCATCTGGCACAGTGATGCTTGGAAACAAGCCTGCTTTCCAGCAGAGCATCTCTGCAGGAGTGGAGCCCTCTCCCTCTCCCTCTCCCTCTCCCTCTCCCTCTCCCTCTCCCTCTCCCTCTCCCTCTCCCTCTCCCTCGGTCTCACCTGCAGTGCTGTCTGGCAGATCTGCACCAGCCCCTGAATGAGGTAATACTTGGCCTCTGCCATCAGCTCTCTGATCTCCTGCTGGCTCTTGGGTAATGTGATGGTGGCGTCTCGCAGGTAGTTCAGAATAGAGCCAAAATGCTTCCCACTGCGGTCTATCAGGATCCAGCCTGCACAGGGATGCAACAAGGTGACTGCAGGCAAGGCAAGGCAAGGCAAGGCAAAGGATCACCAGGGATGAACTGAGCTCAGTGCCGTTACATTTGTTTGCTCTACTCCACTCTTAAGCACATGAATCACTAGGTCATTTTCAGGCAACTACTGCAGTTGTTTCTGCAATTTACTCACCGTGTGAAAAGTTCATGAAAGAATAAACCACATCGATTTGGGAAACTTCAGTGTCAAATTCAACAAACCATTCCAACAGTTGCCAGAAAAAAACAACTTTGTGTGTTGCAGGTCTCCATAAAAGAAATGCAATATTTTACTTTATCAAAAGGGTCAGAACACTAACAGAATATTTACAACACACAAGAAAACAAGTACTTTAACCCCATATCGCACAGCGACACGCACAAATACAGTAATAATGCATCTCTGCATCTATACCTCTTATTGCTAATATCTCATTGAACCTGCTATTAAAAGACCAGTTCAATGAAAAGGTAGCAATCGCTAATAATTTAATTAACCTTATTAAAACAGAGCAGGAACTTCAGCATTTCATTATTAAATTACACATCATACTAAATTCATTTCCAATAAGTCTAGCTTAAGGAAATCCATTTGCATTTGAAATGGCAGAAAACCATTCATGCATATTATAAATAATTCATGCAACTTGACCTGACTTAACCCTTTCGTGCACGAAATCCTGAAAAATTGCAGACGAAAAAGTAGCGTGGGACACAAATAGATTTATTGCACGATACAGTGCAGTTACCTTCCTTATCAGTGAGCACCTCCATCCTGCCACTGAACATGGCTTTGAGCATGGTGTCCTGCCGGGTCAGCACCTGCACAGTGGTGAAGTAGAGAGCGCCCCCTACGTTCAGACGCACGTAATTGTTGTTGGGGCTCCCTTTGTAGCTGCAGGTCTTGGGCCTCCCCCCCGGGAGGGTCGGCCCTGGCAGCGACGGGCACAGCTCGGTCAGGCAGGACTCCCCAGACATGCCCCTCTGTAGGTAGATGACGACTCTGCAGACTGTTGGCTTGACTTCCCGCGCCGTGGTGTCTGCTACTGAGGGCACTGCCACCGGCACTCCCTTCCGCACACCGGCATCACTGCCAACACAAACAAGCAGGGGAAGAGCAGCGTGGGTCTGCTGTGTCGATGCACCAGCTGGTATTTCAAGGGCAATTTACACTGAAATCAGCAAACACTTTCCATGGAGTTCAGTTTATTCACTTTGTGCCAGCACAGTTCCATCTCAATTGTACAGGCACAAATACAAAGAGAGATCGAAGGAACCCTAGTTACCTTTCCCTAGGCCTGTGTACGGGTCTGATGTGTGGACAACAAAAATGAGGCTTTTAGAAAGAGTTCCTGCTTACAGCATCAACCAATCATCTTCTTTCCCCGTGAGTCAGACTGGGAAGCACGAAGGAAGTGACCCACGGAATGGGGCGGGCACGTTGACAGGAAAAGGGAAGCTGCAGCCATTGCATTCCAAACGCATGACAGAGCCGGGGAGTGGTGATGGACACAGGGGGATCCTCCGTGGGTTTTCAGGGGAGAAACCCCAAACCCCCGTACCATACTTCTCTGGGCTTGACCATGCTTAGGCTATGCTTTAACTAAACAGGTTAAGCTTTTAGAAAAGATGTCCCCACTAAACTGGTGAACTAAACTTCCTCCCTTTTCCACTACACACTATCTGAGGGCCAGAGATCAAGCAGGCTCCGCATTCAGCTTACAGAAGGGAGGGGTTATGACAATGGGCAAAGTTTAGCCATGGTTGCAAAACATTTTTTTTAATACTCCTAATATTTTGACACCTTTGATGTAGAGATTTTAGTACAATGCGCTGAACACAGTAAAAGCTGGACTACGAACAAGCCTTTACCCGTTATTCAACATAACTAATCAAACAAATAATAATAATAATAATAATAATAATAATAATAATAATAATAAGTAAGCAAATACATAAATAAATAAATAAATAAAATAACTATCAACAAACTTCGGGGCTGTGGGCGGCGTGCATAAAGTAAAGACTCATAACCATTAATAACAATATAAACTGCGTGCAGACAGTGGTTCAATTGCTGACTAGCGTGTGAACGGTGGTGGGTCGTTATAATTATTCAATTTAAGACTACAGTTACATGTCTAGATTAAGATAACATTATATAAGGAATTGTGTCGTCTGCAGTCCGCAGATGTACGTAGTTAGTCTCCCACTCGGAATAATGTTAGCTCGTTTTAAATTGAACAGATTCCAGTACAGACCTTAGTTGATAAGTTAGGTGATATAACGCTACTTACCCGTCAAGACAACGTACGTCTTCTGCTTTGGTTTGGTTTTGATGTGTGTTTCTTTTTTACACGCCTTCTCAAAATGAAAACTTTTGAGTTTCCTCCTAAAAAAACAACACACACAGGAAACATACCTCAAAGGAAGGATTAGGAGGAATTCGGGGTTTTGTAGTCATTCCCAGGAAAAACAAATGAGCCTAGAACTACATCACCCATAATGCCCCTGCAAGCCAGGTTTTGGGGTGTTCCACTTCGGGAAGAAGCGCAACTAGTAATTAAACAACAAACATACACATTTTAAGAGATACATTGAATTTAATAATGTTTTTTTGTTCATACCAACGTCCTTAATTACGAATTTTAACTGCACGTAATTCCATTTTTAGAATTTGTGAACCCCCCTAAAATTATCGGAAAGGTACAGTCTAGATTGAAGCTCATGGACTCGTCCATTTTACAGAAGGAGGGCGTATTTTTTAATCGAATTTACTAAAATAGAAAAACACAACAAAAAAATAATGGTATACTATAAATAAGTAATTGTATATTTTTTAATCTTTTTTCGTAATGTCTCGTACTAAAGAAATGTCACGAAACCGTTATTACATTAAAATCGTGTAATTAGCACACCCCCGTTTTTTCTGAGTGAGTGTAAAGCGCTGCGAAAGTGCCATGTTGGTAATCAGAGGCTAGTTAACCTGTCGCCTTAGCAGCCAACAAAACAAGAAGGTATAGAGGCGTTTGAGACTGTCTCCGAGCCGCCGGGTCCCATCGCTTGTTGTATCAAACATCTTAAAAGGCAGGTCAGTGTATGATACGCTTCGTTTTATTAATTTTTTCTTAAATTTGGCGCAAGAGCGGTGTGACGTGTAAGTACTACTCGTTAATATTGGATCCAGAACTCCACTCCGTTTTTACTTCTCAGAAACGGATCTGACTCATTTCTTATCGAGGTTGCCAGCTGGCAGCGGTGTAGTCGGGCGATACAGACCTAACAGCTGGCAATAACACGTCCTGTTGGTCTGCTAACACCTGCCGTGTTTACATTGTGGCAGATGTTTCTACCAGTGGGGTTTTTGTAGACTTCGCTACACCAACAAACTCTTACCCCATTAACTACCAAATACAAAACAATAAATAAATCTAAACTCAAGCTGTATTTATGTTACTTAATACCTTACATGTAGACTGAACTTTTGCGGTTAACAACATTAGAGCAAGCGATCATAACAATATAGTTCAAGAGTACATTTAAATACCAGGTAGATCTCTTAAAAATGCACCACACATTTCAAAGTACAGTGTTATTTAAAGGCATCATTCGTTTGTATTGGTTGTGCTCATTTCACGTACCTGGGACAAGGTAGCTGCCAGTAGATTTTCTACTGGTTCTAGTAAGTCTCTTAAATTAAAGATCTGATACAATGTGCGTCCTTGCAAAGATGCCAGTGTCAGGGGTTCAAAATGTTGTTCGCACACTGGCTCTCTACAAGAGTCTTGCCGACAGGTTAGTTGAAACTAAGTGAAACCGGCCACCGCTGTGGTTCTGAGCCAGGGCAAGCCGTTGGTGATGTGAATTGTCCCGTCTGTGTTTTGGTTTAGGCCTCCCAAGCAATGTCGAAGGACCCCCTGGCAGACGCTGGGCTCCACTTCGATGAGCTCAACAAGCTGCGAGTCCTGGACCCCGAGGTGGGGCAGAAGACCACCGATCTCAAGGAGGAGTGTAAAGAATTTGTGGAGAGTAAGTCCAGGGGACTCGGTTCAAACTGCAGCCAAACCTGGTTTCAGAACGTCTGTCCGTACTACCCACCCCTAAATATTCCTGGTGTCTGTATCTATCTGTCTGTCTATAGAGGGATATAAAAAATAATCATTTTTTTCGGTCTTCTTTTATTTGAAGAAATCAGTCAGTTCCAGAAGATAGTTGGAGGGCTGATTGAGCTCGTGGATGAGCTGGCACAAGAGGCAGAGACTGAGAAGATGAAGGTCAGGGCTGGTTGATTTATTCTGATCTGATTTCTACTGCATTGGATGGGCATTGCTAATGGCTGGCTAATTCATATAACCCAGGGGCGTCCAACGCTGTCCCTTCCACTCCTGGTCTTTGTTGCAACCCTGTTCTAAAAAACTGAACCCTCCAGCCAGACCCTGAAGCAGCTCATTATCATTTCAACCTGGAGTGGAATGGGGTCCAGGACTGTGATTGGACACTCCAGGATCGCATTTATACCAAAAAATACATCCGTGTGATCTGTGTTGTAAGTGGAGATTCCTGCCCTTTTCTTGCAGGCGATTGGCGCGAGGAATCTGCTGAAATCGGTGGCCAAACAGAGGGAGGCTCAGCAGCAGCAGCTCCAGGCCCTCATCGCAGAAAAGAAGATGCAGCTCGAGAGGTCTGACCGTCTGTCTGTGCCTGCCTGCCTGCCTGCATGCCTGTCTGTCCGTCTGTCTGTGCCTGCCTGCCTGTCTGCCTGCATGTCTGTCTGTGCCTGCCTGCCACTCACACCACACGCTCTTTAGAAACGTGCAATCTGAATGGACTCACATTGTTGCATTACTTCCTCTTGAGACGGAGGCAAGTCGCAGGTTCATGCGTGACCAGTATGATCACATTGTAGAACCCAGAACGTCTCAAACTGATATGACATCCTGGCTCGCTCACCTCCTGTAATTCTGACCTGTTTGCACTAAGCTCTATGTAATAGAATACTGTTGCACTTGTGACAGAAGAGTTTAAATCATGCATGACTCTGCGGGTAGGGACCGGTGTACTGTAGTTTGCCAAATTGGCTGAATGCAGCCCCACTTCAGGTGAATAACGGCCTTGCTCTTGTCCACAGGTATCGGATTGAATACGAAGCGCTGTCCAAGGTGGAAGCAGAGCAAAATGAATTCATTGACCAGTTCATCCTGCAGAAATAAAGAGACGCGCTGATGGGATTGTGACAATAGGAAGCAGTGAAGGGCGGCCCGTTCCAGCTCAGCACATTCCTTCCAGAGCAGAGCAGCGCAGGGCAGGGCACAGCAAGACCACACAGCCCGTTCTTTAAGAGCTCCAGACTCACAGCCTTGAAACACTAAGGACTGGATGCAATGCAATGGCATGCAACAGGCCTGTTGAATTCTCCTTGGAATTAAAAAAACAAAACACCGCCTCTGCATTGAAGAGCTTAAACCAGGATGCAAAAATATTTACCTTCTGAAAAAAAAAAATATATATATATATATATACTAGTGAGTGATTCATATTATTTATACTATTTATATCTCATGGTACTTCAGTAAAAAGCCAGCTGTATTAATAACTTTTTTTTCTTCTTTTTAAATATGAAAATACATTAATAATAGCTGCATGGTGAGGAACAGTAATGCCAGCAGTTTCATAATCTTGTATTAATATGTGTTGAAGATGATGGCTTTTGTTTTGTGCCTTCTAAAGCAGTCTGCACAGACATGTTCTCTGTGTTTGTTAAACAACACTACATTAAACACAGGGCAATGTCCACGTCTGCTCAATCAGACCAACAGTGGGCTTCGATTTTGTGAAAGATTTTTCGCTTCTTAGTTTGTTCCGTTGTGCTTATCTGGATCCGTCAATTTTATGTAAGTTTATTAAAAAAAGAAATATGCACATTTTTTGTGGTTGCTTTTTTTAAAAGGTAAATCGCAGTTTGTGTTGTGAGAAACTCGAGGAGCAATGAAATTAAAGAGAGACACGTTGCACAGCTCATTTTAATCTCTATCTGGACTCTGCGGTGTTCATAGTGTTCAAAGTTCATAATCTAATTCAAGTGTGTACCTTTCTTTTTCCCTTCATTACAAGCGCTTATCTTTTCACTAACTTGTTTACTCTGTGTAGAAGGTCCAGTTTAACACAAGTGAATAATGCAACAGACTTTTCATAAAAAATAGGGTTTATTCAAGTCACAAAAAAAACCCACTAAACAACACTGGCACATACTATTGTTATTTGTAGTTGTAATTTTGGCATTAAATTAAAAATCAAAATCAATCGCACCTATACAAGACAGGCAGGCAGGATGAAAGTTTCAAATAGAAATGCCTCAAATTATAAAAACATGGTTTATTTTAATGGCTTTGCAATATGATCACGTTTTTATTGCCTATTCCATAGTTCACCCATTCCAGGTTTTACTACAAGCTTGATAAGCCACAGCATATAGGCAACAAGCTTCTTAAACTCCTAGTAAAACCAGGAATGGATCAAACTCCATGTAAGGGGGTCCTTTTTCCATCGCTGCTCCCTAAAGGCCCAGCTCCACAAACCTCTTGGTTATCTGCTCTTTTTACCCATCTGCCCCTTTGCACCACGGAGTTCTCCGTTGTAGGCTGTGCTGAACAGCATGGTGAGCAGGAGGATGATGGGAACGAGGAGGTATGGAGCGTAGATAGCCGCGAGGGTCAGGCGCTCTGCAGGGGTCTCAGGCCCTGGGTGTGGCCCCTTGGGGAAGTCGTGGAAGAGGACGTGGGCGATGATAGGAACCACGCTGGTGGCCACGTGTGTGGCGTAAACTATGGCTGGAGTTCTGATCCACCGGCAGCCTCCTGCAGAGGGCAAGGGAGGAGAAGGAGATGTGACTGCAGTGCAACAGGGCAGCATTGCAATAGGATACACACAGGAAGCAAATGGAGTTACACACTGTGAATTATTTTACTATTAATAATGACAGAGAAGTTTAGTTTTGCTGACAGGGTGTAACGGATGATGGATTTAAGGGCAGTTATTGAAGAATCTACTGCAGCAAGCCCTGTGTCTAAATGACATCCTGTTTGTGGTACACGCGAATGTAAAGCATCTTTGAATCTGCACAGTGCACGATTCATACACCAATGCAGAAACTGTGGTATTAGTACAAAAGTTCTCATCTGATAGTCTCAAGTCCTTTTAGCACTGCTGACAATGTTGCACCGTCTTCTTTACCCCACTAGAGGGCAGTCTGTGCACTGTGCTGTGTGGACCAGCTTTCTGCAAATGCCACAGGGTGCAAATGCTGCGCCACTGCAAAGTGTTCAATACCAAGTACAAGCGCTACACCGACCTTTGAAAAAGGCGTATGCTGCTACTGGGAAGAAGGGAGTCTGGAGAAGCGCTTCACAGAAGATGAACGATTTGAACCAGGCCGGGGGAGCCATCATCATCGGGTCCTTAAATTCTGCCGCGTACCATTTCAGAAGATCCTTGAGCTGGAGAAGAAGAAACTCGCTATTTTAGTAATTAGCTGCACACGTAATGCTAAGGGTTTAGCGACCCCTCGAGTCTCAGTATGCGTCTTACATCGTTTTAGATAACAGCATGCAGTGGGTTTGGCTGATCATGTCACAGAACCAGGAATAATGATAATAATATACTTACAGACTGCGAGTAGTACTGTGCCGGGAGCAGGGCTTGGAGGTCTATCGCGAGGGTAATGGGGATGTGAGAGGCGAAGTAAAGGAAGAATACCCATTCCAGTAAACGAATCAAAATTGCCATGGCTTGTGTATTTAGACACAGACGGATGGGTACAGTGCAGCCCAGCGAGCCAGGAGAAAAGGGGTTCAAGGTAATCTGTCCCAACTGGCCCAGAACCGATTGATGGTAAAGATCTTCACATGGCGTGTTCCTGCGGGCAATCTCATTGGCGGGTTTGTGAGTGGGCGGTTCTTACTGCGGGGCGCTGTTACGTAACATTGTCACATTTAAAGACACAGGTACACATTCTTACACGCTACAGTACTGTACAGTACTTAAAAACTACTTCTGGACCTCCGTACTGTATAAAACACTGAATGCAATAAACTCAGGAATATACTATTTAAAAAAACAACAACATAATATACCCTTAAATCAAGATTGATGTTGCACTGTGGTTCTGTACATCTAGTGCAGCGACTTTATTTCTAAGTGTACACAGGGTATTAATATAAACGATTAGAACATTAAACACACATTATATATATATATATATATATATATATATATATATATATATATATATATATATATATATATATATATATATCCTACGCTAATAATTTTACACACAAACCAAAAAATAGTATCTCGCCATGGCCTGTATGGACTGCTATAAAACTGCATGATCATTTCCAAAATATATTGTATTGAAAAAAAACAACAACATTACATTGAATAAGTTCCATTCAGTCCATTCCACTTTCATTAGTTCAACAGCTTAGTACCAGCCAGCTTTCTGGGGTAATACTGCAATATACTGATGCAGGGATGGTAATAAGACCCCTATTGCACAGCAGTTTCACCCATTCCAGGTTTTAATATGTGCTTGATTAGCCACAGTGTATCGGTAACAAGCTCAGGTGTGTCTTATTAAACACAGTAAAACCAGGAATGGTTCAAACTGCTATGCAATGGGAGTCATAAAAATATCTCACAATACAATGCAAGGTTCAGTCAAGACTCCAGCATATTTCCAAGTGTTGCCTGTATAAGCTGGCTCTACAGGACACGCAGCAGGGATTACAGTGAGAAATACATCTGAAGGTCTTGCTCCATGACAATGGTCTAGTCCTGGAGTCCCTGTATCTGGAGCCAGCCAGCCAGCCTCATTCAGCCTCGTTCTCACAGGGGATTATTCCTTTAGCTGCCCTGTATTTGTCATTAAACACAGCGTCATTGTCCTCAGCAGCTACCTGAACATAATCCTGCAAAACAGGGAAACACCTCATAATATCTAGAAGACTCTAACATTGATGAGATACACAGTAGCCCTCTGGAACAGTTTGTATCAGATAGTAAGGAAAAAGTATGAGGATTTAATGACAATCACAACTCAAAAGCATTAAGAATACACCCATGGTAACGTATGCTGCTGTTTGGTTTGTGAATTCAGACTATTACGTTTGTAAATGGAAATGCCTTAAAAAAAAACGATTTACCGGTATAGCTACAGCCCACAAACTCTTCTAAACCCGCCTGATCTCCAGATCTCCTGATCTCAAGTGATGTGCTACACTCACCGAGTCGTTCTCAATAACATTCTCCAGGCATGTGACGATGTCAGAGAAGGACGGGCGGAGGGTAGGGGGCTCCCTCCAGCAATCCGTCATCACTTGGAAGCTGCATGAAGACGGAGAGCACATAAAACAGCAGCCATCATCAAGAGTTTGTCAAAAAATGCCTATTTATTTATTTTCAATCTCGCCATACAGTATCTCCCAGAGTGCACCACATGTCATGTCAGAAGTTTAAATAAATATATCTTTTTTAAAATCTATTTAATAGTAGTTCCTGCTCTGCAGGGTCTGTCTCTGAATAGAACAGAAATCCTTTTGCACAATTTAAGCAGACAAAACCACGCCTTTCTCAGTGTCAGCACCTACATCTGAGTCCTGCACTTCTCTGGTCTCTGCAGTCTGTATCCAGAGCAGATGTTAAACACCACCTCCTCCGACGACTGCAGCTCCGAGTAGGGTAACTGTCCTGGGAGAAGAGAGATGCTATCACAGGGCAGCTCACAAGCACTTCCACCGTTACTGGAACAAATGAGCAGCAACTAATGTCACTGAAAGCGTAGATCTCAAATCATTCTCAATGTTTAAACCACAACAGAATCTACATAAACTGGAGCCAAAAAGGTTAGAACAGCCTGAGACCTAAGAGTATAGAATTAGGCAATACGTTACTGAGAATCTGCCTTGTAAAAGATAGTAACGAAAGAGCTGTTGTGCTGATGAAATCAGTGAACTCCAGACCTTACCGAAAGTCTCCATCTCCCACAGCAGGATGCCAAAGGACCACACGTCTCCCATGAAGCTGTAGTAATTGCTTTTGAAATACTCAGGGGGGTACCAGCGCAGGGGCACGCCGTCCTAAAGGAAACAGACACAGGGAGACAGAGCTAAAACACCACAGACCCAGCTGGTCTACTAGATGGTTGTATTCCGTCATGCCAGCGTTTAGTTTAGTCAAGCATATTGAAATCATGATGAGGCATAGCCAAGGGTGGGAAGTCCCAGGGGTTCATTTGTAAGAAAGGTACCGGATCGTATCATTAAGGGTTGTAAACATGTAAAAATGACTACGTGCGTGCAAAGTGAATGTAGAATATAAAATAAATGAAGGGATCCAGGGATCCCTCGTGAAGGTTAAGGTGTAGATCCTTCCAGGGATCCCTCGTGAAGGTTAAGGTGTAGGTCCTTCCAGGGATCCCTCATGAAGGTTAAGGTGTAGATCCTTCCAGGGATCCCTCGTGAAGGTTAAGGTGTAGGTCCTTCCAGGGATCCCTCGTGAAGGTTAAGGTGTAGATCCTTCCAGGGATCCCTCGTGAAGGTTAAGGTGTAGATCCTTTCAGGGATCCCTCGTGAAGGTTAAGGTGTAGATCCTTCCAGGGATCCCTCATGAAGGTTAAGGTGTAGATCCTTCCAGGGATCCCTCATGAAGGTTAAGGTGTAGATCCTTCCAGGGATCCCTCGTGAAGGTTAAGGTGTAGGTCCTTCCAGGGATCCCTCGTGAAGGTTAAGGTGTAGGTTCTGTCTCGCTTACCATATTGTGCTTCTTCCGGCTGCTCTTGCGGCTCTTGAAGCGGGAGAAGTCTCTGGCCAGTCCGAACTCGGCCACCTTGCACTGGTGAGGGAACCGGCCCAGCAGGATGTTCCTCAGACCCAGGTCGCAGTGGACCACCTGTTCAACACACAACCAGAAGCCAAAAAACTGAGAATCCCTTCCACTTAGATTATTTCAACAGATTAGCACTGCCTTTCTGAGGTGATACTGAAATATAATTATGCTGGGATGGAAATAGTAAAGCCAGGAATGGATCAAATTGCTATGCATTAGGAGTCTTATTTCCATCCCTGGGGAGACACAAGGACGATGTACCGGTATAAATGTGTGTGCAGAAATGCTGATTGCTTGCACTCACCATCTTGCTGCGGATGTGCTCCATGGCCAGGGCGATGTGATAGGCAGCGATGGTGAGCAGGCACTGCAGCTCTGGGGTGTCGCTCAGCTGAGCTCTGTGTGTCTTCAGGAAACTCTTGAGCGTGCCGAAGCTCACATACTCCATGATCAGCACGTAGGGCTCTGGGGGAAACACAGCCACGACGCTCATAAAGGGACACAGGGGCGACAGGGGGCTGTTGTGAACATCTAAACAAAAAACACTGGTCCAAAAGCTGTGCCCATGGCCAAAACACTTTGAGAATCACTGATCTTAACAGCAGCGGATTGTAAAGATCCACCCTGACAGGCTCTCTCCCTCCCTGCGTCCCCTTCTCCCTCCTCCCCTCCCTCTCTTTCCCCCCCTCTCTTTGCCCCCCCTCCCTCCTGTCCCAGTCTCTCTCCCCCCTGCCTCCCCTTCTCTCTGCCCCTCCCCTCCCTCTCTTTCCCCCCTGCCTCCCATTCTCTCTCTTCCCCAACCCCTCCCTTCCCCTCCCTGCCTCACCGTGGCTGGTGTTCCAGTCCAGCAGCTGCAGCACATTGTTGTGGGACCCCAGCTTCTTCATCACAGAGACCTCACTCTCCACACGCTTCATGCTGATGCCTTGAAAACACATCAACAGATCAGTGCCGGCCAACCCAGCCACCCTGAACTCGTGGGGGCGCTGCACTGGGGATTAATATCAGCTGTGCTATTCATTTAGGGGGTCACATGTTCATCACACTGCCTGGCTGGCGAACGCCGCGACTCGGGACTCCTCTCCTACCTTCTTTGACGATCTTGCAGGTGACGAGCTTGTGTCCCTTGCAGGTGCCCCGGCTCAGCTTGGCTTTGTAGAAGCGACCCTGCTTCCCGATTTTCAGAACCTCCAGGAGGGAGAGGTCATTCACAGTGAAATGTGGAGCCTGTGGAGAGGAGGGGAGAGGAGGAGAGGGGAGGAGAAGGGAGAGGAGGGAAGAGGAGGAGAGAGGGGAGGAGATGAGATGAGAGAGGAGAGGGGAGGGGAGGAGAGGAGGGGAGGTGAGGGGAAGGGAGGAGAGGAGACGGGAGAGGGGAGGAGAGGAGAGGGGAGGGGAGGAGAGGAGAGGGGAGAGGAGGAGAGGGGAGGGGAGGAAGCAGTGTTAGCCCTCACTGTACAATACATGGTTTAACAATAAAGAATGAATAATGTGAATATACACTGCATAAGTTGGCAGATAAACCCAAATAAAAAAAATCCTCTTTGATTTATTATAATCAGAAACAATATCCTTGTCCTCCAGGATTAACAGAATTAAACACCAGTCTGGTATTATCACAGATGAACTCTGCTAAACCAGACCCTTTGATAGTCTCCAATTAGTAGATCCATACGCACTGGGACTGGTGGGCTCCACAGTGGTCTCGCTGCAGCCCCGCTGCATTCCAGGTGTGCTGGGGGCTCCTGTGTGGGCTGGGAGTCGTCAGGACTCGGGCTGATTGGCGTCTCGTCTTCACTGTCAATGAAAACCCTTGTCCTCCTCATCTCCTCAATGGTCTGACTCAGCTTCCTGTACCTGGGACAGTACAGAGCATGACTGTTAGACTGTGAAGCGCTCTGATCTATCACACAGGAGGGATGCTACAGGTGAATCTGCCACTGTGCTACAGGATGTTACTTCTCTTTTTGCTGGGCTCCCTGATGCCTCACTGAAAAGGTCGCAGCACAAATACACACAAGCACTAAGTCGATTTGCTATACTTCCCCAGTTTTAAGGTCATTACATCAGCTTCCCATGAAATAGCGCATTGGTTTCAAAACACTGCTTGTCACCTTTATAAGATAACTCCTGGTCCTGACCCTGCCTGTCTGCGAGAGCTACTTACTCCCTATAAACCGGCTCGCACTTTGAGAATGGCCAATTCCAAGAGCTCCATTAGAAGCCTACAGCGCGAGAGCTTGGAGTGTCCGAGCTCCTGCCCTTTGGAACTCACTTCCACACTGGATCCGGAATGCCGAGTCCGTCAGGGTTTTTAAATCTAAGCTCGAAACACGTCTCTTTGATTTGGCCTTTTCGCTAGCGAGCAGTTTGGAGCTCTTTCGGCTCGCTGTGTATTTCTGTAAAGCGGCCTGGGATGCTTGCACATGAAGGACGCTATATAAATGAAACAGTATGGTATGGTAAAAGAAAAACTGGTTCTACATATTATATGTTTAGGTGTTGTACACCAACATATATAAAAAAAACACCTGTTTTAACAGTGTGATTGATCGTCAGAATACTAAAGACCAGTTTTGCATGACATTAGATCACTTATTTCTCACTCTGAAAGGTTCTTATTGCACTGATTCAAATATTGTGTTTTTTCTTTATTAGTCTGTTAAGATGCTTTGACTAGGAGTTCAGGAGACATATGCAATGCAGGTGAGATCACCCTCCAAGTATCTTTATATTAGTAATGCACCATCTAGTGCATGCAAGTTATTTGAAGCATACCGAAGCATTGGGAAACAGGATTTTGTACTTGAATCTATTTGCAGACTTACCTATTATACCACACAGCGGCCACAATAACAATGGCCAGCAACACGACTCCTGACAAGCTGATGGCAACGTACTGGAATTGACTGAAGGAACTACTCTGAGTCAGCACTAAAAGGAAAGGAATACATTCATGTGTTTTCTTACATTTGATTGGTCTAATTGAAAAGTCAAACAACAAAGTTGCCTCGGCATTTAACATATACCCTGTGTTAGATATCCCACCGCTGCCACCAAATGAAAACTCGAGCGTCTTGCACAGGGAATTAGGAGGTGTAAACTTTGCCAATGCAAGCTCCAAAAATAGCCAACAAATGTAATTAAAGTTTTACAGTATGCAGATGTATTTTCTTTCTTAAAAAATCCAAAATGAATGATTAAACAAGAAGATAAAATGTGCTATTTTCTGCACATCTGCACCCTTCTTATTTGATTTTTTAAATAAATACTGCACACATGCAAATATCGAATGTGCCCAAGCCCTTACATGTGGTTGATACTGTAGTCATAGACGTTTCTATGGAGGTCCTGCTGGTCGATGAATTTCCTCCTGCCATTTCTCAAATAAAACCAGCATTCGGCACATTGAATCGGTCAGTGCTACAGAGGAGAAGTGGAAAATGACAGTCAGAGGCGATCAGACACAGAGAGTGACAGGGGACCCTTACTGTGCTTTCATTCATAGCATGGAGCACGATGTGGACTCCCATGCAGCATGGCACAGCCCTGCAGCCCCTTCCTCAACACCACCTGCATCGCAGTGCCCGATCATTCACTCCAGCGCACCCCAAAGGGAGAGGCTGGGCATCGGGAAGCAGGGACCTCAGGTTTTAATCTCAGCACCTTTTGCTTGAATTCTGAGTCATGCTTTATTCAACCAATACAGTATTGGTACTGTATACTGTACATAAACCTATTAGTAAACCAATGAACCCCCACCCCATATTTAGTGAACTTGATCGTGGAATTGCTTCACATTTTAAAATGTTATTGGAGAAGTTTTTTTTTATTTAATAGCACTGTATATAAATAGATTACTTTATGTCAATGATCCATTACTTAAAAGATGAACCACTTTTGCTGGCATGTTAAGAAACATTAAAATCGTGCCTTCAGAAGGAGAACATATTTGTTATAATCCTTTGCCACCTGCTATTACCTGCTGGGCACGCATCACATCACCAGGGCGACTTACAAAACGTTTGGCTGTGTTGCAGATCTTTCCTTAATTCACACACTGAAAAAAATGCATTGTGTCCAAATACACAGTAGTGGAGATTGAAAATAGAGTCAAAGAAATCACACTGAATATTATTTGCAAGTCATTTACTAGTTTATATTTATAGTATATAGTCACATAGTCATATCCACCCTGATGCTATTTAAACCCATATGGTTGATCAAACAGCCTCTAGTTTCATGCTGATAAATGAACACATGAACTACTGTAGAAAAAAGTACCCCCCCCCCCCCTCCTCTCCCCAATTCTTTAATTCAGTGTTGCATTTGCATTTTGCAGAATTAAAACTTTTACAAACATGTGTCTCAATGCCTTATGTGTCAATACTGATGTTGTTTTATATATACAGTGATCGGTAGACAGGATTACAAACCACTGAAATACAGACACAAATACATTATAGACACTGGTCTGCTTAAATGAGGGGTCGATTTGATCAAAGCCTCTGCCTTTTTTTAAATGCATTTTACAGCACCACAGAATCCACAGTTTACAATGACTTCAGACTTTGTAAATACAAAATTACACGTTTTGTTGCTATTTCCCTACGGGTGGATTTACAGTAAAATGGAAGGTCTTATGATGCAGATGAAAGGCAAATTGGCACAAGACAAGTTATTTGCACAAAGGAGCTGTGGAATTAGTGATCTGAATACTTTCTTGGTTTCTTTCTTTTAACATTTGCAATGTTAGGGTTACACGCTACAGCAGTGGCTCACCGCATGTGATCCGTGATTGTAAGCAGTAACTGGGTAATAATACTGCATCTACCAGAGAATATTCTGAAGAAACTTCTTTTATTTATTTTGCATACACACACAGGAAAATACACAGGACAGCATCTGCAGAATGAATGCAGTACTTACCAAAAAACTCCACACGCTCCCAACTGGAGGAGCAGTTACTGTGAAACACGAGTAATCCACAGAAGAAAAGGGTGTTCAATAACTGAAGCTGATCAGTGACTCTTAACACACACACATACCAAAGCGGTATGTAAACTCTCTCTGTCCCTATCGATCTGTTCTCTCTCTCTCTGTCCCTATCGATCTGTTCTCTCTCTCCCTCTCTGTCCCTATCGATCTGTTCTCTCTCTCTCTCTCTGTCCCTATCGATCTGTTAACTCTCTCTCTCTCTCTCTCTCTGTCCCTATCGATCTGTTAACTCTCTCTCTCTCTCTCTCTCTGTCCCTATCGATCTGTTAACTCTCCCTCTCTGTCCCTATCGATCTGTTCTCTCTCTCTCTCTCTGTCCCTATCGATCTGTTAACTCTCTCTCTCTCTCTCTCTCTGTCCCTATCGATCTGTTAACTCTCCCTCTCTGTCCCTATCGATCTGTTCTCTCTCTCTCTCTCTCTCTCTGTCCCTATCGATCTGTTAACTCTCCCTCTCTGTCCCTATCGATCTGTTCTCTCTCTCTCTCTCTCTCTGTCCCTATCGATCTGTTCTCTCTCTCTCTGTCCCTATCGATCTGTTAACTCTCCCTCTCTGTCCCTATCGATCTGTTAACTCTCCCTCTCTGTCCCTATCGATCTGTTCTCTCTCTCTCTGTCCCTATCGATCTGTTAACTCTCCCTCTCTGTCCCTATCGATCTGTTCTCTCTCTCTCTCTCTGTCCCTATCGATCTGTTAACTCTCTCTCTCTCTCTCTCTCTGTCCCTATCGATCTGTTAACTCTCCCTCTCTGTCCCTATCGATCTGTTCTCTCTCTCTCTCTCTCTCTCTGTCCCTATCGATCTGTTAACTCTCCCTCTCTGTCCCTATCGATCTGTTCTCTCTCTCTCTGTCCCTATCGATCTGTTAACTCTCTCTCTCTGTCCCTATCGATCTGTTAACTCTCCCTCTCTGTCCCTATCGATCTGTTAACTCTCTCTCTCTCTCTCTCTCTGTCCCTATCGATCTGTTAACTCTCCCTCTCTGTCCCTATCGATCTGTTCTCTCTCTCTCTCTCTCTCTCTGTCCCTATCGATCTGTTAACTCTCCCTCTCTGTCCCTATCGATCTGTTCTCTCTCTCTCTGTCCCTATCGATCTGTTAACTCTCCCTCTCTGTCCCTATCGATCTGTTCTCTCTCTCTCTCTCTGTCCCTATCGATCTGTTAACTCTCCCTCTCTGTCCCTATCGATCTGTTAACTCTCTCTCTCTCTCTCTCTCTGTCCCTATCGATCTGTTAACTCTCCCTCTCTGTCCCTATCGATCTGTTAACTCTCCCTCCCTATCGATCTGTTCTCTCTCTCTCTCTCTGTCCCTATCGATCTGTTAACTCTCCCTCTCTGTCCCTATCAATCTGTTCTCTCTCTCTCTCTCTCTGTCCCTATCGATCTGTTCTCTCTCTCTTTGTCCCTATCGATCTGTTCTCTCTCTCTCTCTCTCTGTCCCTATCGATCTGTTCTCTCTCTCTTTGTCCCTATCGATCTGTTAACTCTCCCTCTCTGTCCCTATCGATCTGTTCTCTCTCTCTCTCTCTGTCCCTATCGATCTGTTAACTCTTCCTCTCTGTCTCTATCGATCTGTTAACTAACTGTCTGTTTCTATCCTTAGCTGCATACAGACTCTTGAGCTCTGCTCTTTCTAACCTCAGAGAGCTGCCTGTGCTTGTGCAGACTCTTGTGGGCTCTCATTGCAGTTCAGGAAATCTCTTTTTTAGCTGCAGATGACATGATGTGAAGTTCAAAGCATTCAGAAGTGACCTAATTAAAGTTGCAGTGCGTGTCTAATTGTGCACTAAACACTGCAACGCCCAACAGACTGGAAGCCTGCTACTTTACTAAATGTTTCGTTAGAGCTACAGCTCTGGACAAAAGTTTTGCCTCATCTAGAATTTTGCCATAATAAAAAAAAAACAGCGATATGAACATAATTTAGATATTTTATTTAACATCAAAGAAACTACAAAACTATATCGCAAAAGTCTACCGGAAGCCATCATTGTAGTACAGTATTTCATATGAGATTTCGAAATGTCACATTTTTCAATTTTTTTAGTAAGTATATGGAAAACTACAAAGCGGTATGTAATTCAACGTGTCAGTTAACGTAATATTATTCAGCAGGTTTATTTCGACTTTATGAAACAAAAAATGGTTAATTCTATAGGGCGATGCAAAACCTTTGGCCATACCTGTACAATACAATCCTTTTTCCATGCAATTAAATATGGAAAAGTGTAGATGCATCAATGCACACATGAACACAGGGTGCTGAAAATGTGTTCTTCAATGCACACATGAACACAGGCTGCTGAAAATGTGTTCTTCAATGCACACATGAACACAAGCTGCTGAAAATGTGTTCTTCAATGCACACATGAACACAGGCTGCTGAAAATGTGTTCTTCAATGCACACATGAACACAAGCTGCTGAAAATGTGTTCTTCAATGCACACATGAACACAGGCTGCTGAAAATATGTTCTTCAATGCACACATTTCAGACATTTGCAAAGCATCTAACTTCCCTAATTGCAGACTCACATAATGTGCAAAATCATTTAATGCGCAAACCAGTTAATTTTAGAAATTTGCTGGAACATGAATGCCTCCGGAAATGTACATGTATATAAATATGTTGCTTTCTGTCACAGTGTATATTTCAAAGAAAGCACGAGGTTTGCAAGGTCTGATCAGGGTTTGAAGGGTATTACTGACACAGTCCCGCCTCTCTGCTCCTCACCACAAACAACACATACAGGAAAGGGAGGGGGGCAAGAAAGGACCCCTGAAAGAGGCTCATCTCTCTTCCCCCCCCCCTCCCCCACTTGAATTGTCATGCTAGGTAGTGTGTCTCGTCTAAACGTACATCCACACAAAGTGCCATCCTGCACAAAGTAGTGGGGCTATTAGTCTGACCAGTGTGTAGCAGATCAACTGATAGCCATTTATATTCATCGAATAGAAAAAAAGGGTTAACATCACAAACCAGACCATCTTCCAAAAAAAATGTTTTATTGAATTGTTTTTACAGTTTATTTACAGACAACAACAAAGCATACTTTTTTTTTAGTTTATTATTATCATTGTTATTTTAAGTTATTTTGTATGTTCCTGAACTTTATTCAGTTATCTTTCTCTCAAATCCTTTCCATGCTGTAACGTTTTGCATCCTGTCTTTTCTGCTGCGGGGGGGGGGGGGGGGGGGGGTCTGGGGCACAACAGGATCCCTTCTAACTGGAGCTTTGCACATGCATTATGAGCACAGATATGCAACCGCTATGAGACCTTACCAATTGTACCTGCAGCAAGCACAGCCTCATTGTACAAACATGTGCGTGAAGTCTTGAATTTTAAGATATACAGATTTTTAAATCAAACTTTGTAACATTTGTGTGAAAAAATGGAAGAATGCTTACACTTTGTCCCCCAATGATATTATTCAAAAAGGACAAAACTACTGCTTCTGTCTTTGCAGAACGTCTTTATTGACAAGCTGTTCCCTGGCAATTTCATTCTGCTGTTTTTGAACAAGTAGCTCAGCTTCAGGTATGACTCGTGGATTTCAAAGGACAAATACAAACACATTGAAAAAGGTTACGTTTGGCAGGATCGTTGGGTCTCACTGCCGTGGGCGTCTCTCTGCCCTGCTCTACCAGCTGTAGCCTGCAGGGGGCGCCTTGTCGTCCTTGTTGCTCTCCAGGGAGAAGGGGGGGATGCGCACGTCGTAGTGGGAGCCGTCGGGCCTCTCCATGCGGAAGGTGCCCCTGTGAGATGACAAGGAGGAGGAGGGCGCAGATAAAGGAAAGGGGGTTCTGGGAGCAGCACTGCCTTTGTGTTCTCAAACAGCGTTCACATTTCAATTGCAATCTGTTTTTAAAAGGCACAATTACATCAGTAGCTTGGGGTGTTAACAGTTGACAAAGTTTGGAACTGGATAACATTTAAAAAAAACGATCACAATCGAATTATCAGAAATATGCATGGCAAAAACAGATGCTGGCTTTAACACAACTTTCAGGAAGAGTGGTTTGACAGTTTGAGGCAACTCTGCAGTATCAAACCTCAAGTCTCCCCTGGTGTGCCATGCAGTGGCCTGAAACCCAGTTCTAAGCCACAAAGTGGCTTTGTGTTCCCTCGGCTTTAGCGTTTATACAGTAGTAAGAATACAATGCAAGAGAAGGGTCATTCATAGAACTAATGACAGGAAAAGCACAATGTAAAACTAGGCTAGCACTTTGTAACAATCATTTACCTTACTACTGCCACAGATCTTTGTACTTAATACTGGATTGGACCTGGTTTTAATTTGCACCAGTCAGGCACAAATAAAACATTACATAAAAATGAAACGAGAAAAAGCTGACTGATGAATTAGACCTTTTTATTTCTGTTTTCTGATGATACAAATAAATGTCGATACAGTTTAGAAAACAGCTTGCTTATATACTTATACTGCACTGATACAACAGCAGAGTATTCATTTCACAGCTTTTACTGGATTCAGTACAGATGTGCCTCCCTGTTTGTGCAATCGAAGCTTTTCAATATTAATTCAGAGACTGTTTTAAAAATAGTGTCATGAAACTAGTCAGCAACTTCGTTACACTTTCATTCTTACATTAAACTTCTGTGCCCTTTCTTAATTTTATAACATCAGCTTTTAATATCCTTTCACACAAAACGATGCAAATTGCACTTAAAGGTGTAAAGATTATTTACACAAAGTTGTAAAGATTGTTTTTTTTTTTTACTTCTGTCACTACGCAGAATTAACTTTGAAAAGTTAGTAAACTGGAGACGGGGCTGAATACTGACCTAAACACACACACCCACAAGATCAAGACTTGAGCCTCAAAACTCCAGATTAATTTGAATGATCCTTGCAACCCTACACTAGTGTTTAAAGTTGTGTTTACCCAATGCACATAAAACAGGAGTTTCTAGAGAAAATGACACATACAGTGCATGTTACTATAGAACACATACTATTTGTGTTAGATTGTATTTCCTGACATCTGTGAGTGTTAGAAGCTTCTTTAAGCAATACAGGGCTTCCTTTATAAAATAACAAAATTAATGAGAACAACCACCTCACGATTACAGGCATTAAAACACACGTTAGTCTTAAAAAGCCAACGCGGATCAAATACAATACAACGTAGACTGTCAAAGGCAGTAACAGTTAGTAATGAGATTATTGTAAAAAGACAGGGTGCTGCATCATGTGACTGCTAGTAAAGCTGCTCCCTGGAGATCAGCCTGCTCTACCTCTACACATGGAAGACGACTGACCCCCCCCAATCAAACCATTCAAATCTCTGGACCCAGCACACAAAGCGCACCATTTTCCTAAATAAAATAACCAGAAGGCAGCCCGAGCCAAACATTTAAAACCTAGTTACCTCTGGAATTCCTGCCAAGAGTGTCAGAATTCACGGACGAACACAGAAACGTTTAAGAAACCAAACTCGGTTCTTGTGCTGGGGAGAACACATAGCAATTGTAAACCTGATCTTATTACTTTGCTTCTTGTTGTACAAACGGATGTACATTCTTAGCACCAATTGAAAGGAAATCTCTTTCTTTTTTATAAAAGGTAAGCGTAGGGTCCCTCGGGGTGCTCCTGGCTGTCGAGAGAAAATGACGGGATTGAAACTTCGAAGAGGTTGCCGTTCGTCCGCTGGAAGGAGTACGTCCCCCTGCGGAAGGCGGAAACAACCAATCAACAGCCAGGCAAGACCTGGCCCTTCACCACCCAGCCTTGAACAAGCCACTTTCATGACCTGGGCAGCACTCACTGCAACACGGTCAATCAGGCAGTAGATATGAGAGTACTGGCAACCCAGAGTCACTGATGAGCTTCTGTGTATCAGGAGAGACCCCGGACCAGGCTTGCCATTAGTTTGAGATCACTGCTTTACATATGGAGGCCCATCTTGCTGGTCTTGTGTGGTTTTAGGGACGCACTTGTGAGAACACAGCAGTGGTCTATGTGGGAGTTCTTTTCAAATTGCACAACATCAAAATCAAAACTTGAGCTGGGTCACGAGAAGGGTGGTACTGAAGAATAATTGAAAGGATCTGACAGCGATACAGAACACTGGTGTCTTTATAACAAACACATTGCTCGGTGTTACTTCCTTGGCCAGTGTGGTTTTTAAAAAAGAAACAAAAAGACAACGAAACAAAACTGCTTTTCAGGGATATTTACGTGCTGCTGTTCTGCAGCAAAAAACAAAACCAAAAAAAAAATCTACCTGTTCAAAGACGATTACAGCCCAATGAAATATTTAAATACAATAAAATCAGCACCTTGCCTATTTGAAGTTTAGTTTACTACCAGCACTAAGCATTTAAAAACATTGCCCAAAATTGGTTATCTACCACTTCATTAATTCAGTATTATATTTGCTTTGGGTTAGTAAGCAAGGGGAATACAAAAGGGAGGAAAGAGACAGCAGAGAAACAGACACAACATGTAGCTAATTGAAGTATCCATTTAAGTTAGTTCATAGACACCCTAAAAATCAGTGACATGCCACTTCTGCATATCTCCACCAGTCATGCTCTTCCATTCGCTATAAAGAAAACGCAATCCTTGCCTTCGTGTCGTCTTGCACTTCCTACAAGCACTGCAAGGATTGTAAAAGCTCAGGTTTTTGCAACCAGCTCTTATTTCATTTCTTAGTTGTACTCTCCTGAAGCAAAGTAGCCTGCAATTGAGGCTCAAAGCACTGAATTCAGTGTACACAGGACAGCAATACAGGTTTAGAACCGTTTTTCAAAGACACTGATCTGATACCACCATGCTACTGCACTAGCAACACTGAAGAAAAATAAATATATCATTTGTTCAATGATCATCCATAAAACGCCAAATCTCATATATTCTACATATATTACAAATAAAACATTAGCACAGATTTCTACATTATATTACATTTGCTGTACATACAGCTTTAATATACAGGGCACATGAGACAGTGTTTGATACGCTAGGAGTTACAGCAAGGCGTGCAGGCGTCTGCTTATTCCTTAGCCTGGTTAAGTGACCCTCGCAGTTTGAAAAGGTAAATACTACTCCAGTTGCACTGCAAATCTGAGCCTTTCCAGATTTTACTACGAGCAGAAACTGGTTCACCCGAGTTTAGACAAAGGAGTCACCGCTAAGGCTTTTTAGTAAAACCTGTACTGGCTCATTTGCTAAGGAATTGGGGGAGGGGAGGGGAGGGGAGCTTTATTTTTACAGTATGTTGATTGCATGTATACTGCATACAGTAAATACTAAACATAATAACTAGGCATACAATCTACGGCAATGCCTCTCTCTCATTTAAAGTGGTTTCTTTTTTTGGCTCAGACTAGGGATGCGAATGGCCCTGGTAGGAAGCCGTTGGGCGAATCGTCTTTCTTGCTTTCGAGTGAAAAGGGTGGGATGCGGATGTCGAAGAAGGTGCCGCTGGCCCTCTCGAGACGATACGAACCCCTGTGGGAGTGAGAAAGAGAGAGAGACAACAGGCACCGTCAGCACAGCAGCAGCAGCTCTGCAAGCAAGCCAAGCTACAGGGTCCCTGAGCATTCACTGGAGACAAGCCAAGCTACAGGGTCCCTGAGCATTCACTGGAGACAAACCAAGCTACAGGGTCCCTGAGCATTCACTGGAGACAAACCAAGCTACAGGGTCCCTGAGCATTCACTGGAGACAAACCAAGCTACAGGGTCCTTGAGCATTCACTGGAGACAAACCAAGCTACAGGGTCCCTGAGCATTCACTGGAGACAAACCAAGCTACAGGGTCCTTGAGCATTCACTGGAGACAAACCAAGCTACAGGGTGACAGTGGCAAGAGAAAAAGCCAAGGCAAGTCGCTGATTCTTTTTAGAAATATAGTTGGTATATTTTGCGAATAACAATCTGGAGTAAGAGCGCAAACTACTAGAACACAAGGGTTTGTCCGCTAATCCTCAGTATGAGTTATTTCATGTTTTTGTGAGATCACAGTCACGGACTGCAGAAGTATGAGCCATTCCAGGACGCATCAGTTAATGATGTTGACAGGTTGCCTACCTGAGCTCACGGAGAAACTGCAAAGGGCAGAGCTGCTATGCAATGGTATATCTTTGCTTGGTCCCTGCATTCCAGGTTTTACATAGTCGCCTTACTAACACACATACCTCCACAGGGTCTGCACTGTGTGTCTCAGTAAGCTCTTGGTCACTATAAGAACAATATAGGCATCTATCCACTGCCTGGACCCTGTTCTAGAAAGCACTGCGCTGTTCAATGCACTCCCTCCTCCCTCAGCTTGCAGGTTTATTTAGGTGTGGTAGGAAGTATGACGGCACACTGTCTTAGATGTTGGACACTGCAGGCAAGGGTTTTATGTCACACTCAACTTGTGGTCTACCAATGTTGCACGCATTTCTAATTCTGTTCAAGCCTGTGCCTCACTGCAGGAGGAGATCACACAGCTGTCAGCTGGGGGCTCAACGAGCATGCATGACGCACCTGAGCTAGCACAGCCATGAGCTCCTCACTGCTGAGCCATTTTAAAATAGGCTTGTGTTTCGCAGCTAATGAGGTCCATAAGTAGGGAATGCAAAAGCCTCGCTCCCATTCTGTGCTCTAGCATGCAAAGATCAGACTTTGGCCCTGGCACTTCTGAATATGAAAAACAGGTCAAACCAATAAAAAGAAAATCACTCGCCTCCAGGCCTAGATAATTATGCAACTAAACAGAGCTTTGACTATTTTTATTTGCATGAATTAAATGACTTTTTTTTTACTACCTGGATCAGTTCAATAGAATAGCCTAGGCTTGAGCATGTAGGCATCATATTTATTTAACAATACCCCTGTCAAGCGTTTTCATAGATCTTCTGTATATGTACATCATGCTACAAACCACTGTGCCACTGTGATATGTGGAGACTGCAGAGGTGGTGCTAATGGCACGCAGTGTTGCATTAACATTCCCTGACACAACAACCTGCACTCCAGTCAGTTCTACAGGATTAGGCATTGCTACAACAGAAGCTCAACAGCGATCAAACATGGTTTGACTTCAAAACTGAGCTAAACAAGCCTTCGGAAAACAAACAAAAAAAAACTACAGCAAGCAACGTGCTTATTTACATCGTATAGTTATAATGATTCTCCTGAAATATTTAATGTATTAACATTAAGGTGTTATTGTTTAGATTAATTGAGCAGATCCCCTCCAAGTGCATTAAACTCCCCCCCCCCCCCCCTCCCCAGTATGGCCTGTCACAGTTACAGACAGACACACAGTGAAAAGAAACAGGCAGGCACACAGACGAGGGTTCAACTCATCCGTGCAACACAACCCCAGGGTTCAGGCACAGGACTGGAAGTCACAACTCAAATCAGTATATGAACTCATAAAAGGACACGGTTCCTCTTTTAAGGGATTTTTTCAAAGCTTTTTAATAGATTTGTTGTAGTGGTTTAGTATTACCGAAAACACTTACTTTTTTTTTTTTTCTTTTTTTTTTTTTTTAAACTACCCAACTAATTGTCAGGGTTTTTAATTTAAATCAAGAGAAGAAAAAAAAAAAAAAGGAAGACCCATTCCCTACATCCCAGCTGGATAATAACTGTATCGTTCCTTACATTGACCAGTCAATCTTTACTATGAACTATTACATTGTATGTTCTGTTGAGTTCAAAAGATCATATCCTAATAGGCTTGGAAAAAGGATTTATTTAGAATCTTTAAACTGTTCATCAGCCACATTTAGGTTAGCTCACCGCGCACCAGCGACCCCTGTGGTCTGGCCGGGCGCCTGCGGGCTTGCCTGTAAGCTGCCCAGAGCCGCGTTGTCCTCTGACGCTGTAGCTCTGAGGTGGCTGCATGGTGGGCCTGCAGTGTGTAAAAGAGGCGGTCTGCTAACGGCACACGCTTCAGAGGACAGCATGTGTTCATCTTTGGGGGTGGTAGCAGTGAGCTGAGCCTAAAAATAATTGGCTATTCCAAATTGGGGAGGAAATGATAAATAAAAAAAACCCATTAGCGACTACTAAAGTAAAAAAAAAGTGTATTAAATGGAGAGAAAGTTTTAAGCCTTTCAACACACAGTTTGATCTTTTGCCTGAGCCACTCTGAACCAGAGGTGCCTCTGTTTAAACTGTCCAGTTAACTGTAGTTAGTGTACAAGCTGACAAACGCCTGTAAATGTGGAAGCCTTACTTTTAACTTCACACAATTATATACGCTTACATCTGAACAGATATAAAAGCTCATAGGACGAATGAAAATGCCAGGAAACAAGGACCCAGCAGCTGTAAATCCCATTAAAAGCGCCTGTGTCCTTTTCTTAAGGGATGTAAAGAGACAGCAGGAAGCACGTAGAGTATTTCTTACCACATGTGGCCACTGGGTGCCTGCAGAGAGACGTGGCTGCTGTACTGAAACGCTGGCTGCTCTTTCGATAACACCGGCTCCTTAAAAGCACAGAAACACAGAGAGGAGATGTAAGAGTGCGTTTGTATGTGCTACATGTGGAGCAAGGATTGCATTTCCCTTTACAAGGACAGACTGGTTCTAAACCAGGTTTCCAACTTCCAAAACACAAGACAGTAGTACTCAATTCTAGCGCTGGAGATCCAGTCCACTCTAATCCAGTCCAGGTTTTTACTCCAAGCAGGTTCTAAAATAGTTTATTGAAACTATTGAGAGGCAATTAATAGATTTAAAACCTGGTTGGAATAAAGACCAGGACTGGAATATATCTGGAGGGCCGGAACAGAGCACCACTGGCATGACAGTGTCAACAGGAATCAGCGTGCAGGGTCTGTGTCTGTCCGTCCTTACCCTGCCCACCACCCCGCGGCCTCTCACGGTCTCCAGAGTTCCTGACAGGCTGAAGATCCTCCAGTGTCGTTCTCTCAGCTGAGCCACTTCCTCTCCCAGGTTCTCCAGCCGGATACAGTAACGCCACTGCAGAGAGAAAGCACAGCATGCATGAGACCGGGGCCAAACCAAATCAAACAGACTGATAGAGAACAGGGATGGAAATAAGACTCCCACTGCACAGCAGTTTGATCCAGTCCTGGTTGCACAGCGAGTTTAAGACGACACACCTAAGCTTGTTACCTGTACACTGTGGCTAATCAAGCTTGTATTAAAACATGGAATGGGTGAAACCGCTATGCAATAGAAGTCTCATTACGATAATAATGCTACTCACCCAATAAACGTGTGAATTCTGGGCTTCCTGTAAAACAGAAAAAGGAAAAAAAAACAGATTACTTCTTTGACTTGGTCTAAAAACAAAATGTTAAAAGACTATTAATTAAAAAGCACAAATACTGTAAGCCAAGAGTCTTGGTTCTTTGTTTTATATGATAATGTGATAATGTTCTTATACGATACTCTAATGTGATATTCTGTAATGTGAGACTTTGTAACAATTGTAAGGTGGCCCTGGGTAAGGGCGTCTGCTAAGAAATAAATAATAATAACAATAATAATAATAATAATAATAATAATAATAATAATAATAATAATGTAGGAATCACATTAAATACAGGTGAAGTGTGATTGTATACCGGCAGGGCCTTCCACTGAACAGCAGTTTAGTCTGAGTCATTCAAGGACTGAACTAGTAACCCAACAGCCATGCTTTTGTACAGTCAACATGCATCGAAGGCTCAGAGCTCTCAGACCTGCAGTCTTATCGGAGCTAGAAGGATAGAGGAGGGTTACCCGCATGCCCATGTAGAAGGGGATGACTGTGACACGGATGTTCTCGGTGGTCTCTCTGTGCACGTCAGAGAGCTCCAGCCAGGGGTGGTTCTTCTCCTGCCAGGCCCGCAGCGTATCCCGGGCAGTGAACGGGGGCGTCTCGGGGCAAGAACTGGAATCTATAAGGAAATGACAAATACAAAACACCAGCCATTACACTGACGGGACACCAAAGCCAGGAGAAGTGGGCATCCAAACTCTTTCATTGCATTCCAGCAAAAGGATCCTGATCCAATGCAACAACAGCCTCAATGAAACGGTTATAAGGGAAGCGGCTGGGCCACATTCACAGAGTGCTCTGAAGAAAGAAAACACTGGTGTAAGAAGCTTCAGATAAGCAACTCGTGGCATTTGCTTAAGAGCTCCGACTCTACATGCACCTTGGCTGTTCCTTGCACGTTTCAGTAACGTTAGGATTTCTTTTTTCTGTTGACAATAAAAAGGTGCACACTTCTCAGGGTGGTAAATGCTTTGTGAATACGGCCCATGCACTGGAAAGCAGCACCTTCTCATCCATCCCCAGTTACACCAGTACCTTTGGAGGGGCTGTACTGGAGGAAGCGCTCAAAGAGCTCGTGTTGGATGGGGATCTGGTCGGAGGAATTGTAGGGCAGGATGTCCTCATGGCTCACATAGTCTAACCCTGCAGGGCAGAGAGAGGGGCACGGTTAAAGCACTAGGCAAGAGAAAAAAAAGACACCTCTCTCCTACAGAAGCAAAGCAATTATAGAAGACAGGTTTTTTTAAATAGATGCATGATGAAGAACACGTATTTAAGAACACGGCTTCAAACATCATTTTAATTTGCAATGCATGTTTTCCCTTACTGTTCTGTGGTGTTTGCAATCAGTCCGAGTGGTTCTGTCACTCCAATATGGAGTTCTAAACATTCTTTTCTTTCAGTTTGTCGAGAGCAATGTCAGGACTGAACAGTCGGGCTCATTCTACTTCAATCATTGCACAGTGTGATCTTTCATCGTCTATACACACACACACAGAGTACATCAGCCCAGCCCCGCCCACCCCCTCAGTGCACCGTGTACCTGGAATAGCATAGAGAGCTCTGCTGTCATCGTGATTGGCCAGAAATGTGACCGCTTCTGTCTGCGATCTCTGAGACTAGGACACAGAGGGAGGAGGGAACAAAACACAACAGCTTGAGCTCTGTACAGGGCAAACACAACCCTCTTCACAGTAACTTGAAACCAATGTCAATCTAAATACAGGATTCCATTTACATAAACCTTCTTTCACTTTACAAATACTTACTATGTGCGGGCAGTCCCTGGTGTCAATCAGGACCTGGTAGTATGTGTGTGTTTTACCCTTGACCTCTTTGGAACCGGGACTTCCTGAGCTGTCTGGTTTGCTTTAAAATAAAATACAAAATTTTAAAAAAAGCATTTGATTTACATCAGTTTTAAAGGTCCGGGTCTAAAAACCATCCTTTTAAAAACGTGGTACGTTTCTTTGTAAAGCATGTGGATATGGGAAACTGACACTGTGCAGGTTTTACAGTTTTAAACAGGTAAGCTATGGAAGGTGCAATAGCTAAGGAGCGGATATAGATGCAGTTGATGCAATCCAGCGTGATTTTTAATAGAAAGCATCAAGAATGCGGGTCGTGGAGGTCTAAATGCAAAACGTATCTGTCCAAGCGTTGCTCAGGGAAGGAGAAAACTTTTGGAGGAAACAGGGAACATTCAATCAAAAACAGATTTACACAGAAACAAAAGGCTGATATTAACGAAACTGATTACTAGACGGTTTCTTCAACAGCCTCAAACACCTGTGCATATGATTTAATCATTAATATCGAAACAGCACTGTGTTTGGACGGGGCAGTGAGGCAGTTGTTCAGGAGCATGCTGGACCCGCAGTGTACCTTTCTGGGGCAGGAGGGGTAACATCGCGATCGTACAGCCTGGCGTGCCATGGGAACAGGACTATCCCTCTGTATCCAAACACACTGTGCAAGAACAACTGCCAAGACAAACAGACAGGCAGTGAATTGATACAGCAGAGCTGCTGCAACAAGACAAGGTTCAATTCATCTCAACATCAGCTCTACTGAATACCTCCTCACCCAGCTTCCCTCTATAGAAGCTGACCCAGCAAAACAAGCAAAAAGGGAACAAACTAAAATAAGGCTACGGGGAAAAATCTCCCTTATCGGCTTTGAATTGTGGACTTTAAACAAGTAAATAGTAGGGTTGCACAGCAAATGCATTCTCTTATTTGTTCTGGGCCTTGTCTTTAAATGTTTTGCTGCCACAGAACAAACACTCTTACCTGTCCCGTTTCATATTTCCCGTGCTGCTTTAGTGACTCAAACACCCCCACCGTCTCTAACACTTTACCCTCTGGTCTATTTCTGTAGAAGAAGACGAAACACAAGAAATAAATCACATCGAGAGACACATTTATAACTGCAAGATTATCTTTAGACAGCTGTTTATGCAGGAATCACACTAGACTGGGATACACAGACTCCAGTATTAAGCCCCTTTCACACCGGCACGCTCTACCTGGGTCAGGACCCGCTGTCATGCAGGTCGGCTACGTGATTTCACACTGCGTTTGATAAAGCAGGGCTGACCTGGGTGACAGACGCAGGTGCACAATGTGCGTATCAATGCCCCGGAAGCAGCTTGTTACAGACGCTTCCATCTGAGCTTCTCTGGATTGAACCGTCCGCCCAAATGTTTGTTAGAAAAAATGTTTCTTCATCCCTGCTGCAATCTGACTCCTGGCGTGTCTCAATCAACAAACACATGAGAATAAACAGAAGCGTTCCTTGCAGAAGTGAAACCTTCACGCAGGCGCGGCTGTTTGTTATTTCGGCCGTCATGCATTTTGTCTCGCTCGACCCGGGTTCAAAGAGTGTCGACCCACATTCTGAGGTGGGTCGCTGCGACCTGGGTACGACCCAGGTACGTGGTTTCACACCATTGTGACTCAGGATAGCCAGGACCAGGGTAGAAGCGCCAGCGTGAAAGGGGCTTTAGACAAGCAATGAACAAAAAAGCTTGGAGAGTGTCGGTCTGTAGTTAGTTCACTGCACCAGATCTGACAGGCAGCTGCTCTAAGCCGGGCTATTCTGTTATGTAGAACACAGGGAAAGCAAGAGCTTTGAGATTGCACCCGCTATCACTCCAGCCCTGTGCTTGAACTGTGGGAGCTGCTGGCAAAGTAACTGTTTACCGGATCTGAAACCGAGCGCTCTGACCTCTTCTCCAAATACATGTCAACACTGATCATATTTACGTGCCAGCACAGAATTAAACAGAAAGCAGCTGGTTCCAGCTGTAATCACCACAGATTCATGCAATATCCCCTTTTTCTTTTAGGATAAAGTGCATGGGTGCCAGCCTATAACAGACATTTACATACTGTCCCTGACAAGAATATGTTTTGCTCCATGGAAACATGGAGCAAATACTCCAGATGGCTGTCACAGACATAGGCATGAACAGAGGTGTACATAACACATAGTTTCTACACCGTGCATGATCTGCACTTTCAGCGAGTAAACAACTTCAAAAGAAAAGATAAGCCAAAGATCACGAATTAGTTTCAGTGTCTAATACTGAAAAATAAATGCAAATGCACACAGGTCTGCAGGTTGGAAGATGAGGTGGCATGTGGGGCTGCAGCTGTCATTAAAAACACCACTCACTGCACTGCAGGGCTTCTTTAAATACAACCTCTTAACAAAAATAATGAAAACCCATTACTTACTGAATCAATCGAAAAAAAATCAGATAAGTTGCATATACAGTAGATTGCACAATTTGCAGCTAACCCAAAGTGTTCTACATGAACAGATAAAGTAAAAACGTCCATTTGCAGTCGCCACCCTGCACGGACTGACTTTCCTTTATTTGTGAAGTGCATTTTAAAATACCATTTCACCGTCGTGTGTTGTCTACATAACTATCACCTATACCTAACCACAATTACAAACCGCGTAATATAATATATACACGCTAAAAGCCTGTGATCAAATGACAACACTGCACTGCTGACGATAACAGTGTTAACAGCAATTCACAGTAATGTCAGAATGTCACATACTGTACCATGTGTTATATATGGCTGTGTTTGTATTGTTTACGTAACGGCGTCATAACAAGAAACAACAGCATGATTATATTAGCTTAACCCCACGCCGTACAGAATTATCTTTCTTTCTTAGGAACCCAAACGAGTGTCAGAATTGTACATGTACATGCAATCAAGCGAAACCGCTAAGAAATACGCATATTAATATTAACAACATGACCTTGTCATCATTCACATCAGAGGCGACTGAACGTTATTTTAAAACAAAACGTTCCGTTTCTTTATATTTTACGAGGACAACATTCTATGCACTCAATATAGCCGATACAGCTTTTGCATAATGTGCAGCTGCGGGTGACATGTTAGCCAAAGCAAAACTGCACCACGAATAAATTTAAAACAATAACCGAATTTAATTATTTTGACACCTTACCTTGAGGAGAGAAACCGTGAGTGTTGCGTTTTCAAACTACAGACCGCGCACAGGGACCTGAGTCTGTGTATGTCGTGCCTGTCGCTGTATTCAAAACTTAAAGCCCTTAACGAATTGCTTTTGTTATATTTATTCAGTGCAGAGAGCAAACCCCGTCTCAAAACGCAAGCAGCCATTTTTGAGTTCAGCACACTTTCAGTCCACGCACAAGGCATTCACTGGGGGGGACCGAGCAGGGAAACACGCCTCTTTTCAACCAGGGACAATTTTACCACGACGACATTGTTATTTATTATTAGTTTTTGCGAATCTTTTCTATTTTTTCATCATGTTTGTTTTTGTTTTAAAAGTTCAACTATCTACCCATGATGCATCGCTCATTCGCCTCACAAAAACAATCCTCATAATTCGTACTGCGTTTATTTATTTATTTATTTATTTATTAACGGATTTTGAAAAGAAAACAAATGGCAACAAACATATCCGTGTAAATAAAACGACGTGATTTAATCAAGTGTAATTTGTATTTTAGTTAAGGCGTTACGTCATGACGTTGTGTTTTGGGTTTTTAATAGGATTGAAATGGCCGCCTCCGCGGAACCGTCCTCTGCTGTGTTTTGCCTATAAAAATATATATTTTTTTCTTTGTGTTTTTTTTTTTTGTTTAGGTTAGAAATACATATCGGTCTTGTAGTAAAACAGAATACCGTAACGCAACAAATTAAGGTAAGGTAAACCATACCCCCGTTATTCCATATATGTACAGTACGGTATTGTCCCAGATTGGGATAGGTAACGAAATATTTTTACATGATATGCTATTTAAAAACAAAACCTTTATCAAGTGAACTGTACAATACTAGTTGTTGCAACGTTTTCCATTGAACAGCGTACGTTTCTTGCTCATCAAGTCACTTCCCTAAACCACACACTGTGTAGTTTCATCGGTTGTCTGCTAATTTTTTTTTTTTTTTTACATAGGCGAAACAAGTGCAGAGGAACGGCTGCAAAAAAATGGCTTCTTCGTTCGTGATCGGAGAAAAATTCCGTGAGAAAATGAAAGATTTCATGAATAAAGAAGAGTCGTCTTTTCCGGAAGACCTGCGAGCAGAACTGGAACTCTGCTTAACCCGGGGGGAGCGACAGACAATCCCTTTCAAACTGGCAAGAAAACTGGAAACATTTCTTCGAGAGAGCGGTATGTGTGGCTTTGTGAGCGGCACGGCATGTCTTCATGTTAACTGAAAAACAGGCATCGCTATTTTGGCCAGTAAAATATGCCCACAACTTGGTAATGAGATGTTTATCTCCAGATCACTCTACAATTCAGAATTCACATAGCCTGCTGACGCAGAACAGCCATGGCTGAGTTTGTCTTATATGATGACACTGACTTGAATTAAATATGACAATAGTGTCTTCCTTGTCGGTCAGCTGTCCTGGGACACTGTGTTGGTGCTACAGCGCAAACAAACCGGCCAACAGCACCACCTACTGCAAGAATAATGAACTGCAAGGCAAAAGCAAAAACGTTGTGGTTAAACTTGGTTAGGACATTCTTTTGCACAATTTATTGAGAACAACAAAATCTAGGGATATAAAGAGGGAGGTGGGGGTCAGTCTCTTAAGTATGATTTTACTCATGTTACTGACATGCTTCTATATTTTCTCCTTCAGGCTTTCCCATCTATCTCCATGAATTACTTGAAGACAGTGATGTTTATCTACCAGAAGTGCAGAAACCTCAGAGGGTAAATACCATGCACTAAAATAATAAGCTGTACAATAAGCTGTGGTGTTGTTGTGTGTTGGAACCAGAATTCAGCACGTAACTCTGTATGCAAGCGCCTTGCAGGTCACAGGTCTTATTTACAATGGGTTTCCTTATAGAAGTTATTATATTCTGAGCTGGAGTTAATACAATACAAATTCAGTGGAGTGAAGTCAGCTATAAATTTTAAGATGTGCTTTTGTTTATGTCATTTTAACTAGACCTGTAAAGCAGCGTTGAAGTGCATTGGCTTGAGTTGTGCAAAGCTGACCTTGTTATTATAAATGTGATGTTGTGTCTCTCAGAATCCAGAACTAGTGGCACGGCTGGAGAGGATCAAAGCCAGACTGGCCAATGAAGAATACATGCAGATCACCAGAAACGTCAACTGCCAGGTACCACAGCCTCCCATTCACTCATCTCTCACTCTTACAGTTCATCCAGTCATCTAGACTGTGGAACATTGCATACTGTGGGGGATGGGACGTTAAACTAACTGGATTCTTTTTGTAAAATCATGTTTCTATTCGTTACTGCTTCTTTGGGGTGGGGGAGGACAGTTCCCTTATCCGAATACATTGTTAGATTTGTATCTGTATTATAATTATGCATTGGCTTGTGCCACTACAGCTGTAAACAGAACATACTTTAGCATTTGAATAACCCCTTTTTAATACATTTTTGTAGATAATATCCTGCATTGGGGGGATGATGGTTTGCAATTTTAAACTTTTTCCTCTCTTTTTTATGTCATTCACATGTTATCATCTTTTCTAGCAATTAAATCGACATGGAACCTTAGCTGACATTGGAAAGCAAAGTAAGTAGGGTTTATTTAATATTTTAAATTACATTCAAGAATCTCCTCTAACATACTGCTTCCAAGCTGCATGTACCCTCAAGACTTTGTAAACTGTACCATACTTATAAGTGTGATGTTTTTTATATTGTACTGGATCCCAGTCACAATATAGGAGAATCAAATGGCTGCTTGTTATTTTTTTAGTACATTTTATTTTATAGGGTACCGCAGTACATTGATAATCGGATTTGCTAATGTTCTATTTCGGATGTCTGCTTCCGAGTCTCAATGAACATTGTAGATGGCGAGTGTGTGTGTGTGTGTATGTGAGAGAGAGCCTGATCGCGAATCAGAATGTCAGTGTGTACCTGTATCTGTTTCAAAGGCAGGTTTGCTGTGAATCATGAACAGGGAGTTACACATGCTGTCTGTTGTTTTACAGTGAGGTCGGTAAAGGCTGTGGTTGTCACTATCTTTAACTTCCTGGTGACGGTGGTGGCAGCGTTTGCCTGTACCTATCTGGGCAGTCAGTACATCTTCACAGAAACAGCAGCGGTAAGACTAACACAGATTGCTTTTTAACAGAATCGCTACAGGCCTGTTCCATGAAAACTTCACACACGTTACATTGGATTTGGCTGTCAATATCAGACTACTGTCAGCCTAACAAGTGTTTGATGGGACTCGGAATGTATTTGAATCTGCAACGTTTTACTGGGATAAAGAATGCATGTCAGTGATGTTTGAGTATTTACTACATGATTAATGTTACCTGGCTTAACATTACAATAGCTGATAAAATACAAAAACATGCATTGAAAAAAAAAAAAAAAACCAGTTATCATTTCGCAGGTGTTTATTGGTTCTCGGCCATTTGAATGGAGCGGTTAATCAAATGAAATAATAAAATAAAAAAGATTTTGATATTAAGAATGATACTACAGGTTTAGCTCTAGGGAGGGCAGCTCAGGTACCTGGACAGAACAGGGAGTTCTGCGCTGATTAAATTCATTTGAGAGACCCACGGCAGCCTCTGCTGATTAAAAGGGGCTCAAGGGTAATTCACCAGCCTGTCATCTGTGCAGGACCGAGGTTAAATCCAGCTGAGGTCACAAGTGCAGTAAGTGTGTCTGTCTCGACTTGATCCCTGTGGAGAGTAGTGCACATCACAAGAGCATTTTCACTGTTCAGTCAGTTTGTACATGGATGTTGTTATCGCTTCCAAGGCAAAACACTTGCAGGTAGAAGCAAAATAGAAACATTGCAAACAGCCACAACCACGAGCGCATCATTAAAATGTGATACACAAACGTACCCCTCTCTGAACAATGCTGTTCTGAGACGACATTTTAAAGTCTTAAATATATTGTACAGTTATATGCCCCTGAAAGCAACATTTGAGTCACTGTCCTTTGGCAACAAAGAAGAATTATTAGCAGCATTTTGTAGGAGAACTTTTTTTTCAGAATTACAGTGGAATGTTTCCAGGGTCTGGGTCAATTCCTGTTTTTCAATTCCAGTTCCCTTTTAAAATCAGTTCCTTTTGAAGGAATTGGAATTGATATTTTAGAGACATAATAATTGTGATTGTTCAACCGCTTTTGTTTTGAAGCCAGTTTAATTGACCCACAGCGACTTCAATTTAAGCAGCTTGTTGCCACTGTTGAAGTCATTTTCACAGAATACTGCTGATTGCAATTCAGTGATGTGTTGGAAATGATTCATTGGGAATTGGAATTGATTTTAATAAGAATTGAAACACAGGACCCCAAGCCTGAGTGTGTGCATTGTTTCTGTTCCTGTCGCAGAGGGTACTCTGTGCTGTCATTGTGGCGTCGGTGGTGGGACTGGCTGAACTCTACGTGCTTGTCCGGACAATGGAGGGAGAGCTGGGGGAGCTGTAGCCTCTGCAGCCCAGGTGACGTCACTCCTGCGATCATGCATTACTGTCTCCAGAGTAGAGGACCCACAGTTTTAAACTCCACTTTCTTGCACTTTAGCATCAGAACTATTTTCGCTAAGCGATAATCAAAGTTAGGGAAACTCAAGATGTCGTTTGTTTCTGTATCTTAAGTTTCCATTCTCCTCTCGGGTGGTCTGTAGATAGCCGAGACCCTCTCTGTGCTGGAAAGTGCAGGGATGGAAATTAGACTCCTGTTGCATAGCAGTTTCACCCATTCCAGGTTTTACTACAAGCTTAATAAGTGTATAGTTAACAAGCTCGGGTGTGTCTTATTAAACTCATTGTAAAACCAGGAATGGATCTACTTTCAGGGGAAGTATTTCACTCAGTTTCACCAGTTATACTTTATTTGCAAGACAGAGAACTCTGAATAGGACTTCATATTCTAATTAAAAAAATACTTCCTAAATAAGTGTTTTTTCAGTCATTTTGTTTGTTGTGATCAATGTACTGTTATTTAATAAAATGCATTTGAAGGGATGCAAGTGCTGTACCCTTTGAAATGAGGTTATTAATAAATATTTCATAAACATTGTTTTGTGTTTGCTTATTTAAGCACTTAAAGATACAGTTCTTTCAACGCAAACCTGTTAGTAACATACATACCCCACAGCTCTATAAGAACAGATCGACTTCCTCCATATATCCCCAGGTTCCGATACTCTCAGGTAAAGAATGTCAGGTTACTTCACAATCACGAGGGTGTCCCTGTCCATAGGGATGTGCAGCCCAGAGGATAAAAAGCAGCTCGACCCCTCACACAACGTTGCTGTCATGCCAGGGGATTCAGGATGTGGGCTTTGCCTAAATAAAACCAATGTGAGGAATGCATTCTGTTGCTCTGCGGTTCAGTGTATCGCAGTGCTGTTCACTGCACAGTAGGACAGCTGTGTTTTCTCTGTTAAGATTAGTTTACGCATCATTGTGTCATGTTTCAGTCTAGCGGTAGGATTAGTTTGGAAGGCAGATGTGACTGTAATTGGCTCAAACAGCTAGTGTTCAAAAGTGTTAAGGGGTTACCTGCGTTGCAACCAATTTGTTGATGCTGCTATGAACAGCGTATCATTTTAGAAATCAAATAGAGAGCTTTACTGTTGCAATGCTTCTCTTCAATAAACACAGAATAGCCGCCTCAGGATTAATATAATACAGCAAAAGAAATTGAACTGCTGAGAGTAGTTACACAGTGCTGCACAGTGGGCTGCTAATCTAGACTTCGCAGTGTCATGTAAAATCCTGATGGGTTGTACAATGTACAACTTTTTTAAAAAATAAATTGATCATAACCCTTCATACATCAGTTTAAGATTAAACGATGTAGCTACATCTGGAGTAAAAAGAAGTATTTCTCAGAGAATTTGGATTTGACACCGGGATTAAGGTATTTTGAAAGATTATTTGGTATTAGAGATGATTATGATATGCTGGGATCGCTGTCCTGCAGGGTCACTGCGATATCTTTAATAATAACAACAGATATGTAATACAGCAAACCCTTAAATCCAGCGAGAATTAAAGAAGAGCCGATAAGCTGATACAACCAGAGCTTCAATTTCAATTTCTTTTTGTTTTTGCTTTGCTTTCTGTAAATAAAAAATTCCTTTGTTATTCAAAATAATTATGATTTAGCAGAGCCTCTTCACGCAAGGAATCATTTTAATCAGGGTGACATTTTGAAGATTATTGTTACCTTCACTCGGAACGGAAATAAAGACCTTTCCATGACCCCTTACAGGCTTCTTCTAATGTAAAAATCCAGCACTGGTGTTTAAATGTGTTTTACTCATCGGTAGAAGATGTTTACTGTATCTTAAATACATTCTAAAAACAACTTTATTGAAACAAAATAAAATCTACAATACCGTAGTAAAACATTTCTACAGTTATTATTACGCAAGAAAAGTGATATGTGCTTCACAAAATCAGATGGTTAAATTTGCCCCGCCAGCAGTTACAATAGTTGACCACTGAATGGCACTGTGCGCTATACAAAAAAACATTTAAATAAAATGTTAACAATACCATAAGGGGACAATGATCAACCACAATCAGTTAGTTTGCACATCACTGTCCGCGTGCAGACAATTAATACACAGAGGGTCAATATAAATACTTCACAGTGCAAAATGTAATAATTAAAAATGTAGAGACATCTGTTATTTATCAGTAACATTTTTGTCTTGTCTCTGTAATCTTGAAAGATAAACATTCTTGAGATGTTTTTCTTCCTAAAGCATAAGACATGTCACCTTGTCTCTACATAAATATCTTTGAGGCACACTGTCCTGTGATATTTCAATACAAGCTGGTGGTGCAGAATAAACAGGGTGATGACCAACTTCTTTCACCGAGTCATTGAGAATACAAGCAAGAGGGATTCAGTCACTTTTAAATCCCCTTCACCATAAGGAAAGCTCGCCATCACCATCAAACAGTGCTGGAAGGGAGAGAGAGCACCCAGCTAAGGAAACGTTCTCAACCTTCAGCAATCTACCAGGTTGGTGACAATAGCAGCATTGTAGATGAGGTCCGATATGTAGCTCAGGGAGGTCTGGGGGTCGCTGGGGTCCTGCAGCTGCGACATCTCCCAGTACACCTGCTGGGATGGGACGAGCTGGTCCACTGGGAGGCTGCTGTGGCACGAGTCCATCGCCTGGTACCTGGGGTTGCTGTCTGGCTGGCTCTGTTTGCTAGGGGCAGAGCAGAACTGGCTGAAGTCCTCTCTCTGTATCCTGGGTGGCTGCTGATGCGGATTCTGCTGTCTGGCTGTGGAGAAGCGATGGTGGTGGTTGTGGTGGTCATCCCACACCAGTTGCTCGTGGAGTTCTGGAGAGAGGTGTGGCTGGTGCTGCAGGGGGCGCTGTGGCAGAGTCGGGTTGTTTAACCCAGTGGCAGCAGGCAGCTGTTCCTTGGTGCGGTCTAGTTGCGCCCAGACTGGGCGTTGCTGGTGGTTTTGTTGGGCTGGGCTGTGCTCCGCGCACCCGATCCCAAAATCCCTGGGGGGAGACGGGGTGAAGGAGGGGGTGTAGGGACAGTAGTTAGGGATGGCGGAGTTGGGAGACTTTCTCATGGGTCTGCTCAGCTTGCCATTCTTGATACTTCGGGCACGACGGTTCTGGAACCAGACCTGAGAATTGAAAGAGAGTTTCAGCACATGCAACTGCAACACTAAATCTGAAAAATATAAGTGTGTGAAATATAAATCAATCCCAAGTGAACACACACGCACACGCACACGCACACGTATATACATGAACATTTGTTCCCGGTTACACAGAGCAACACCGCGCAGGTGGGGCAGTACCTGGATCTTGCTCTCCGGGAGCCCGGTGATAGCGGCGAGGCGTTCACGGAGGTTGATGTCTGGGTAAGGGGTCACTGTGAAGGCTCTCTCCAGTTCAGAGAGCTGAGTCCGGCTGAAGATGGTTCGCTTCCTCTTTCTCTGTCCCTCGGAAACATTGATAAGGGTTCTCTCCAGCTCGGGAGAGCAGATCACAGGCTCTGACACGGGTTCTGCAAGGGAAGTAAATAAAAGCTCTCAGTATTGCACAGTGTTTGTAACTATAGTAGGCTGCTTTTAGTGGAACGGTGCTTCGTGAATATTAAATGTATTGAAGAAAAAATAAAATTTAAAACTATATATGTTGAAAATATATCAATGTGTTTTGAAGAAACCGTTCATAAAGTGAATTTCAAAATGTGACATGCATTAATTTATTACTTCTTGCCAAATAATAATAATAATAATAATAATAATAATAATAATAATAATAATAATAATAATAATAATAATAATAATAATAACCTTACCTGTGTATTGTTCTTTTTTGTCTTTGTAAATCAAATTGAAATCCATGTCTTCTGCAAGTTTCGAGTTGCTGAAGAACACGGAATCCATGAAGAGTGCCATTTGATCCAAAGTTCAGATAAAACAAAGAATAAATAAATAAATAAATAAATAAGGCAGACTGAACTGAAGTCCGGCGAGCGGTAGATGTCGCGTCTCCAGACTCCAGCGGTCCTTTCCCGTGGTCTCGGTGTTGCATCTGAACTCATTTTTATACAGCCCGCCCCGCGCGATAAGCAGGTGTCCCGGCACCTCTCCTTTCAAGTCCCGTCTCCTGTGAAGTGACGCAATAGCCGACCCAGAACTTGCACCTTTGATGCCGGCGGCCGCTATTGTTTTCCATTCTACAAGACAGTCTGTCGCAAATTAAGCGTTTCTCTGTGATCTCCCACGATAGGACATCCCGAAATCGCGAAAGCCACGACAGACGAACAAGCTGCAATCTCCTGAAGCAGCAGCAGCAGCAGCAGCAGCAGCAGGCTCCAGACAGGAAGCCGGAGATTCCGGTGCTGCTAACGAGCGAGTCTGTCTCTTCCGAGACATCCCTGCACGCGGCTCCGCATTGACAAATGACAATATTATTATTATTTATTTCTTAGCAGACGCCCTTATCCAGGGAGACTTACAGTCGTAAACAAATACCTTTCAAGAATCACAGTACAAGTAATAATACAATTACGAGCAATACTTCAACTGACATTTGAAGTACATATAGTCAAAGTTTCGTGGAAATAAAATATATTGTATTATTATTATTATTATTACTATATAGCATTTTGTGAAAATAAAATATATTATTTCGTTAATCCTTATCACTTTAATTATTAGTAATTATATAGGTTTTAAAGGAGGTGTAACTGCAGTGTACAAAAATCATATAATTGTTTTTTTTTTAATGTACACAGAAGTTTTAAATGATTGCAAAATAATTGATTTCAGAACATCTTTTTGTCCAAACCGTCCTTAAATACTTTTGTTAATACTGTAGCCTAACCCTTAGGTTTACACCCAAAACAACTTTTCATATATATATCACATGTTTTACTTCATGTTTTTGTTATTCATTTTGTATATTTATTTTTAATAGGCTGTTCAAATACACACTCGCATGTATGAACAAATAGGTTTCAAAATCTAGTCTAAATGTTTCTTTTGTTATTGTCGGTCGCTCTCTACGCCTATACGCTCCCCCCGACCCCTCCAGCAGATGCAATACACACACACACACACACGCACGCACACACACACGCACACACACACACACACACACACACACACACACACACACCTGATCACAGAACCTTGATGTTAACGGACATTATTAATCTATTGATCGATTCTATTAAGAATTAAAAAGGCCATCCGTTTGACATCTGAACTAACCGACCTACAGAGAGATTAGCTTTATTTCTTAGAAGAAGGCTTGAAGCCAGATCAAAGCATGGTACCTCAATACTACAGAAAACACATTTCACTCGACTTTAACACGTTAAATATCAGAATACCGACATGAATTCAGAAGAGCAGCACTGTAAAATACAAATATTGCTATAAATTAAATACAGAAACCTTAACCTAAAAAGTCTATGTACCTATATAATATTATATATATATATATATATATATATATATATATATATATATATATATATATACACACACACACACACACATACATATAGACACACGTATACATCAATATAGATACACAAACACTTTCTTTAGTAACAATATGTAAACATTTTCATTTTCTTTTATGACAGCAGTAAGACATTCGTAAAAATAAATGTTGTACATATACAGTTGTCCATAAAAAAAACTGTGATCTTGCACACATGGATACGTTTACATTGAAATAACTTAATATATGTATGTTATACAAGCCTGCTTTAATGTTTATTTTGTGTCTTCTCGGTTGTTAAACTGTTTGTATTGGTGCTGCATCAACAGAATACGGCTCTGCCACAATGGAGTCGTGTTTAACGTTTCTCTTGCCACGAAGGTATATTTCTTTGTATTTCATACACTAGTGCGGATCGAGGATGATGATCTGAAACTGCGAGCGTCGCGATCACCCTGAGGGTTAAAAGCCGGCTTCAGTTTGTGAAGTAATAGCGGGGTTTCAAAACGCTTCTCTGGGTTTGTATATCAGGCAGCCGGTATCGTGCATGTAAAGCAGACCTCGGAAGCTGGGAAGGCGTGAGATCAGCAATTAAACAAAGCGTCCTCAGAAAAGCACATTGCGGTTTCGCGTGGGTAACGCCACCGCACCAGACACGCAACGCGTCTGATTACCTGTTTAAAAGGTATACACATGAAAAACGAACTGAAAGATGCATCGTGAATATATTATCCTGCATACAAGCAAGCAGATATTAATTATTTTAAAACAAGTCTACTTTACATCAAGGGCAATACTACTAGACTACTAGACTATCATACAAGTTTTGTTTCGGACAGTGCTCCGTGCTGCCCCCTTTTGATCACAGGAGAGGTGTTTGCACGGGTATACTTTTCCCTCAGGTCTTAATCGAATACACAAAGCGGCGCCTTTGATGACTTCCCCGCAGCCAGGTATCCCACCTGGCCGATAAACTCTGAGACAAAGCAGCTCGTCATCATGAAGGTAACATTCAACAGCGTCTGTTTTATCAAGGTGTGAAACAGCAATGCGAAATAACCTCTGCCTTCGACTACGAGAGAAACAGTTCAAACTGGTCTGTTCATGAGAGGTGTTTATAGACGTTGAAATGAAAGTATTTCTGTTAAAAAATAAACTAGAATCGCACAACGTGCAAACGTGCAGTCGCAAATTATCAACTAACTGAACAAGCGGGGTTTGTTCCCTAAATCGGTAGGCCTAATTAAAAAAAATATATATATTTAAGTTATAAGCGTCACAAGCTTTCATACAATCAGCCATACATACGAATAAACATAAATAATGCCTACAGTAGTAAAAAACAACGATTCATATTTAAGTATTAAAATCTCATTCCTTATCATTTTCAGTATTATAGATCTGCTTTGCTTTTGTTTTGTAACGTAAATGAAAGTTTCGTTTTGACGTCATTCACCTATTTATTTCCAGACATTCACGCAGCAAACGAACCTACGGAAATTAAACACTGGCCTGGATCAATGCGGGGCACAGCCTTGGCACGCAAGCTCAGTAAAGGCATTCCAGTACTAGGCTGGTAATAAACCCGTTTAGGAGTTCAACGACTCTAAATACGAAAGAGTCCCAGCCAGCAATGCGCAGCACACACACACACACAAGAGCCCAGCGAGCTCCTGATCATACCAATGGGAGGGCTGACGCAAAGGCATCACAGGAAACACTAGTCTCCTTGTGAGCTCTGCTACTGCAGCAGCGGGTGACAGGACAGCTTGTACTGAGGCTGGATCGCAGTCATGCACAAAGGCGATTTAAAGAGACGATGCACATTGTGTTTTTAGTGGGTTTATTGTTGGAAAGATACAGATAATGCGGCAGAAGGGCAGACCCGCGGAGAAACTCAGGAGAGGCTTCTCATCCAGCAGTCAAGGGGATTGAGTTCATAATGATGAAGGCTTGCATTCCTAATAAAAGTTCTGTTTTATCACATAACATCAGTTTGAAGTCTTCCGTATTCCACCTTAGGCTTGCGGGCTCCATGAAACAGAATTCGAAGCGTTCCAGAGTTGCTAGGGCTACCGTCTCCATCTAGAAGAAGAAAAAGTAAATAAATCAAGCAGCAAACGATGCCATGCGGAACACACCCCGCTCTCCTCCAATCACAACCCGGCCCGCTTCATAGCTTACATTCTTAAGCACTTGTCTTTGCCTCCACTCACTACCCTCTGTCCATCCGGACTCCAGTCCACTGCAAACACCTGCGGGACCAAAACAAGAGCGTGTCTTTAATTTTAAAAGCAGCAGCACATTTCAAACGTGGGCGTCTCCCCCCAAGCACGGCAGCCGCCATGAATTTCAAATCAGACTGTCTGGATTGGCTATAATACGATACAAAACTGATTATTAACAGCTACTGACCGACAAACCCGCTTCTCCTGATTATAAAGGCACGTGTGTGCACTGGGGTGAAACAACTGCCTACCCTTTAGAAGACCTGGGGTGAAGCAAATTACAAATTACAGGGGCACCGTTTGCTGAAACTACAATTGCAATGCTAGTTTGATCAATTACAATTACACTGATGCTGCAGTAATTACAATTACACTAAAACGTAATATAAGAAACTGCACACACAAACACATTTCTCTATTCGAAATAACCATGCAATAAATCACAGGAACATACGATGGAAATTAAGTGGTTGAAAATACAAGAATAAAGATCGAATGACAAACACATGCGTAATGCAAAAATCTCTAGACAGCAGAGCGCGTTTCTCACCTCATCGGCGTGTCCCGGCAGGTCTATAGACAGTTTCTGAGTCTTGACGTCCCACACTTTCAGAGTGCTGTCGCTGCTGCCACTGACCAGCAGCCGGCTGTCAGCTGACCAGGAGATCTGGTACACAGCCGAGACGTGGCCACGCAGAGAGGTCAGGTACCTGAGAGAGAACGACAGAGAGCAGAGAGGTCCGCAGGTCAGGTCTGCTCCGTTCACTGCCAGTCTGGTTAGCCAAAGTGTATAGCTGCAAGCTCAGGTGTGTCTTTATTAATAAACATAGTGAAACCAGGCATGGATCTAACTGCTGTGCAGTATATTCTGCACACTTCTTGTGCTGTATCGCTCAGGAACTTTGAAAATGGCCCTGTGCTGTAAAATAACACTCTAGCGAGATGCGACAGGCACTGATGGTCTCTTCTCTGCCATGTGCACGGTCACACCCTCTCTGTCCCCAGTCTTACTTGCCGGTCTTGCCTTCCCAGATCTTGATGGACTTGTCGAAGGAGGCGCTGGCGATGAGGCGAGTGTCCGGCGAGAAGAGGACCTCGTTGATGAGCGCGTGGTGACCGGTCATGCGGCACAGCGGCTTCTTCTCCTCCGCGGGGGTCCAGAGGAACAGCGTGAAGTCATCGGAGCCCGAGACCAGCCGCTCCGGACCCTGACCCTACAGCAGGAGAGGAGGAGGGCACACAGATCTCTTTAACAGGCTTCTGTTTTTTTCCCCCCACTGTGGCACAAGAACAAAGGCTCTGACTGCCCTGACTTACCCTGACGTTGTTGTATCTTTGCAAGGCTTTCTCTTTCAGTTCGTCCACTGGAGGAAAAAAAAAAAAAGTGAGAATGTTTTTTAATTCATTGTGAATCTAATACAGAAATAAGAATCCTTTAATGATGTATACTGTACCCCCCCCCCCCCCGGATTATTCTCTTCATGCTTTCCCGATGGAAGCCCCCCCACTCACATGAGCCCCTCATGTCCTGCAGGTTGACAGTGGCCTCTGCTGGCTCGAAGGCCCCGGTCCGCAGCACGTAGTCGGTACTGAGCGCCATGGTGTTCACCCAGTGAGCGTGTCCCTGCAGCGTACGACACATGACTCCCTGAAACAGCCAGGGCAGGAGGGGGGTCAGACAGGGCAGGAGGGGGTCAGACAGGGCAGGAGGGAGGGGGGGGGGAGGGATCAGACAGGGCAGGAGGGGGAGGGAGGGATCAGACAGGGAGCAGACAGGGCAGGAGTGGGGTCAGACAGGGCAGGAGGGAGGTGAAGGGGAGGGATCAGACAGGGAGCAGACAGGGCAGGAGGGGGGTCAGACAGGGCAGGAGGGAGGGAGGGGGAGGGGAGGGATCAGACAGGGAGCAGACAGGGCAGGAGGGGGAGGGAGGGATCAGACAGGGAGCAGACAGGGCAGGAGGGGGGTCAGACAGGGCAGGAGGGGGGGGGAGGGATCAGACAGGGAGCAGACAGGGCAGGAGGGGGGTCAAACAGGGCAGGAGGGGGGGGAGGGATCAGACAGGGAGCAGACAGGGCAGGAGGGGGAGGGAGGGGTCAGCCAGGGCAGGATGGGGGGGGTCACACAGGGCAGGAGGGGGGGTCAGACAGGGAGCAGCGAGGGCAGGAGGAGGGGGGGTAGGGGGGGTCAGACAGGGAGCAGCCAAGTTCTGGGCTTGCTTTGAGTTTGCCTGGCGAATCCTAAAAGCCAGAACTGAACAGTAAGCTTTCTTATTTCCATTCAAATCATATGACTGTATGACTGGACCATCTACTCTCTGTATGTGATATTGAATTCCCTAACTATCAGCCAAGAGCCTGCGGACAATGCTAACCCCCTCCCCTCCCCCACTCACATCCTGGGCCCTCCACACTTTGATGGTCCTGTCCTGGGAGGAGCTGTACAGCAGCCCGTCCCCCCCCCACTTCACGCAGGTCACAGACTGCACGTGTCCCGTCAAGATCTTGTCACACTTCCCCAGCACCGTGTCCCAAATCCGAATCGCGCAGTCCTTGGATGCGCTCGCCAGGTAGCGGCACTCTGGGTTTCTACAAACAAAACCAGAAACGAAGGAATCACAGCTGCCTAAGATGCTAATAATTGTAATGCAAGGGAAGCAATGGATTTTAAAGCAGTGGTTAGCGCTCCTGAGATCACAGTAAAACCTGGAATGGATCAAACCGCAGTCTCAGTTCTCTAGACTCACAGGTGAAGTGGCTCCCAGCACAGGTAAGTGATCCATTTAGTATGGCCGGCCAGCACCTTGCCAGTTTGCTGCCCTGTGTTTGGGTCCCAAATAAAGATCTGAAAATTCAAATAAAGAATACGGTTACCTAGATACATCGGAACTAATTTATATTATAAACAACGCACTATTGTGGTTCTGCTGCTCACCTGGCTGTTTTTGCACCCGGAGGCCAGTTTCTTCCCATCCGGGGACCAGGCGATCGAGAGGACCCAGTGCTTGTGCCCTGGGGACAGAAGAGACAGGACGAGCCAATCAGGGAGCAGGTCGTCAATGACATCACAATACGGGACTGACCCCCTTTAGCCAGACTGACACTTGCAATTCCGCAAGTCTAATCCAGGCTGCGCTGACCTGTGGCTGTGAAATGGGGGGTCTCTGTGTTCAAATCCCAAAAGCGGACTGTGGTGTCCCCCGAGCCGCTGGCCAGGTACCTGCAAGGTTAAAAAAACGTCTGGTTAGGATACAATAGCAGCCGGCTGACAGAACAGAACAAGGCAGTTCAAACATGAATGAAACTAGATTTACACGAAAACTAAACTGATATCGTGTTTTCAATAGAACCAAGTGCAGCAATGATATCTGCTAACTAAGTGAAAAAAAAAAAGCCACACTGATCGGAATTCGCTGGTCATTAGCCGTCTCTGATTTGACCGACTGATACTCACTTGCCGGTGGGGCTGAATGCCACAGAGATGACGGCCTCAGTGTGCCCCTCCAGCGAGCTGGTGCAGCGGGTCACAGCTCGGACCCTGAACACGGCCTGCGGCTGATACACGATGTCCAGCACCCGCTCCGTCTCCAGCGCCTGACCCTCCAGAGCGCTGGCCAGGGAGCTCACGATCTCTGCCTCGTTCACGAAGAACGCCAACGGCAGCGGCTCCTCCTGGGGGACAGGGAGAGGGGGCTCAGCATCGCTGCCTCTTCACCTGCAAACTGACCCCCGACAGAGTTCCACAAAACCCATTGCACAGATGACAGCTTCAGCCCACAGCACTGTTTTACCAGAGTTTGTTGCAAGTCTGCTCTGAAACCAAGGGTCTGTTAGCAGTTTAGTTAAACCCTTGCGTGTGTCATCTTAAAACGCAGGGAGGGGAATAAGACTCCCATTGCTTAGCAGTTTCATCCATTCCTGCTTTTACTACTTTAATAAGACACACCTGAGCTGGTTACCTATACACTGGGGCTAATCAAGCTCGTATTAAATCCTGGAATGGGTGACACTGCTATGCAATAGAAGTCTCGTTCCCACCCCTGTAATAAGGACATTTAAAGAGGGTTTGAAATGACCAGAATTCCTGCAACTTCATTATTAGAAGTTGTTGGGGAGGGTCAGTACTCCTGGCTCCTAATCTTTCATACGTAATAGTTCTGCTGAATACACAAACGCGCTCCAGGCGGTACCTTCTGTAGCAGAGCATTGCAAACGAGCTGCAGTTTATCTGGCGTGATGTCGATCGGCACGTCGAAGGGCGAGCCCAGCACCTCTCCGCCCTCATCCTTGAACTGGATCAGCAGCCGCTCCACGTCTTCAGTCATCGCAGTCTGCAACGCACACAAGCACCCTCTTACAACATACATGATTTAAATCCGGCACACAGCGGTCGATATTCGTGCTGGGCATTAGCTAGTAATTAACACTGCTGCACGTGTTGTTAGATATTACACACCAATTCGACCTGCTTGGGCAGTTACGAAATGCAATGCAATACAGAACAGAGTGAATTTACAAATGTACGCAGTCTAATTACACTGCAACCCCGCTGAGGAGCAAGGTTTCGCTACTTCATTCGTTTGCTTTCTTAAACTTTAACCTTAAAATAATAATTAAGCGTTTTTTACATAACCTATCTATGACATGGCGAGTTAACACACATAAATAAACGTACACACACTGCAACTGACAAATAATAATAATACAAATGGACGTGATAAGAAACTAAAAGTTATTTCAGAACCACTGTGTCGGGCTTTCTAAGAGATGCCGAGGCGATCGCTCTGCGGTGACGCGCTTGAAATAATGCACGTTTAAAGGGATGATTGATTAGGTTCGTCTACATTTCTACCAGCCTCACTTACCTCTGTATCCAAAACTGCTCAACAACAACACGTGGGACTCCAGGAAGAGCAAGACGCTCTCCCGTGACGACAATCAACCGCGACCAACCAGACCTGCCTGTCAAAAGAGCTTGTTGCGTTAAGCGCCGCCTAGTGGACTAACTCTGTCAGCACAACACTCTGAGGTTGTAGTATCGCATTGTGAACCACACGGTGCTTGGACTGTATTACAGTTATAATTGGGTTTGCAACACTGCACTCAGCCTTGCCCCCTGTTCATGCCCATAGCACGTCCCTCTGAAAGTGTACGGCGGTATTGCAATGATAATCAATAGCGAAGTGTATTGACAAAAGCGAGTAGTGGTTAGGGCTCTGGACTCTTGACCGGAGGGTCGTGGGTTCAATCCCAGGTCGGGGACACTGCTGCTGTACCCTTGAGCAAGGTACTTTACCTAGATTGCTCCAGTAAAAACCCAACTGTATAAATGGGTAATTGTATGTAAAAATAATGTGATCTTTTGTAATAATTGTAAGTCGCCCTGGATAAGGCTGTGTGGTCCAGTGGTTAAAGAAAAGGTCTTGTAACCAGGAAGTCCCCGGTTCAAATCCCACCTCAGCCACTGGCTCATTGTGTGACCCTGAGCAAGTCACTTAACCTCCTTGTGCTCCGTCTTTCGGGTGAGATGTAATTGTAAGTGACTCTGCAGCTGATGCATAGTTCACACACCCTAGTCTCTGTAAGTCGCCTTGGATAAAGGCGTCTGCTAAATAAACAAATAATAATAAGGGCGTCTGCTAAGAAATTAATAATAATAATAATAGTGAACAGAGCATGTGTAGAATCACGCTTACATTGATGGTAAAGCCACTGTAAAGCATATTACAGTCAAACTCTCTTAATATATCACTTAACACAGGGATGAAACAAGACTCCCAGTGTACAGCCGTTTGATCCATTCCACACCTGAGCTTGTTACCTGTACACTGTGTTTAATCAAGCTCGTATTAAAACCTGGAATGGGTGACACTGCTGTGCAACAGGAGTCTTATATCCAGCCTTGTCAATCAATGTTGATATGCAGCACCATGGTAAACTCTGATATGTGACCAGCCAGCTGTCAAAGAAGACAAGGGAATACAAGCATTGACATATATGTTTATTCATAATAATAATAATAATAATAATAATAATAATAATAATAATAATAATAATGTATTTATTTCACTATGAAAATGGAGCACTTTTGGCTTTCCATACAGTACAGGTGGATTACAAGAAAAGTGAATCAGCTTTGCACATCTTAACAGCATTTACACAACGCTAAAGCAGTCATGTGTACGTTTAAAAATACCCAACCAACAGTATTAAACTGTATTTTCACCAGACCTTGGTACTGACCTATGATAGAAGCCCTTGTACTCGTATTGAAGCCGGTGCTGGATCTGGCCGGCTGGGTTGCGTGGGGGGGTGGGGTACATGATTAATCATCATGAAGGGGTTTCGAAGAGGCGCTGCATTCGACTGCTTGTGCTCCCAGTTCAGTCCACTGCTGCGCCATATCCTTGTCATTTTCACCTTTTTTTTTGTGATTGTGTTAGAACTTATAAAAAGGATCAAATTCAATGTTACAAAATAAAAAAAACAATGTTGAGGCAAACCTCACTTCCTGTGTGTTCTTCCAGGGTACTGCCTGGTTCTGCTGTAACTAATTCCAATTGACCAGAGACTGACTGATCACCTCTGACTGATGTAGACAGTTGAATGGAGAGTGTGGGGTAGTTCGTAGCTTCTCCCTGTGCTGTCCAGTCTCTCTATACTCTCTTCTATCTCATTAAATAAATACAACAAACTGTAACACACTGAAGGAACAGCAATTCAAAAGTTGACAGATCCTTCTTCCCTGTAACAATAGGGGCTTGGACTGTAAAGTGACAACTACCCTTAGGGTTACTACTGCAAAAATATTATAATAATTAAAATATGTCCTGATATACAGCACAGTAAGTCCTGATCCAGACTGAGATTCATTGTTTACTGAATTTTAGGCTTGCTGTTCGGTGCAACGTCCTGTTTAAAGAAATTGTACAACGCTACTGTTAGAAATACAGCCGTCACTGGAAATGATTTACAGAATCAGGGATCTATCTCATTAGAACGTGCCCAAAGAATTTCACAGCCATTATTTCAGGTTTTAAAAAAACAGCCTGGCAAGTTCTCATCATTAAAACATTTGTAAAATAATACAGTCTAGAATATACTACAGGTCACATGACTGCGTGTAGGAGGGTGTGTGCGTGATGACACGGCATTCTCATTGTATCAGTTCTGCCAAATTATTCCATTGGAATAACAGACCCCCTACACATAGAAACAGTGCAGTGTGTCACTGTCTATAACCCAATCATAAAACAGATATAATAACCACTATATACAGCTGCTTCACTGGCCACCAAGTCCAATGTATGCACTAGTACCTGCTACACGTACTTGCTGGAGCATTTAGACCCAAGTGTGTGGTGTGCGGCCCTATCGGTTTGTAACCTACATTGGATAAAGACCTGGTTTATGTATTGAACTGAGGCCAGCTCTGTATTTAAAGGGGGCTCACATCTCTCACGTCAGGTTTAAAAACGAGCAGGGCTAAGACTTTAAAAACCGGGCCGGTGCGGCATGGCTGCGGAGTGGGCGTGTCTCTTCACGCAGCCAATCACAAAGAGGCGGGGCTCTCAGAACTCGTCAGGCGACCCCAGGAGGTCGGGCTTGTCCATTCCGTTCACGCTGTCAGGGGTCACGCCCTCCTGGGGGGCGGACATCGACCGGCTGATCTGGAAGAAAGGGGAAACGGAACGCTCAGTGCAATAACATTCGAGCCACTCCGCCAGCAAGCAGAGCCCAGAGTCCTTCCAAGGAACTGGAATTCACATTTTAGAGACGTAACAATCGTGGCGACTGTTCAACTGCTTTCATTTGAAGCCAATTTAATTGACTAACAAACAAACAAACAAACAAACAAACAACGACTTTAACTAATCTGCTGCCTCTGCTTGTAATTCACAGAATACTGCTAATTGCAATTTTGATTAATGATGTGTTGGAATTGATCAAAAGGCAATGGGAATTGGAAATGAAACGCAGGGATCGACCCAAACCCTGACTGTGATCTCTCTTGTCTTCTACTTAAACAGTGCAGTGGGGAATGGAAGGGGCACCTCGGAGCTCCTTACCTGGAAAGGGGGGCTCACTCCGATGATGCTCTTCAGGTTACTGCTGAAGTAGCACAGCAAGAACTCTCCCCCCAGGACCGGGATCTCATCCCTGCTCACATACACCTGCGCAGAGAGCAAGAGGCACACACACACATGGGTGGAAGAGCGGACTGCCCTGCACAGACACTCACAGCACTAATTACAATGGCATTCTGGAGTGTCACATTCACACAGCTAAATCACAAACGTTATATAATCTACACGAAACGCTGAGCTGGTGCTGAAGCGATTCACAGTTTAGTACGCAGCTCGGTTTTCAGTTTCACTCTGTTACCACTTCTTAAAAAGGAAATAAAAAAGCAGGAAACCAGGGATGGAGATAAGACTCCTACTGAGTAGCAGTTTCTCCCATTCCAGGTTTTACTACGAGCTTGTTTAGCCACAGCGTACAAAACTCCTAGTAAAACCAGGAAGGGTTCAAACCGCTATACAATGGAAGTCTTATTTCCATCCCTGCAGGACGGGCCGGTCCGTTTGTACCTGAACGACTTCATCAGTGCAGGACACTTCATCATCCTTGACCCACATGTAGGTGACGTAGTCCATGTGACTCCTGAACCCCACCTGCAGGGGGCGAGAGTGAGCATCGTCAGGGCTGCAGAACAGCCTGGGACTCCTCCCAGCATTCTCAATCCTTCCCTGATCAGGACCTCCCTCCTGCGTACTGTCCTACACACTGTTGCAAACCTCTTTTTAAAGCCCAGTACTGGTTTTGGTATTTGTATCCATGTGTCCTGGTTCAATTAATAGCGCAGTGTGCTCTACCCACCACTCACTGGTTTCCAGAGATCACCTCCACTGTAAACGTCACGTGATTCTGTATAAACCGAGTCCTGTCTGTCAGTGTTACAGATGAAGCACACAAAGAAGCCCAGCTCTTTAGGGAAAAACACTCATCCCAGTCTCTAGTGGAGCAGGACGGAGTCTCACCTTGTAGAGGCCGATCCAGTCCCAGGTGCTGCTGGGGAAGGGTTCCTGTGTGCTGTAGGTCACGAGGGCGTCCCAGTCCGCGCTCCACTCCCCCTCCGCCTGAATGATCACCAGGGGGTTGGTGTGCAGCTTCTTCAGCTGGGGGACGGGACGGGACGCTGTGTTAACACTGGTGCACATGCAAGGGGTTACAGACAATACAGACTCCACTTCCATTTAAAGATGTGTGGCCCAAGGTAGCTCTATTTACAGCAATGCTGGACCGCTCTTCAGAGAAGTCACCCATGCCTCCTTGCTCATCCTTTTTAATTACCACATACTGTTCCCTCTGACGGAAGTTCAATGAATGTTAGCACTGAAAGGGGAGTTGGGGGGCTTTCATACCTGGGCTGCAGAATAGTTAGGTGCACATTGTATCCTGAAGGATCTGGTTGGGACAGGAAGATTTTCTGATAATTTTCTGTTAGCCGACAGGAGCATTCTCACGTCAGCATCAGCTGTCGCCGGAAACTCCCTGCTTGGCTATTTTTGTGCACAGCTAATGGACTCTCTCATCAGATTTGCAGTTAAACAGAAATATTAAGCCTTTTGTCTCTTGTGAATTCTAAATGTAGAATTGTTTTGGTTCCGGAAGGTTTGGACATTCTGCTCCCCTGCCGTGTGCCCGTGTGGAGGAGAGGGCTGCCCTGTCGTTCTCAATCTCACCTCCAGGCTGAAGGTTCCGGTGACTGGTTTGTGATCGCTGATGCCGTAGCTCATGTGACTGGCGTAGCTCTCCAGGGTCACCCGGACAGACGGCTCGGGCTCTTTGGGTTCCGCTGGCTCCGCCTCCTGCTCTGGCTCCGCCTCCTGGTCTGATGCGTCATGGGCGTCGCCCTTCACCCTCCACAGTATCCGGTCTGTCCAGGCTGGCTTGCGCTTCTTCCCGCTGTCAATCAGAAACACAGCTAAACAAGAGCATCAGTACAGTAAACTCTGTACGGTCTGTAGCAGTGGCTCAGGTTCAGCCGTGCAGTGTGCGTGATTTGAGATTCAGATTTAGCACTGGCTAAATCAACAGCATGCAATAGTGACAGCACTTTACCCCTCAGAAATCAATTCAAGAGAAGATAAGAGACTGAGACTGATTATCCAAAACTGACCGCCCCTTGAGATAAGAACACACCACCATAGCAAAAGATACACCTAACATTCCTTCTACCTACTATTTACCATTCCAGCGATGGAAAGAACACTCCTATTGCATAGCAGCTTCACCCATTCCAGGTTTTACCATGAGCCTGATTAGCCACAAAGTGTATAGGTAACAAGCTCAGATGTGTCTTATTAAACTCATAGTAAAACTAGGAACGGATCAAGCCGCTATGCAATGGGAGTCTTATTTCCATCCCTGCATTCCCCTCTATATCTGTCTACACAATACATGCAAGACCCACCCTCTCCAAACTAATCACAGCGCTGTTATAACATGTGAAAACTAACGCTGTTATTTTAAATCCATATTAACCTGACTGATAAGGGGGTCAGTGTGGTTTTGAAAGCTTAGTATAGTTTTAGACAGTGAATAAAAAGGACACAACTTTTTATCCCAACAGTGGCCACAGTCAGTGATTTATTACCTAGTCTACTGCGCAGGCAGGGACACATGCAAGTCTATATGCAGGTAAAACAACACACTAGCATGACAAAGGCAGAACACATAGAAGTGAAACACACATTTAGAGGAGGAGAAGCCATTAGCTAGACCCAGAGTCCCATGAAGAAGAGGAGATGGTCAAACTAACACAGCCTGTGAAACTCAACGCTTCACAAACGTAAGCCCAGGAAAGAGATTTTTAAACTGGCATTTACATTGTTTGAAGTCATGGAACGGTTCAACGTGTCTTAAATGTTTCTAATGTTTTAATTCTTAAATTGCAGGGTCACTGGTAGCTCCAATTGATGTACTTGATGGATCCTGCCTAGGAATTAAAAAAAAAATTCCATTGGGTCAAAAAATCTCCAGGGGGCACAAACAATGATTTCTACCCCTAAACACAGACACGGACACAGTGTTTTAGGGAGGAGTGAGGGGGTCTAGGTCTGTGGAGGAGGGTGGGGGTTAGTTTCCAATCAGAAGCTCTCAATGAATGCTCTTCTGATCTGACACCTAGAACACTGCCACCAAGTGGCCTGCCAGCAAAGTGCAGTCCAGATTATTCATCTCTATTCTTTAGACAAATAATCGCAAAAGGCATCGCAATGACGCAGGAAGTATTTGCCATGAAAGCAACAGGACCCGGTAGACCATTAATTCAGTAAAACATCTCTCTGTAACCTGCTCACCATCAACAATACTGCCTGTCAGTCTCTCTGTATGAAATGTGATGTGTGACACAAGCTGACTTCAATCCAATGAGAAGCTAATATCAGGGTTCTATTGAAACCTTCAGGCATCCTGGTATTGAGTCGATTTCTTTTCCTTTCTTCTCTTGTATTGTACATGGATATTCCAACACTCTCAGGGGCTCCTCTATATTACACATCTGTATCAGACCAGCAGTTTGACTGGATTGCTTTACTGGTTTTATTTGAATGGTTTTGGTTTGGATAGGCGTCTGCGTCTGTAGGGCCAGTACACTTGCTGGCAGTGCTTAAAGGGTTAATGTGTCACGCTCCCAGCACGAAACACTGCCTGTGAAATCCACAAAGCCAACTCAAAATAATCTTACTGAAAACTCAACCACGTCCTCAGCTCCCTGCAAACCCAAAGAGAAGACAGGTGAAGGTTAACACAAAGCTCTAGGTTTCATGAAGCGAGTTCCAGTGAGAGTAATGCAGTAAAAGGCGATGTCAGAAAACTGCTAGCCATAGAACTTTTATTCTGGTTTAACGTGTTACCTGTACCAGTACTCTGAGATTAAAAAAAAAAAAATACGCACACATACCTGTTTTACCTATTGGTGGATTACGTTGGTACGTGCCAATCGGAAGCATTCTCAATAAGAATCAGAAGTTCTTAACATTTTTTGATTTGGGCTGTTCTATATCAGAGAGTAGGGGGGGGGGGGCAGTTCTACATGCACAACTCAGGGTCTGTTTCCCTGCTGATGCAGGTCTTGCTTTACCTGGAGTCGTAGTTGTCCGAGTGCAGGTCGTACTTGTAGGTAGGTTTGAATCGGAGAGGCCCCTCCTGGAAATCCTTCAGAAAAGCCTCCTTCTTCTTGGCCATGTTTAACTGCGCAGAGAAACCAACATGTTAAATAAAGCATGAACCGCTGTGGCTGGATGCATACACAGGGATTGCAAGGTCACTATAAAGCGATACCTCCACAGCAGACTCTAACACGACCACAACCGATCAACTGATGTTGATCCCACTTTATAAAAGAGCTACTGATTTTGGTGCTTTTGTGGCAGGTCAGCTCTACCAGCGTGGGACGCTGCTACATGACCGTGCACGTCTACTCTGTGTTAAATCTCTAGGATCTGGGTTCAGCACTGTGTCGCGCCAGACCTCCACCCCACCTGGTCTTTCTCCCAGAGCAGGTGCAAGCGTTTGTTGCTGATGGCCTCTCTCAGGAAGTGCATGCCGTGGTCAGCGATGCGGAAGTTCAAGTCCCCGAACCAGAAGAGCACCCTGGAACGAGACGACGAGACACAGACAAGCTCAATACATCCCTTCCATCCAGCAGTGACAGTAGTATTTTGCTAGGCATTATAAAAAGTTATTTTGCTGCACATTATAAATTGTTCTTGATACTTTTATTGACAAGACAACATTAAATGTGATAATACATAACGACAGGGATATATTTAATTCATACAGCTACTGAAATACTGATAGAAACTATTCGTTTAGACAAACGTTGGCTTGTAAGGTAGAACGCAAAGACAGCGACAAAGACTTCTCGTGGGAAAGTCTTTAAACTCATTCTTTTTAAATCACATCTTAATGACTGGCGACTGGTTTCGCAGACCCTGATTAGCACTGATTTTGGGGTCCCGCCACCCCCTCCCCCCTCACTTGTGGTCGAGGATCCTCGGTGCGGTCTCCGTCTCAAACTCCTGCGTCTCCAGGATGTGTTCGAAGTCGTCGAGTCTCTGGCTGGCGTACTCCATGTGCGCTGGGAGGTGGCAGTTCAGAAAGCAGATCAGGTGCCCGTAGAACGACAAGCGCACAGAAACACCTCCTTTATTCCCCTGGGGTAGCAAAAGCAATATAAAAACACACACCGTCACTGCAGATGTCAGAGAGCTACCAGCCTCTGGAGGCCAGCCCTGCAGGTGTCCGCCTGGGCTCACTAGGTGCCTGGCCGGTAAGGTCCGCTGTAGCGCAATGAGGAGAAACAGTCCTTTGCTGGTTTTGCCTACCTAACCCGCATGGGCGCCAGACTCCCTAGTGAAGACCAGCGACTTCACACAGCCAGGAACCTGCGCTCCCCCGACTTCATGACTCACCCAGTAGCCGTAGATGCCAGTGCGGGTGTAGCTGGCCTGGATGTCTCTTATAAAAGGGACGTGGCAGTGCTGTGCAAAGACGAGCAGCAGGAGACCCTGCATTCGGATGGAGGTCAGCTGAAAGAAAAGAGGAGTCAATGGAATGAGATGTTCCATCTTAAGGGTCTATCCTGGACCTAAAGTTTGAAATACATTTCCACGCAAGGTTGATCAAATTCAGGACCCTACAAACAATATAAAACGGACTGAACCAAACACAAGGCTGATCAGTGGACTAGTCGTTTTGCTGGTACCTCCAAAATCAATGCGTTAAACCCCAGTGAGCCCCCAAATGTAAATACAGATATTAAATTGGACTGTCAGCTAAACGCAACCCTGACTGAAACAGAGGTGAGCTGCACAGCGATGCTTCAACATGCACTGGAGGTTCAGAGCAGATTCTTCACAGCTTGCTTCTGTAGAAGTGTTCTTTAAAAGAAGCGTAGAAACAAATAAAGCTGTGTTAACTGGACTGAGGCACCAATAAAGCCTCTGCACAGCACCCCTTCCTCTGAGCTGCACTCAGCCGTTCAGCTCTCCTAATGAGGACTCTGGATAAAGGCCAGCGTCGTTCAGGGCTGGTTAGAAACACACTGGAGCAGCACCTGCTTAATTGTTTTATGTTCCTTTATCATCGATTTAAAAGATAAAGCACCCCAGCATTAAACCTGGCCCATACCTTCAGTGTCTGTACTGTAAATCATAAAGAGGAGAATAAGAGATGACACAAACTGTTCTCATGCGTACACTCCCTTATAAAGGTTTCCCATAGCAACAGCATAGCAAAGTGTAATAAAGCACATTCATGCATAGGTATGTTTTGTGAAGTTTATGGTAAAGCATATTAATAAACAAGGCAAACCAGAGTAAACTATAGTAAATGCATTACATAATTATGAGAAAAGCATGGCACAACTGCCAAAGCACTGTGGTGAACCTTTCTAATGGCTCCACTGGCTGTATCTGCACAAGATGAAGGGCAGCAGTGTGGAGTAGTGGTTAGGGCTCTGGACTCTTGACCGGAGGGTTGCTGCTGTACCCTTGAGCAAGGTACTTTACCTAGATTGCTCCAGTAAAAACCTGACTGTATAAATGGGTAATTGTATGTAAAAATAATGTGATATCTTGTAACAATTGTAAGTCGCCCTGGATAAGGGCGTCTGCTAAGAAATAAATAATAATAATAATAATAATAAGATGAGACCCAAACTCAACATGTATGCATTAATAGCTGTAATATGCTCAATGTCCAGCAGGTGGAGTTAATGTATATATCTGGCAAGAATGTGCTCATTCAGGGCCACCAGACCAGAATGAAAGAGACCCGATTGGTTTACCAGGGAGCCAATGGAAAGCAGAATGGAAGGTAGCAGGAACCCCCCACCGCCCAACTCCCACCTTGACGTATCCGAGCGGGGCGAGAGTGTCCATGAAGAAGGAGCTCCAGGGGTCGTCGAAGGTCATGTCGCTGATGAAGTTCAGAACCTTGGAGTTCACTTCCTGCAGCCTGCGCGGAGCAGAAAGAAGAGGTCAGGAAGCCACTCTTCTTGCCAGCAGCAACCTTTTCAAATTCAGCAATGGCAGCAGAGACTTACAGGGGAAATGTATTTACTGTAGAAGACTGTACTAGATTGCATGACTACACTTTTGCAGCAAGACTCCCGCCCTTCTCTTTGTAAACTGTGTTTTAATGGTGACCACAGCGCTCTACTCACCCGATGACGTACACATCCGGCGCCGCCCCCTCCGAGTCCAGCAGCAGCAAAGAGCTGACATCATCAGGGGGCTGGGCTGTGCCAACATTCCACGTGACCACGTGCAGCCTGGGGGTGAAGAACCAGGAGTTTAGAAAAGAACAAACAAAACGAGCGACCCTGAAGGATCTTCCACTCCGGAGCACTAGGACAGAACGCTGCCGAATCCTTGACATGTCGTGCTGCAGATCCTTTTCAGCTTTACACAATACAATAAATAAATCAAGGCTAAGCAAATGAGCCATAACATTCCAGTTGCAGGCAAGTGAATTTAAGGGGTTTAAATTAAACAATGATATTATTGCACAAATGTTCTCTGTGCTCGAAGCAGCAGTGCCTAGCAAGCATATCTAGGAATGTAAGACAGCATATGTTAGGAAAATAGATGGTTAATTCCAGGCAGGGTTTATACGGGAGAAGAGACTGAGCAGTGGTAGAAGAGCCCTCGCTTTCAGTGTCCTCTCTTGTGCCTCCGCTCTCCCAGAGGGAACGGATCACTATCTTCTGTTCTAGATTCCTGATGCATTTACAGTCTGTGCCACTGCAGAAAACAAAGTGCTTGTGTTGCCTTTCTGTATACTAGAGTTCTGTAAACTTTTTTTTACTGATCGGTAATTGAACTAACACAAAAGCCAGCACAGCCCGATCTCTAGATCACTGCTGCCTGCCCGCTGCTTTCCCCTCTACTCTCTCTGCAGCACCTGAAGTCCTCCTCCTCTGGGACGCTCCGCTTGCCGCACAGCAGGAAGGCCTCATCCAGGGTGCGGGACACCTCCTCCTGGACCTCCTCGTCGGAGCTCAGGTCCTCCACGCAGGCCACGAGCTGCACCACGCGCTGCCGCAGCACGGCCCGGGCCTCCGAGGAGGGAGAGGAAGCGCTGCCCTGGCTGTCCGAGCGACGCCGCAGCCCGGTGGGGACTGGCAGGCCCGGGGGGGGCTCCATTATCAATAATATATAATCTATTGTTACTTAAATAATATATACAAATTTCAAAGCAAAAAACAAATTGGAAAAATATTCCTTGGCGGGTATTCCTGACTCCCAGACTTTCTTTTAAAGAGATCTAATAAAAAATCAATCAGGTTGACCAAATGCTCGAGTCCTCGGCTGGTGCAAGCAGCAGAGCTGGGCTCCAAAGCGAACGCTCGGGTTGCATTCACAGATTCTGAAGCCGTTCTCAGAACCCTTTACCAGCGCAGCACCCCAGCGGTCTGTCCTCACTGCAGACTGCACTCGGACTGAAAGCCAGCGACCGCTGGACAGGCTACCAGGAAAAAAAAAAAAAAAAAAGAGGAAATCCTGTGAAATAAACAAACAGCGCTCTCTTCTTTCCAGCTTCCAGGCCCTCAAAGAATAAGAAAGATCTGGCGATTTGAAGGTGTTAACGTTGTTGGGATTACTTCAGGTTATTAGTTGGATCACATGTCCTGGGAATGAATGGAGCCTTGCCATTTCCACGATCCATGGGTGCGTTTCCAACGGGACGTGTAACACGTGCGGTTTAATATCTACCAGGGTTTTCTAAAAGTGAAAGCCTGATTATAAGCTACCTCGCTCTTTAACTGCAAGAGTATATATTTATGCAAAGTCAAACACAATAAGAGATTCATGCATTATAAAACCTGACGAATCATAACCCGACTGCATCATTGAAGAAGTCATTACTTTTGCACTACCACCCACCCTGCAACACAATTATTTCCAATAGCATCATTGCGCACGCATCAGTGTAATAATTAAAAAGTTTGGGTTATGCCACCAGTTAACTGAAATGTATTTCATGAGTCATTATTACCAGCAGGTGGCGCTGTTTGCTTGCAGTTTCACCCTCAGCAGCACACTCAGTTCAGAAGGTCTCGAATGCTTGGTCTCCTACACAGTAGCCCACAGCGGAAATAAAACTTGAATATCTTTTTGTAAAAGCACTGCATTCTTGGAATTTGTGAAAAATCACTGCCAAGCTTTAATCAGGTCCGCCACGCTGCCTTTGATCAGCAGAGGCTTTATTTACAGTGCCTCTGAATCAGTGCGTTGTACATTTGCTGTGAAGCTATTAACTAATTAATTGCAAGCAATAGCAAGATTGTTTAGCTGTAAGAGTCACAGAACGGCAGACAGCAGGAATGGAAATAAGACTCCTATTGCACAGCAGGTTCACCCATTCCAGGTTTTAATACCAGCTTGATCAGCTACAGTGTACAGGTAACAAGCTCGGGTGTGTCTCATTAGACTCGTAGCAAAACTATGATTAGGACACATCAAGAAGCGTGCAGGTTTGCAAGACATGTGGGGCAGTGGCACTTGAAGACATCGTTGGTAACTTCAGCACGAGACAGAAGCTTGTTTATCTGTCTGTATAACTTGGCAGTCACACCAGCACTCAGTGAGCCAGGCTTCCAAGAGTTAGAGCATGAGTCATTCTCGTCTTAATTATACATTAGTAATTGTAATTGATAATGACAATAATGAATCAATATTATAAATGGAACCTTAAGACCACACCATCCAATACTTTACAGTGGAGTGCTGCTGGTGAATATCTATTACATATTAAGTATATTACAAACCCTGCCTTTTATGGTTGTCAGACTTGGTGAACTGTTCCTTTCTCTGTCAGGGAAACGCACCCCCTTATCACTTGATTAACAACCCAGATACAACTCCAACCCCACACAGCAGGCACGCGAGAGGACAGCTACTCGCTCTCCTTCTCCAAGAAAATGCATCTCTCCAATAACTGTCAGGCCAGCTTGTGGCTTGGACTTAGCTACAATTCTAAAAATTAAAAAAAAAAACTACAGCAATTCAGTCTTGTGACACCCTCTCTTCTGACAAGCACTGCAGACGTACAGGAAACAAAGCCATGGCTTTTTTTCCACTGGGTGTTTGTGTTGCTGATAACGTTTTGCAGGAAAGACATATCAATCTGATCGGCACCGATATCAAAACTAGCCAGAGAACGTACGCAAGCAAACCAAACATCCCTGTCAAGATTTCCCATGCTTTTCCTACACTTTGCTCGGTTTTTACTGTGGTGTAAACTTTTATTAAGGAATCCAGCAGAATCCGATCGGCTGTCCTGTGTGCGCCGACAGGGCTCCGCCCCTAATTAGTGTAACTCCTGGCTAATCACTTGGGACAGCAACGCCACACTCTGCTGAACACAGAAATCCTGTTACACAGAAACCACAAATACCTCTTTCAGGGGGGACTAATCTCTCCGCAGACTAAAGCCATCACAAGGAGGTTCTTAAAAGAGCGAGGGGGGGTTTGAAATCCGGGCACCCTGCCCTGCCCAGTCTCCCATTATTATATTACAAAACAGTTACAGACTGAGCCACAGGTATGGAGCAGCGTGCACAGTGGCTTGTGATGTTCCGGCACGACCATGCAATACATCTCGATATCCATTCTAAAAATACACGTGCGAATTTAGATGCAGTACTCTGCATTCATTTCAGGGCAATTCTGGCACAAGTCGCAGTTAAGAGTTTTGATAACCAGGTAGGAAAGAGATCTGGGACGGGACCTTTTAAAAAGGAGGGTTCCCGATACAGTAGCAGCTTTTGAAGTCAGTCTGTCACAAGCGCTGGCCCCTGTCAACGGGGAAGCGTCTACGCTCTGCAGATCCGCATGTTAAGATCAGTGCGAGGGATCCTATCGCACACCGTGGGACTCTCTTGCAGTTAGAACGACGGAGTACCTGAAAGTCCCCTTCTTCTCGCTGTCAGACTTCCCGAGGGTCAGGGATCTGACTGCATCGGACACTCGGCTCAAATCCATCACTGCGCCTGCAAATCAAGAAGCACGCTTCAGTCACACTGGATCGAGCGTTTGTTTTTTCTCAATTCTGTTTCGAGTCCCCTCAAAGCCACACACCCACTTTACAAAACACACTCCATGTGCTTGAATTACAGAGAAAGTGTATTCCTAACAACTGAGTAAAATCAATAATATACAACCGTCCACCCAAGAGGGCAGCTGCAAGCATACTGTTCAATGAGCAGCCAGTTTCAAGCTAATATGAGTGACACACAGGTATTTATTTACAGTATTTTTAAACGGATGTGCAGTATACACACAAACTAATTAAGCAAGCGTCTGTTCCCAGGGAGATTTAAAAATTTTAAAAAAGAACTGATTTCTATGTTGAACAAGAGGCTTCTTGTGACTGATTCCACGCCTGTGGCTTGAGATCACATGAAGACGCTGGGGTTAAATGTGCATTTTCTTGTAACATGACTTTTGATGCTGAACTGACTGCCCTGGAGACCTGATTCCTCTCCATTTCTCCTCGTTGTCCCACGGCGAGCCTGCCCTGGGTTGGAGGGAGCATTGGGCACGCATAGTCTGCAATGCTGCACAGCGCATACCAAGCAGAACTACTAATAATTAAAAAAAAAAAACCTTGCTAATGAACTGCGTTTATTTGTATTACGTAAAAAAATAATTGGCTGATTGCTTGCAGCAGATTAGCCATGTCCTGAATTTCTTACAGCTAAACCCCTTGTCTAATCCTGGCCTTGCTAACCCTGATTCGGTCCTGTGTACATCGTCACATGCTGTGCCCTACAGACACAGCACTCAATAATCATATATTTCCCTGTAATTCCCTTCTCAAAGTCTACCATGGCCTGCTTGCTGTTTTACCCTGCTGGGCCGTGTTCCTTACATTATTTAAATGGTCTCTTGTTTCCTGATCCACGGTTATAGGCTTTTGAACGGGCAGCACCTGTTGCAAACCTGTGAACTACAGCGCAGGGCTGGTGGCTGCTGTACTTTCCAACAGCGCTGATCTGAATCTCCCATCAGCGACCGCGCGTATTAATACTGTCTGGCACGACGGGAGCTGTTCGGTCTATGTTGCTTAGAGACAGTACAGGAAAGTAGTTCGTCATTGCGAAGCGGATGACTTTTTCCTTGCGTAAACTTCTGCAATTAACAATTAGCCTCATGCTGGCTATTTAAAGAGACGGTATCCCCAGTTTCGAAACGGCAGAAGTCCAGGCTGAACTAACGCTTACATCAAAAACCATGTCGAAAGAATATTCATTTTTGATTTTTCATCAAACGTTTAAAAGCACCACATCACTCTCAGCGCATCTGGAGCGTACATAATAATAATAATAATAATAATAATAATAATAATAATCATCAATACTTCATTAAATAAATGCGTGGTAGAAAGGAGTATCACGTGTGTCTGGGTTTGACACAGCCCGACAAACAAGTAAACTGTGTTACACACACACACATAATAATACACTGTCACCCTGTGCATCATGCAGCTGGTACCCCGTGTTGCATGTTGAATATTTACCTGTTTTCCCTGTGTGCTGATCTGAGGAATACAGCTCCTGCCCGACTGATGATAACTACAGTACTGCAGATGCCGTTTCCTCCACTATCGCTTGTGTTTTCCTCTGTCACTCAGCACTCACTCGACTTCCTTTCTGCCAGCCTATCAGCGCCCTTTACTTAAAAGGGCAAGGTTTGAAACAGCTCTTAAAAGGGCAATGTCAGTCTTGAGGGCGACGTTACCATGCGTTCTATACAAACGCTTTGCAGTGGAAATCAGACTCCTACTGCACAGCAGTTTCACCCATTCCGGGTTTTAATACAAGTTTGATTAGCCCCCGTATGTATGTAACAAGCTCAGATGGCTCCTAATAAACTCGTAGTAAAACGAGGAATGGATCTGCTTTGCAATGGGAGTATATCATTATAAGGATAAAAGCAGCACACCCTGAGAAAGTGAAGGGATCATAATAAACATGGAGCTGAACTTCTGTGTGTTGTAAAACCCTTTCCAATGCTTCCACTCCACTCCATGCAGTCACTGATGGATACCTGTCAATATCACTCATCTTTCACTGATGGATACCTGTCAATATCACTCATCTTTCACTGATGGATACCTGTCAATATCACTCATCTTACACTGATGGATACCTGTCAATATCACTCATCTTTCACTGATGGATACCTGTCAATATCACTCATCTTTCACTGATGGATACCTGTCAATATCACTCATCTTTCACTGATGGATACCTGTCAATATCACTCATCTTTCACTGATGGATACCTGTCAATATCACTCATCTTTCACTGATGGATACCTGTCAATATCACTCATCTTTCACTGATGGATACCTGTCAATATCACTCATCTTTCTGCCAGTGCCACAGTTAAAATCCCTTGCAAACCAGCCAGCCCTTACGAAACCATTGAGAAGAATGAAAAGCATTATCCTTAAGAGATTCTTCAGGGTTGTTAATACTGCCTGACCCTCTGCTTTGCAAATAAAGCTACAGGATTAGTTTAAACCCTCTCACAAACACCATTTGTATTACACGTTGTGCATGTAGATGAGAACAAAGAAATAAAGCTTCTGTTCTTGAGCTGAGAGATTCTTGTGACTAAACAGATTGCTGGGGTCGTATCAGCGTCTGCAAGTGACTGACCACTACATATGGTATATGACTGGTTTCACAGACCCCAGTTAGCACTACCCCTGGACCTAATGCTAGCTAGGTAAGCTCTTCCCAGATTAGTGCTCATCCCGGTCTATGAAACCAGCAGTTAACAGTTTCAGACTGTATGGGAAAAACACAATCACCCAACAGTCCTTTACGAAGAGTGCCAACAGTGGTTTTCCAAATCAATTTCATTAGCGCTAGCATTACTATCATTTGGCCCTTTGCTTGTATTGTATACACCCAGCTACATTGCAATCAGCTACAATGTGTGCCACTTGTCCATTGTGTGGGTGCACCAACTTGCATGTGGAACTAGTGAAGCGCAGACCCCGATTAGCTTGCATAATCCAAATAAATACACCAAACTGTTAGTGTAGAGTTTTATTTGCTTTATTCCAATATTCCTGTATTGGAAGATTAGATGACAAAAAGGCACAAACTCACTTTAAAAGAAAAAGAGAAAAAAAAGACAGCTTCTATTAAAATCCTCCTGCACAGTTCAGAGTAACACAGAGCAGCCTCTTGAACAGTTCCACCTTGTAATCAGTGCAGTCCAGCCTCTGGATCCACGAGCCACTGGTCAGTTAGTACGATTATAATTATATTTATTATTATTAAGGCTCATATTCCTTTCACGTTTTGCTGTGCTAGAAGAGCCAGATCTGAATCAAGGGAAAAACCAAAACAAAACATCAAAATAAAGGACATATTAATAATTCTGTAACGAATTCTGTAACGAGCGGTTCTAGAGTCTTACAGAATGTAAACAAACAGAACAAACGATATGTAAATATATACACACGCACACCATCCTGACAAAAAAGCTGGATTGGAATCTTCAGACCAAGAAACTTGAATACATTTCTACACAATCTACTAACTGAAGTGACTTAAATAGATCAGAGTGCATTGGAAGGGGATTTCTGACATATATAATATTATATACAGTACATATACTTTGTTTTAAGATTTTTTATATGGATCATATAATTACAGAAACAGAGACTGTGATTACAACACTCTAAATAACATTGAGCTCGTCACACAGAGAATAACAAGTTACAAAACAGACACAGGAATGCATTTGATTAAGAAGAAACTCAAACCCTTAAAAAGTGATAGCGTGACCCGAGAACGGTTCACGTGGTGCTATTGAACACAAACTGTGTTCTGGTCGATTGATCACGATCTCTGATCCAAATACTGCCATGCTTTCAAAGCACTGAACAGGATCTCTCTGCAGCACTGACAAAAAATGCACGACAGACGCAAAGGGAATGTCAGAGGTTTGATTTCATCTTGGTACACACATTGTAAACACGTCAGTGGTGGTATAGAGATCAGTAGGATACAGGGATGGCAAGAAGACTCCTATTGCACAGCAGTTTCATCCAGTCCAGGTTTTACTATGAGCTTGACCAGCCCACGGTGTATAGCTAAACAAGCACAGGTGTGTCTGATTAAACTCATGGTGAATGGATCAGGCTGCTATGCAATGGGAGCCTTATTTCTGGGGAATCAAACCTATTTTGTGTGAAATCGTTTTGGACTGCTTCTGATGAGATGTAAAACTAGCACCCACACCTTAAGCAGGTGAAAAAAAGGCAGGAGAGGGTAAGGGGGTAATCGTCAGAAAAAAGTTTTTTTGTAAACTACACTATGCCCCTTCCTCCTTCCTAAGCCTGGCTCCACTGGTCCCACCAAAGAGCTAGTAAACTCAGTGCAGACAGATCAAAGAGTAGCACTGTGCTTCCATTCTACAAACACTTAAGAACATCTGCACAGGATCTTTACAGGATCTGATGAGAACTTAAAAGGACAGACCGCTGTGAACATGTTATGTTATGTTTCTTCAAGTGCTAAAAAAAACCCTCATTATGATCTTTGAAGAAAGGCTCAAGTTGCTTGGTTATAAGCATCCGTTTGCAAGACGGCTAAATCTTTTATCAGCTAGACTGAAACAATCCTACAGAATTACTGGGGCACCTCGAATGCTGTAACCATAATCTTATAAGAACCTTAAATACGATTCTGCCAAATTCCATGAGGAATGTCGACTTTCACCATACCCTATCAACAGGACCCGGATCACAGTGTAAACTAGCTTGAGATGGATTAGGTCATGATTTCTGCAAGAGCAACACAAGGGACTTTTGTGCGTTTTTTTTCTTTTCTCTAAGAACTCGTCTCTTATGCATGCAAGCTGTCTACTTGATTCCTCTCTAAGACTCCACAGCATGATTGTTTTAAAACAGATTATTAATTTGTTTTTTTACAGGTTGCAGAAGGCTGGGACACAGGGCTTGCTTTCCAAACCTAAGAGTAGTTTTACTCGCTTTTATTGTTTTCAGTTCAGAAAAATGACGTCCAGACTTCAAATGTTTTGCTGAAGTTTTTTTTGTTTTTGTTTTTTTTTAAACGCTCATTTTTGTGGGTTCACATTAGACCACGTTAATTGCAGGGTCTCTGGACCCCTCACCCCCCACAGTAAAAAAGACTCTGGTTCAATTCAGCAGGACGGCACTACCCTTTCTTCTAAGCCTTCCTTTCGAAGCATCTCCCAAAAGCAGCCCTACGTGTGCAGCTGATCAATCTCAGGCTGGAAGAGGCACGCGATGTGTTTCAGACCGCTCTGCACAGCTTCAGTCTCTACTAACATTACAGGAGATTCTCTTGAGGAGAGAGAGGCTCACAAGTCTTGCACCTGCATCCTCCTCTGTAAACATGTTATTAAAATAAATCAGCTGCCTGCTACTCTGCACAGAGCTAAAGCACAACAGCTTCCCCTCCAGCATCAGCTCAAGAACCACAGAGCAGTAAGTCTGCTCACTTCGCAGCAGGGTCAGGACAGTTGATTTGTTACTGTGCTGCACAGAACAAGGTGCTGGAGGAGAGGATTTCCTCCAGTCCTGTGAGAGGGAGGGAGACATGATATCAAACCTAAAGCAATCCTATAAAAACCCTACTGCTGGTAAACGACACAACTAAAACCAGAAACACAACACAGAACTTCTTCTACGTCTGGGCCACAGTAAGCAGATCCTCTGTGTTCTGGAGGTTAATATTCAGAACAGCATCAGCGAGGCAAATGAAAGCATGGATCTATGCCCAGACTGAACGATGTCTATGTGTCCTGTACATCTCTAAACATCAGTGACAGGACGGAAAAATAAAGTGCACCAGGCTGTGTCACACGCAGTATTCACAGCTTGTATGGGCTCCCCTCAAAGAGGAATTGAAAATACTGGAACATCGTTTGGGTAAAACAAAATGCATGCAGTCCGTTTGCCTGCCAGTCAATCAAGAACATTTAAGAGAGTCACCGGATACTAGGATCACCCAAAAACTGTACTTATATTTTACTGCTGATGATTTTTATCAATTCTTGTTCATCAATACAGGCTGCTGGCATGCCGATAATAGATTAGCTCCAGGCACAGAGCCGAGGAGCCACATTTATTGCGTTTTTGTGCTTCATTTTGGTGCTTGTGAAAGACGCCTGCACTGAGAAGGCGTTAGAGCGCCCCCTACTGTGCATGCAAGAGGAACTGCAGCGGCACTCACTCGGATTGTCTTAACTGGACCCGACTGCTTTACCAATAACGCGGACAGCACGGAGGTATTGATGTCAAGGATGCGTCATTACAGCACACTGGCTTTACTCATTGCTCCTGTCAAATATTTACAAACTGTACTCCCAACACTCAAGCAATCGAATACAACAGAAATCAATACCCACCACCTACACCACCCCCCCTGTCTTGCCCGTGTGGTTTCAATGCTGTGACGATAAAGCGAGTCCTGGTCAGGAGGTGTAAACTGGAATCCAGATCTCCAGATCTAGATCCCTGGGTTCTTCCGCTCTGATTCCTCGGGGTGTTTAATTGCTTTCAATGTTTCTTTATTAAATCGCCTCTCGAGAGCCTGACTCGGAGTAATTCTCTCAGCCCACCTCACAACCTCACAGTGCTTTTTTTCGTAACCCACTGGCAAGATCTGAAATGCCCACAATTTGATTTGAAAGCCCTACATTTGAAATAGTCATGTGAATTATTTGGGCGCGTGTTAATATGTTACCTCCATACCTACATGTATGTAAGCATATATATATATATATATATATATATATATATATATATATATATATATATATATATATATATATATATATACTTAGGCATGCATACATACAGGATATCAATGCATCCAGGCTGTACTTGATTCTGTTTAAAGATTCAAAGGGTTTCAAAATAATGTGTCTTCACTGGGTGCTGCCATTGACTGCGATAAAAAAACATGTCACTATTCAACTGGACAGAAACGGGATCACTGTCGCTTTTCCCTGTCGCTAATGTGTGGGTCTCCGAGGGGAGCACATGAAACGCAAGCGTAACAGACCCGTT